>NW_027281077.1:20000-391331 GCF_046629955.1 Centroberyx affinis
TGCCAGCCTCCTTCCAAAATACTGCACACCAGGATGAGAATGAGTAAAAAAAAAAAAAAAAACCCAATGTGGCAGAACAGACAGACCGCAAATCTTCAGATCTGGCATGGACCACTTACTGCATGTTATGGCTACAGCTATACAGCTATTACGGTCTTGGCGAGTCAGTAGAGAGGCATTTGATTTCCTCTCAGAGAGTTGCATGGGGGTTGAGGCACACCGGGTCTGAATCGTCATGTTACTGCTTTACATAGAAATGAAAGATGAAGAGAAAGAAAGGGAAACCCACTGCGGAGAGGAGCAGTCATAGAGAAGCTACTTTGAATACATCCACCCAACCGAGTGTATTCACACTGTGAATTATGTATTGTGTATTCTTTGAAAAACATGGGTATTCTTTGAAATCGCCCTCTCCCTAAGGTCCCTGTTTTTTTTTAAGCGAGAATGTGCATCTATCTGTGAAAGACTGTGTTGCCTGTGTCGACTGCAAAAAGGTATCCGAAGCAAATATAATGTTCAGCCAGGGTTCTTCCATACTTATACTGTATATGGTTCCTGGAGGACTGTAGGTGTATTTTGGGTAAAGGACAGTAGAGGTGTATTTACCTGGACTCTAGAGGTGTATATATCTAATTCCTGGAGGACTATAGAGGTATATTTCTGGATCTTGCAGGACTGTTAAGGTATATTCTGGATCCTGGAGGTCTACAAAGGTGTATTTTGAATACTGAAGGACTGTAGAGGTGTATTACTTGGATCTTGGAGGACTTTTAAGGTGTATTCTGGATCCTGGAGGACTGTAAAGTTGTACTTCTCTGGATCCCGGAGGACTGTAAACGTGTATTTTGAATCCTAGAGGACTATAAATGTGTATTCTGGATCCCGGAGGACTGTAAAGGTGTATTTATCTAAATTCTAAAGGAATATAAAGGTGTGTTTTGGATACTGAAGGACTGTAGAGGGGTATTACCTGGATCTTGGAGGACTTTTAAGGTGTATTCTAGATCCTGGAGGACTGTAAAGGTGTATTTATTTAAATTCTGAAGGAATATAAAGGTGTGTTTTGGATTCTGGAGGACTGTACTGTATATTCTGGACCATAAAAGGCCACAGAAGTGTATGGAGGACTGCAGAGGCATATTCATCTGGATCTTGGAGGACTGTGTGGGTGTATTGAGTGTGAACACAGACATATGATCCTGGGTGTGGAGGAGGGCTGGGCTGGGCTGGGCTGGGCTGGGCTATCCTCATGTGATTGGGCTGAAATTTACAATCAATCCCATAGGCGTACTCGTAACCCATCAGGCCTGTCACTCTCCAGATACCCCTAGTTGTAAAAGCGTGTCTCCGCCCAGGTCACAGATCCCCCACTGAAGAAAATGTCCATCTCGACATCTGAACAAGCGATTTAATCCCGCGGTGAGCCTGAAACTCTGAAAAATGTGAAATAGGGCTGAAATACTTTGGCTTCTTACCAAAGGAATCAATTTGCTAGACGAATTTCTTGAAACAAAGGCATCATCTGTAAGCAAGTGGAAGCTTCTTTTAAACAAAAAGTGAATGCATCTGTCATACAGTATTTTTGGGATAATAATCAGTTTCTAGAAAATTCTTGCAACAAGTCAAGCTGCGCTGAAACAAGTAATTTCACCTCATTTGACAGATTTTGTTCACGTTTCAATAAACACAAGATTTTAAGCCCGAGTGCCAGATTCCATCACTTAAGATGGACACTTTCTGCAGTGTAGAACTCCCTCTGACCGCCCACCTCTGACATGTAATGACAAACACATCCCTCAACGTCACTCCTGTCTAATCTGTATTCTAATACCTCAGGAGGAGACTGGGAAAAGGTCAAGGTTGAGTTGAAAGCAGCCGTGCGATAGCAGTATGAAATATTGACTGTGAGAATAACATTTTTCTAATTTGCACCATCAGTCATGTTTGGGCCTAATGTGTTGGAGAAAACATCCGTGGGTGCAAAAAAAACCAACAAACATCAGCAGAAAGCTTTGTAAATGAACTAGCTGGCCATTCGTTCACACCCATAACAAATCTACTGCTGTGTATGTTTGTGCTTCCTGTATCAAACATGTGAGAGGAGATTAAATCTCTTCCCTGAAGCGATCCCTCTCCCGTGACTTCTGAGGTCATGGGTGCAAAGCAGGCACGCTGCATCTTAGACACTAAACTACTACCATCTCTCTTTTCCCTCCCTGTCCCCCTCTGACACACACACACACACACACACACACACACACACACACACACACACACACAGAGTGAATCTATCTCGCGCACGCTCTCCAATGTCCATCACTTTTTCCAACCTGCATAAAAACAAAACGCTGCCTTCATAGAGTGTGAAAAAGAAATATAAAAGACATGTTAACACTGCGGAAACGGGATCAGAAGTCACTTGTGGATCAGGGTCACAGGGAGGGCAGGAGAGAGGAGAATGCATGGGCGGCCAAACATCTGCCGCCATGCTCGGCAATATTTACTATAATAATTGTGAAGGCAGCGCTGCGTTACCCTCAAAACTCAAAGTAATAACGTCAGTCAGAGGTCCTCAAATAAGCAGCCTTATTTGCCAAGCACTGAGGCTCGCGCTCTGTTTTTGTTTGAACCTGGCTGGAACATTTCCAGGTTATTCTATCTCCGAAGCTTATTTTTTGAAGTGTGAGAAAGGATTCCTTTTACTCACAGGGACCGAGGCGTAGCTTCTACTTTGACAGTTATGACTTTCTGCCAGAGTGTATTCATTACCGCGTAACACAACTGCCAGCTCTTGTTATGGTGGGAATACTGTATATATACAGCTTAACTCCTGCATGGCCGGGAAGCACGGCGCTCTGATGTGAAGTGTTGTCACAGTGCTACTGTACGTGCATCTACATGTTTGCTCCATGTCAACAAACCCATAATCCACCACTAGAGGAGCCTTGTGTGCTGAGCCCCTATTTAGTGGAATGTATTCTTTTCCGTTCTTCAATCATGGGAATCCTGCTGCTGGATGTGAGTCAGGCTGCTTCAGTGCCCGGAGGGGAGAGAGAGCACTCTTCAACTCACAAAAAATCACATATAATACTGAGATTTCATGGAGAGAAATTAGTTAAGAATTCCATCAATGCTGGCAAGAAGTATTTCAAATATACAAACTTGATTCAGCAAAAATATTTGGCTACTTTTTTTGTTCTTGAAGTTCTTGTGAGTATATGAAAACGCCTATCAGGAAGAATACATGCATATATTATGGTTCTTTAGGCACAGAGGAAGCAACTGCGGTTGATTAATGGTTGATTTATGATTCACCTTCATATTCTGTATCTTTGCGCCAGTAAGGCAGTTTGTTTTGCCCCCAAGGGCTGATCTCCAGAGGAGACAGGCCGTAAAATACGGTTACTGCAGTGTTGACATTATTACAGAATACCCACAAATAGCGATTTATGGAACCATTATTCAATTAAGTATGTTTTGAAAAGAGGCTAGTTCCCTTAAACCTGCTGGCCTGCCTCTCGCTTCCCAGCTCTCTGGTTTGTGTAACACCGGTTCAGAGCGCCTCACAGCTTCTGCCTGCTGATGAATCCGGCCAGCCCAGTCACACAGCAAATCTGACAGAGTTGGATAAATTATACGACTCTATGATTCACAAGAGATGGGACACATTTTTCCATTCGCTCCCCCCATCCAAATGGAAAATCCATACACATCTGTTACATGTAAAATTCCTCGGTCACACAAGGTCACATTTAATGCATTCCGACCTGGACTGGCATTTAAATGACCAGATGCAACGCAGTCAATGCATCACACACTCAAGGCACATCTTGTTAAGTTACTGTATCTTGTATCCAGTTTTGTATCTTTTACCAGTTTCAACAAATTTGAATTGTTTTCCAGGATAATGTAACGTGTTTCAGGACATTTACTTGATAAAAGTGAAATTGTCTTGGAGAAAGTTTCTTGTTTCCAGATTTTCTTCATTGTTCTATGATGTTTTTATGATGATTTGAAATGAAAAATGAAATTTGAAATGAAATTTACTGAAACCACCAAGATTATCTGTCAGTGCAGTGAGATAATTTGACAAAAAATATCATGAAATCAGTTTGGTAAGTCTGGAAACAAGATAAAATCACTTGACAACTTGTCATTTTTTGCAGCGTAATGACTGTTGATACCAATTTCTCCAAAATAATGAAAATAATGAGCATCCTTGTTGATTTTCCTCAGACCAATCTTTGGCTCTTTGAAAAACACTGCTGTACAGTACAACCAGCTGATGTGTAGCTTGGCCCATAGGCTTCTGCAGCTCTCTATACACTGGGGCATGATTAACACATACACAGCTGTTTCTTATTATAACCCCTCAGTCTCTGGACAAACATTAGCCTTGTTTTATGGCATCGTGACTCATAACAATAAATTGACGAGTTGCACTCCAAAATGAGATGTCCCCCGTCTGAAAAAAGTCTCACCTACGCTTGCACAACGATGACTAGCAAAAAATTAAAACAAAGTATGGTCCTTTTAGGATAGAAGGTAACTTAAATGCTTGGGTGGTGAAATTATATTGCTTATACCGCCTAGACCCACTATATTTCATAAATATTGAATGATGAGTGAGTGAGTTTTCCAAAATGGATATACCGCACTTCAGTTATTTACCCTAAATCATGTCTACAATGTACTAAAATGTTTACGATTTCAAAGTAATAAAAAGTATGTCATTATTCCCCATTTCCCTCAAGAATTCAATGGACATACCACTCCCTGTCTTACATATCGGCCTTCCTCTGAGGATGTGCGGAGGGCCAGCTGTCACAACCGACCGTGACGGTGCCACAACACCTGAATCAAATAACGCCGAGCCTGACAAGAGCGAAATGACATTACGCTGTCACCGGCCACGGACGATCCCCCGCCAAGTTGCACTTGAGATTAGATGGTGTGAAGGACTCCTGCTCCACCAATTCCCTGCGCTCAGCGGCCTTCTAATGAGATTATTCTACAAGTGTGCGCCGATAAACCGGATCCTGCGTATCACTCCTGGCAGGAGGGCTGAAGTTATTATATTGAGCTGAGGTGCAGAGAGCAGAGGAGAGGGACGGAGGTGATTAGCCTAGATTTAACGCCACATCCACGCTATCCACATCTGAACGCTAATCAGCCCACCAGGGGGAAGGCGAAGGGAGGACAGGCTGCTCGTCAAAATGAGCCCAAATAGTGCTGGAAGAGTAGGAGGCAACAACTGTAATCAGTGTAGTTTCCTATGGAACAGGCGATGCTGCAGCTGGGCCCGGGCTCGTGTAAATTGCTCTGTTGTGTAACAGCGACAATAAAGAGATGTGGTCTATTTTAGAAAGCCTTGGAATCACAGTCATTACAGTCATCTTCAAATCACACACCAGCCTCAACCTAAAAAGAAACAAGAAATTTTTGAGAGCGACATTCTCTAAGCAGCGGTTTCCCAAACCAAAATGCATGACAAGGACAGGATCTGGTGTGTGGGACGTGCAGTAAAACCCTCAGTCCATTCAGTGATACAGCCACAATTAGTTTTCACATTACAGTATCAAGACTATGCCCTTTAATGGTCGTCTTTCAGGATTCTTGGCAAGGAAAACCTCCCATCCACCCCCGGCCCTCTCCTTTGCCATGTCCTTCCACACAGTTGATTGTACAGTAAGTGGCAGTTGGTGCTGCAGCCCCGGCACAGCAGTGTTTAGGAGTCGTAATGCCAGGACCCCACATGAATAATGGGAACCCTGTGCGGCGGCCCAGCTGCTCCTGTCGGGCCCCGGCGCAGCCAAAGCCAAACAGCAGGCCTCTTACACTCGTCGCTGATAACACACTCTGTCAACGTCCAGCCACACAGGAACGCGGCCAATCGCGACTGACCGCAGCGTGTGGCGATATCTCAGACCCCTGCCCATCTGCTTCCTGGCCCGCCTGACCTTGGAGGTCACCCTGACAACGGATGTAAGGCCGGGGACGAAGCCAGTTGCTTTGAGTGGGTGACCTCCAAGTGAAAGCGGGACCTCTGCTTAGCCTTGCATGACCTGCATTCAGAAGAGAGTAAATCAAATGCAAAAAAACTGCGTGGAATACAAGGATGTTGAAGGAAAACTCTCTTTATGAGCCTGGTTTCACAAAATGTCATGAAAGTGCGAGGTCTCAAAATGCAAATGGGTTCTCCATGCGCGAAAAGTGAGAGGAATATGCTTTCCCTCCACAAAAAGGATTATTTGAAGGAGAGATGACTAGAAACAGGCAGCAGTTTGATATTGAAATAGTGCGGTGGAAAGTAAGGGTGCTGTGGTCGGGCGGTGGATGGGCAGAGGCATTTTGCCTTCAACTCTGACAATCTGGGTTCAATTCTCAACTCATGCAATGACATTTTCTACTGCGAGTTAAGTTTTTATTTTTAGCACGTTTTTCTCATTTAACCACGACCAAAACATTACCCTAACCTTAACTGAACTGTTTTAGTTGCCCAACCTTAACCAAAGGTTCAGTTGCCTAAACCTAACCTTAACCCTAACTTTACCAAAGTTGTTTACCTAAAGTTTAAGTCCCCATGAAATTAACTCCCATTACTTTTACTTGCTGGAAAACACAGTATCTTTAACGGTGACCTCATGCTGCACTAGTAGGCGTAAGTTTCTATCCAATAAAACAATCAGATTTTTGAACAATCCGCCCCTCCGCACCCCTCCCATCAAAACAAATTGACCTTTCTCTCCCTGACTCATATTCCTTTAGTTTAGAGTTTTGAATGATCCCTCACTGCATTATGAACCCGCCCCCAACATCCTGTTTCAACAGGAAATGTATCAAATCCAGGAAGTAAAGAAGCCATTCAGGGGGTCTTTAATTGTTAGCTAACCTTTTCACGTCACAAATAGGTCAAAATGGCGTGTCCAAGTTTGTGATGGAGAAACATGTCACATAATTCATGTCCACAACACATAATCTGCATTTCAGAATCTGAATTTCATGTTGTTGACTGTGTTGCTTTTTACCCAGTTTGTTCTCATTAGCATACACAGTAACTACATGCAACGTTATAATGAGATGTTTGTAAATAACATAAACTTCTTCCAGTCAGAATAATCTGATATTGACAACATGCATCCAACAACCTATAATAGGGATATTCAGAGACATATAGACAGAGACAGAAACTTCCCATAAGGAGGCTGATGTGGTGGGCAGACAGCCAAATGACAGCTATTGACCTACTGTGATAAAAGTGCCAAGAGCCGCTCTGTGTAGCTGTCAGTGTGTGAACGGCGCCGCCTGACAGAAACTGTCCTCGCTTCATGTCACTGGGGTTATCGCAGCGGTGTACATAGAGTGCATACATCAACAACCCTTGAGCTTCAACTCAAGCCCCTGCTGAGAGAAAAATGACAAAATACAGTCCACAGGGTTCTGGGTGGCGGGATGTGATGGAAGGCAATTTATGTTGAATTCTGATAAGTCAGAGAGGTTGTTTAATGTGACATTTTATTGATTCCTGCAGGGAATATCTTTTTTTTTTTGGGATGCCGTCCTCCACAGGGTGGCCGGAGCACAGAGTCAGATACAAAACCAGCCTCCGTAAAGCTGGCAGGGATTCAGCATCTGGCTCAAAAACACTTCAGCAGGGCGGTTTGTGGGGGCTTGAACGCAGATTGGAGTTTTAGTTATGCAAACATTTCTCCGAGATAGAGCTGCTCTGGAGGCAGAAATAATCTGATTGGTCGAATCAAGCCTGTTTGAAAAAAATTGATTGAGCCAAAGAACATTCTTTGCACCGTTGTAACGTTGAAGCCCAGTGAAAAAGGCAAAGGGTAAGAGAGTAGGAAGCTAATATTATGCAGCCTTCTTACTACTAACTGAAAAAATGCAAGCAAGACATACAAAGTTATCTAGGTCAGTGGTTTTCAACGTGGGGTCCGGGGACCACCAGGGGTCCTTGAGGGGGTTCCAGGGGGTCCCCAGCAAATCATTATTTCATTTACAAGAAGTGAACACAATTAGAGAATGTAGAAGAATGACTGTTTTGATCATAGTTTCACCGTTATCTCTCTACCTACAGTACAGATAGTCATGGAATTCTGGACAAAATCATATCTAACAATAAAAACATTCTCAGATTTGGGTCCAAGAGACAAAATCTCATCAAATGGGGGTCCGTGGCCCTAATGTGGGCTAAATTAGGGGTCCTTGATATGAAAAAGATTGAGAATCACTGATCTAGGTTAGCTAGTTAGCTAGCCTGCTAACCTTCCAAGATCATGAACGCCATGAATGAATGAAAAAAAGGTCATTGCCATTTATAGATTTACAGTAATTTGCATTTTGGCCCTAGTCTGTCATTCAAGTTAGCTGACTTGCGCTCCTCCACCACTAAAGTTTATCTCAATAATGAGATTATGGAGAAATGTTTGTATACCTAACACAGTCGGTCAAACTACAGTTAGTCACTTCACGACCCTGTTGCACCAAACTAGCAGAAACAGGTTGTGTGGCAGCATGGCTACCTCATAAGGCATATAAAGTGCAAAATGTGTGAGTAGTGAGAGGTGGGTTGGATATGTGTGGAGTGGTAATATGTGGGCGTCACAGTAGAAAATGGAGGGAGGGACGAGGGCAGAGATGAAAGAGTGAATGAGTGGATGCACTGTAAGTAGGGTTGGCTGAAGTGTGTCTGGATGAATGAATTTAACAACTGTGGATGGTGAATGTGTGGGAGGAGAGGGATAGGAGAGGATGGGACGGATGGATGGAGTAGAGGAAAAAGTGAGCAGATGTATAGAAGGTGGGTGTTCTGTGCGTAAGTGTATACTCAGATATAGCAACATATACACACCTTTTTTTATCTTCATTTACATTTCAGGCAGCTCTTATCCAGAGTGATTAACAGGTGTTATGGTAGAAAAAGCTTGAATTCCTATATCACCAACAATACTTGCAACCACTAGTAGAGCTTGGAGTTTTCTACTGTGGTCAAGGGAAGGTCTTATTTTCAGCTTTTTTTTTATTTGACAAAAGCAAAGTTGTTCTTGTTGCCTAAAATTAACCCTGGCCTTAACCAAAACTATTTTACTTACTTAAACTTAATCATTAGCTAACATTTTCATATGACGAACACGTGAAAATTGAGTGTCCAATTAGTGCTATTGTCACATAATCCTTTCTGCGAGGAGCGTAATCTTCACATTTTTCAAAACCACATCACAAAATCTGCGTTTCAGAATTCATGCTTATTTCATGAAATTTTGTGAGTGTTACCTGCCAGACCAAAGAGGCACGTGTTGGATTGTGTCTCTGCCTCTTTTCCCGCTCTCTGCCCCTCCCCAGGTGCAGTTCCCCATTTCTGGCTGTCTGATTGGACCATTTGAATGCTGCCTGGTCCAATCCTGATGCTCAAAGTCCCTGATAGGATAATTGGTGGTCCAATTCCGGGTTCCCTGCACATATATAAGGCCGCCTGCATCAAACAGGAGTAGAACTTGCCTTCTCCCTTGGTTGCGAATGATTGTTTTTTTTTTTAATTTTTTTATATATAACAACTTTATTTACATTTTCACAATACAAAGTGTATTCAAGTTGGAACATGGTGCGAATGACTGTTTTAACTTTAACTGTTTCAGAACACTCTTCTGAACTTTTGTATTCAGGTGGGAAAAGGGTCAGACAGAAAAGAAAGGGTACTCTGTACAGTTGAGGCCAAAATTATTAGCCCCCCTTGTGAAATCAGACAAAACCCTTGATTTCTCCATGGAAATTACCATTAACATCAAGTGTTTATAGTTCATTTGTTTCCAAAATAACAAAGACAAAATGTCCACCAAGTTAGATTAGGATATTTTATTGATGCACTGAGTTGAAACAAGAAAAGGCAAAAATGACACGGCCAAAATTATTAGCCCCCTGGCCATTAATAGTCAATAGTGTACCCTTCCTGAGCCACAACTGACAACAACCTCTTAGAGTAGTTCTTTACAAGGTTGGCAGATGTCTCTTGAGGGATTCTGGCCCATTCTTCCATTGCAAATTGTTCCAGCTGGTCCAAATTGCGTGGTTTCCGAGCATGGACATTCACTTTGAGCACCCGCCACAGATTCTCAATAGGATTGAGATCTGGGCTCTGTGCAGGCCACTCCAGGACCTTGGTTTTGGTGTCCTTTAAGAACTGTTGGACCAATTTTGACGTATGCTTTGGGTCATTGTCTTGTTGGAAGACCCAGTGACGACCTAAGCCTAGACTAAGAGCAGATTTCTTCAAATTATCCCTCAAAATGTCAACATAATTTTCTTTTTTCATGATGCCATGCACCCGAACAAGGCTCCCTGTGCCTGAGGCTGCAAAACAGCCCCACAGCATGATGCTCCCACCACCATGTTTAACTGTGGGAACTGTGTTCTTAGGGTTGAAGGCCTCTCCCTTTCTTCGCCAAACATAAGCAACATCCATGTGCCCAAACAGTTCCAGTTTAGTCTCATCAGACCAAAGGACAGACTTCCAAAACTCATCTTTACCTTTCAAATGTTCACGGGCAAACCTCAGTCTGGCTCTGATGTGCCACTCTTTGAGTAAAGGGGTTCTTCTGGGACGATGGCCCTGAAGCCCACCACGATGAAGAGCCCTCACAACTGTGTTCCTTGAAACATCAGCTCCAGAAGAGGCCAGGTCAGCAACAATCATCTTGGCAGATGTCCGGGGCTTCTTGCTGACATCTCTGACTATTTTCCTTTCCAGAGTTCTTGAAATCTTGCGCTTTCGGCCATGCCCAGGTTTGTTTCTTACACAATTTGTTTCCTTGTACTTAGCAATGATGCAACGTACAGCTGTTCTAGACACTGTAAAACGCTTGGAAATGGCAGTATAGCCTTCCCCCTTATTATGAGCCTCCACTATCTTCTTTCTGAGCTCAAGACTTATTTCCTTTGTCTTTGGCATGGTGAGTAAGAGTAGTCCCTCTCAATAATGTGTTCAAGTACCCTGTTCCTTGGAGTCCCTTAAGTAAAGCTGTTTTTTTCAATGCTGATTGAATGCTCAGGGGTTGTTAGGAAGCCAATTGACTGCACAGGTGTGGTTTGAAAGCTGATTGGGTGATTAGGTGTGTTTTGAAAGCAAAAATTCATATGGGGGCTAATATTTTTGACCACCCCTTTTTTCACTATATTTGATATAAAGCCAGCCTAAAAATGTATTTTACATTCCAAAATGTACCAAAAGCTACTAAATAGCACTGGTGAATGTTTGATTATATCAGGGTTTATCAATGATGCAAACATTGGGCAGAATTTTAGGAAAATATTCCATAATTCCTGGGGGGCTAATAATTTTGGCCTCAACTGTACATTCTCACATAGTAGTGCTGCTGTTAAACACACTAGTTTAGAGGTGGATACCACCCTCTGTAAATTTTGGATTAAGCTATTTTTGATTAGGATTTATTTTTGCTTATTCTTCTATTAAACAGACCTACTAACCAGATTGTTTTGTTAATTTAATTCTTTCGGCACCACCTTCAGTCCTTTCCCTTCCCTGTTTAATGTTTCTTCAATGGTCATGTAAAATACTGTATGTAGTCACTGTGCACTTCGAGCACTTGTCTTACCACCATTGTAAATAAACACCACTAACTGAACTGACAAATTCAATGTGCTTCACATAAAACACAAAAAATACATTTTGTCAGGTGAAATGACATGATCAACTCGTAAAGGACATTAAAAAAGGAAGTAAGGACAATAATAAAACATAAATTAAATAAAATCCATGAATGTTCCATGTATGATAGGGAAGTTTTCCGGCTCAGGTGGTAAAGGTGAGAAAATAAGACTATTACTACTGACTGTTAGGTTCACTGTGATCCCACCATCCTATATATTTTACCTCACCGCAGAGTGGGTGGCTCTGCGAGTGAGTGTAAGGATGCTGGGAGTTGTATGGGGCAGGGTTGGGAACCTACTGTGGGAAGGAGTGTTGGCCAACAGTAGGGGAGGGGGTGGGTGGGGTGGGGTGGGGTGTGTGTACCACTCTGCAGCTTTACTGACAGGAAGTGGGCCCGCTCCGTCCCCACATTCCTCCAACAGATGTTTGACAGAGAAAATATTTTCACAGCTGGAAAGGGAAGGGAGGGAAAATATATGTTTTACGATACATCACACTGGAGGTGGCGAAAAACGAGAAAAAAAAAAAGCCTGCATGCACGTAATTTGACAGTATGGCCGGTTTATGCGCGCTGTCCTCAAGGTTGGTCCAGGGAAACTCTCTATTGGATGTCTATTTACTGTCTACTCCCTGAATTTTTCCCATCTCTCCCTGGGTCCATGCCCTTGTCTTGATGACAGGAGCTTTAACTATTAATCATTCGCTCTCAGGGGATGTGAGCCTGGTGAGAACGTAGGTCTAATGATTAATGTAATGAAACGACACCTGGCCCAAAAACACTGTTAACGATGTGTAGAATGATTGCTCAAGATGATGATGATGATGATGATGATAGCGTAAAGAAATATACCAATTTACCTACAGGAATGCTCTCAGAACAACTCTTGAACATTTTGAGCTGTGAAAATCAAGATGTAGATCTATCTATCTATCTATCTATCTATCTATCTATCATCTCATTTTCAAGAGAGACCTGTCTATCATCCCATTTTCAAGAGAAACCTGCCTATAGATATACACACACTCACCGCACAATTCAAAACACAAATGGAACAGTCATATCACAGGTTCAAACTGCAATAAAAGGATCAATAAAAGTGTGCTGCATGTAGCACATGTGCCAAAAGCTGTGACAGAAAGCAGAAGAGTTTCACATCTCTCTTTCCTGGCCAAGTCAGATGTCAGAAACCGAGAAGTGTTCTCCACCGGCCAGCAGCAGCAGAGAGACTTCCAGCTGCAGTGTGCTTTATGAGCGACCGTCTCCCAAGAGAGACTTCCTGGCTGTCTGAGCTCTCCGACTGGGATCACCGGCCCTCGAATCACGGAGGAGCAATTTCTCTCTTTCCTGGGCCGGTCCTTAGCAGTTTGGACACAAACCGCACAGCACAACTTGCTTACAATTTATCTCCTCTCCAAAAACCTCCCCACCAACCACGTAGTAAAATTGGATGTTCTATCAGTCAAGTTTAACAACTTGTTGGCAGCAGCAGGACAGACTGCAGTGTTGTAAACATGCGTCTGGACGATGCATTCGGAGGAATCTAAACTATTACACAGATCATTTGAGTGTTTTGACATCTTTTAAGCCTTTATTTCTCCGGGAAAGTTTGCTGAGCATGTAAGCTTTTTTTCAGCAACGACCTTCTTTACATTAATTGAGTTACACCTCCTGCTAGCCACTGATTACTTCCACTACATACCTTGCTCAAGGGCACCTTGACAGCAGCCCATACTGTACATTTACCTCAGCCTGAACCCTCTCCCGAATCCCTTGTGTTGTCACAGCTGGGTCTGTGAGTTTGAAGATCCTCTCGGTGGAAGGAAAACATGGCCGGGGAGAGATCAATATCCCGCCTGTTATTATTGCTGGTGTGGCCTGGATGGTTGTGGAGTCTAGCCAGAGACAGCAGGCAGCTGTCAGTCACAGACCACCTGAGGAGCCTCCTGCCTCTGAAACTGGACGCCTGAGGCTGGACACAGCGGCTCATGCAGATAAATACCTGTGTTTATACAGGCAAAGACCATAGAGCAGTTAAGGTACTGATACATGGGCAACATTTTGAGACGAGTGCTAAAAAATAAAGGAGATAAGCATCATTTATTGTTTTTGTGTGCGACCTACCTATATTCTTCATGAGTGGTAGCACTTGGTACAGACTGTTTTCATTGCACTTTCATTCATCGTAGCCCTCTCTAATATTGCCCATATTAATTTTGTTCCAACTGATAATCCCTATGCCTAAAGAAGGCGATATCTATTGAGATGCTCTTGGGCAAGGCACCTAACCTGTTGCTCAGTTGCCACAAGTGTGGCTGTGGTTGTGCTGCTCCCAGGTGTGAATGTATGTAACTGTGTGAATATGAAGCAGCGTGTTGCTTGCCTGGGTCCAGACCTTTGAATCCGCCCACTCCACCGAGTTGACTGATTGAAGATGGAAATGGAGTGTAACGAGTTGACAATTCTGTCTGATGTCAGGCAAGGTGTTGCTAAAAAAGAGCATGTATGCTCAGTCAGTCTTACCTGGATAAATAAAGGTTATTTAAAAAAAGATATTGCCCATCTGTAATGCTCCGACTGTTGGCAGTGTATCATAGATTTAACACAGGCATTATTTCAGGACATTTTGGAGGCAGGCAAATCTGCCACAAGTTAATTTACATAACATTATTTCATTAAAATCATTATAATGTACAGTTTTCATAATAACCTGCCATGTAACCCACATTGGTTTTGTCAATCACCATCACTTCTGAAAGCACTCCCACAATATTACTCATATCTCCACTGAATTAAAAAGAATGATCACCTTGGAACTGAGCTGAAGTCAAACAAGGGTTTAAGTGATGATGGCAATAACTGACACAGATCCCAGTGGTGATTAATTTGATGGCTGACTCATCATAAAAATACTGCTGATGTGTGCATTCTCGGTCTTCCTGGAGCTCTTTTTTCCAATCTGCAGTTACAGTATCTTTGCTTATACAGGTGCATGGATGACAAGAACATTCATCTATGTCACTACAATGACTTTGAACTGAACATTCATCGGAGAGCAGGAGAACTTTGCCCATTTTGGGTCTGATTCAACACAGGCGAGAAATGAGCTTCTTGCTGCATCCAGCTGGCCACATTGTTTGGCCAGAGTCCTGGATGCCCCGGCTCCACTGGCTCCGCTCCCGCTCAGGCCGGCCAGACGGACTGCTGGGGCAGCGCAGGGTCTGACCCCGTGACCGCATGGCTCCCAGTCAGGACGGACTGGAGGGATAAGCAGGGCCTGGGCCAACCGATGATGCTTTACACTTAAAGCAAAGTGCCTCTGGAATCTATGCTGCCTCTTATAGAGCTTGCGGCAGTTCAGGCAGGACAACGCACCAATCGCAACAGGCGGTCTATTTAAACGGGCAAGTAATCTATTACCTCTATCATCCTCTGTTATGCGACCAGTAGGAATTACAACAACAAACAGAACTTATCTCCTCCTACACTGGTCTTACAGTGGCCTGTAATTGACATGAACAATATAGTCACATTTTCATAATAGAGAAGTAAGCTTCCAGTTCCAACAGAAAAATTGAGTGAAAAGGTAATTTACCATAATGCAAAATAATACTGCTTTGTCATCTGAGTTTTCAGCTTGAGCATTGTTGGAGCTTTTGTTCCAAAACAGAGTATAGGCTGGAAAGTGAGTTTTGAAAGCCAGAAATCTCAGCACTTGGTGAAGTAATCGTTGAGTCATTGCTATTGATCAATAACCCTATCAACCCCCTGCAGACAGACATATTATGGTGACTCACTTACGGCCCTTTAAGCTGACCTGCTTCTCATCTATTCCTGCTGCACATTCAGGCTGCTGCGGCTTAGCTGGTGTTGGTGAAGCCTCCCTTCATCACCCCAGTCTCCACGAGCATTGATCCTAGTTCCTTATCTAGTGACTGTCATGTATGCCATGTTGGCTTGTCATGTCTTGTCAGTTATATTGACTGTATTATCAAGAGGGTCTGCATCTGCTGGTTCTGTATGCATCCTTGGGGGGGTTATTGTGCACGCTCTTTGTCATATCTTTAGCATGGTTGGTTGGATTTGTTGGTTGATTGGTTGGTTGGATCAAATATAACTGTATTGTGATGGGTTGAAAAAAAATGGTGTAATGTTTATGACAAGGGCAGACAGGTAGAGATTTGCCATCTAACTAACTCACTCACTCACTCACTCAAGAAACTAACTGCATAACTCCAATTTTGGAGATTTTCATGTTCTTCAGTGGGCTCTGTGGGCTGAGAAATGTCTACAACCCTTGCACTTACGAAACTCTATCAAAACCCATTGGATAAACTCGGAAAAGGCATGGTCAAGCTAAAACAAAGGATATTTTTCTCAGTTCCTGGAAAGTTGACATTTTGGAGATGAAAGGTTTTCACTCGCAGAGTGATGGTTTGCTGAACAGCATATGAAAACAGACAAATGGATATAACGTGAATATAATTCCAGTCTTGTTTAATGTAATAATCAATATACTGTAGGTAGAACAACTGCTTTTGAATTAGCACTCAGGTAGTAAGTAATCCAATAGGCAGCATCTTCAGTAAGTATGTTACAGGGACAAAGGTCACATCGAGACATGGATGCCAAGTCCATGACCTCCCTGTGTGTTTTCCCCCTGGCCAGGATGTTGCCTAAAACAAACTCAAGTCACCCCACACCCCTGCCTGCGCTCGCCTCCATGCATATTGTTTATCATCTCAGTTGTTTGTTCGGAGAGTTGGGTGTTTGCAGGCGGCTGGTACCATGTTTCGGGAAGAGAAGTTTATAACTTGCTTCCTGTTAATGTCCCAGTTACACTGCGGACTTCACACATGCACACGTTTTCGCAATTCAGGACGCTCAAAAAACGTTGCCTGCGTGCACACATACACACACACACACACTCATACACACACACACACACACACACACACTCACACACACACACAGGCACGCACACACAAGCTACAATTTGTGAAACCACACTACACATTTGTAGCAGAGCTGGAATATGTTTGTGTAACTTTCACATATTGTTCACAATGAACTGTATGTTTTACTGTTTGACACGTAGATGTACCTGTTGAACTGGATCTTGAATTTCCCATGAATCTTAATGCCGAATGCTGTCTTATGATGACAATAACTATATATTGTAAGCCTGCTGTGACTCAATGTTCTGTTAACTGACTGTGGACACTGTGAGGGAAGACGCTGAATCCTCTTGGGTTTTGGCTCCAACTTGCAGATCAATAGTTGTTATGTGAGTTTAACTGCATAATGATTGCTGTTAGTGATGCATTGTGAATTCATGCTGTGTCCTTTATGAGTGTCAGAGCTTGTTATAACAGGATCTTCGTCTGACCCGAGGCCAAACTGTAGCGCCAGGAAAGTAGCAATTACATTATAGTATCTAGTCTCACACCGGAGATGAGAAGAAATCCTTACAGTACAATATTTCAAGAGGAGGGGATGAAATGAAATGGAAGTTCAAGTTGGCTGACAGTCAAAACCCAATAACCAACTTTGAACTGCTGCCAGGTTTGGTTTCTTTTCAAACAGAGAAGAGTGAAAGTAGAGGCCACAATAGGGGCTAACTGGAGTCTGGGGGCCAATGTCTTGCCTGCTCACTGTCAGGCCCTTTTCACTGCTCCACGGGCCCGGCCTGGACCACAGCCTCCCTGTGAAAAGAGCAAGGATTAAGACAGTTGGAGATAAAGACAAAGGGGACACATCGCCTCTCTTTCCCCTGAGAGCACCCCCGGCCACACAATGACAGCGTACAATGGGATGATGTGTTCTTTTGGCCCGGGCCGGATGTGTCATCTCGCACTGCTGTGCAGAACTTCCCAGCATTGTGTGCGGGCCTCTGCCATTGTGGCCGGGCAATACTAATACCTTGCAGATATTTCACAGTGGGTGAATGCTTTCTTTCCACCCAGGCAGCCTGGAGTTCCCTGGCTCCCAGGGCCAGGAAGCAGGGAGGCCCCAGGACTCACGAGCCAGCAGTGCCTGCAGCACCACAGCTACAGCTGTGGGGGAGGAAGAAGGGGATGACTTGCTCTCTTTCTCTCCATCATGTTTGGCAAAAATTCTTCATACACCTCATAAATACTCAGTTCTTTCCTATCTGAGAAATCCATTCCAAAAAAGGTATCAGTGTGGCTTTAGGCCTAGACACAGAACCATCTCTGCCCCTTCTTTAGTAATTAATGATACCATTTGTGCCCTTGATGAAGAGGAATCATATGTAGCTTCATTTATCGACTTTAAAAAAAGCTTTCGACACAGTCAATCATTCCCTTTTGCTTGCCTCTTGCGCCTTGATAATAACACCTTGGAGTGGTGTGAAAACTGTCTCAGTGACAGGAACAGTGACAGAACACAATCAGTTGTAGCAGATGGACTCTTCATGATTCTGGACTCTTCACGATTTCCAGTGGCGTTCCACAGGGTTCCATTTTAGGTCCACTTCTATTCATACTTTTTCTAAGTAATATTTGTAATATTTGTAGTTCTGTGAAGCATTCTAAACTTCATTTCTAGACTGATGATATTCTTGTATTCTACAGCAGCCTCTAAGTCCAAACTCCAGACTGGCTTCCAAGCCTTACAAATTCCAATTATTGATCTCAAATAAGTTGTAAATATAAATGAAACAAAGTGCATGTTGTTTTCCAGGAAGCAAGACTCAGTTCCAGGATCCCTTATTAGCAATTAAAACAGAACAATGATAGAAAGGGGGGGCATCTTAAAATACCTTGGCATTTGGATTGATGAAAAACTGAAAATTAAAATATGTTTCTTTTATAGAAATTGGGCATTTCACATGATAATAGTAAGTAAATTGTCTCTATATTGCCTGTACATTGAAGTCTCTTGATGCAGGCAACCACAGCACTCTGCGATTCATTACAGGAGACAGCTTCCACATAGATTATTGTGATTTTTATCAAAATGTGGGTTCTATGCCCTGGTTAAGTGGAATGAATTACAGGCTGTGCTGAAAATGGACTTGCTATTCCCCTTGAATGCTTTTAAGACCTTATGTGAAACATCGATTGTACACGGTGTGACTGTTTACAATAATTTCTGTTTTCTATTGTGTGTGTCTTGTCTGTCCATGTTGAAACACTTTGAGCTGTCCATTTTGTTTTTGAGTGTGCACAGGGCTCCTGTGTACAAAATCATTGATTTTCCAAAGGTTTAAATAAACCATTTTCTCAACCATTTGCTGTCTGCGAGATACAGGTCCATTTTACTCCAAAGTGGAAAAACTGCCCTGCAGCAAACATTTCAGTCAAGTGCCCATCTTCAGTGTATATGATAAGAACCCAAACCAGGAACTATGGATGTGCAGTTGTGATATTTGTCATGACCACTTAGTGCTGTCTGCTGAGACAAGACCAGAGAGGAACTGAAAGGGTGGACAGAGGAACTGACTGTGTGAGAGCAGTCAGAGGGAACATCGCCCTGGGGGACAATGAAAGCACATTTTTCTCCAATGTCATGGAGATTTCTTTCGCTAATGAGCTGCATCCACTGGCTATCAAGTGCTGCCAAATGCAGAGGGGAGTTGTTCCTTTGGTTAATTAAATCATGGGCAATTTTGTGGCTTTAATGCTTGGGATGTAAGCCTTTATGTAACTGTTAGTGGGAACCTATTTCCACTTGTTTTTTGTTCAAAATGGCACAATGAAGTGGCTCTATAAAAGTCTGGACGCTGGATTAGGTGATTTGTGGAGGAAGTCTTAGCTCTCTCTCATGTTATCATTACATTATGGGCATGCACACATCGTTTCATCAGTCACATGAGCATTCATAACTCTCAAACAAAGTGGAAAAAGTCAGCTACATGCCAGGAAACAGAAATTTCACTGGACCTCCCTCACATAAACAATTACGTGGTCTATGTCATCTAAAAGCCCCACATACCCATGTGGAACTAGGTTTTCTCTTTGGCTATCTCTATTCAAAACAGTCAAAACAACATAGACTGGTATGATGGCATTATATGTAACACAACACCTCAAGAGAAGCCAAACAGACTTTAGCCCATGGCACTTAACATGATACATGATCCTTGAACAATGCTTTGGAAAACTTATACACCTCAAAGAGCTTAGGCGATGTTAGCGATGCCCTGCGGGTCATACCTTTGGTAAGTAGAATGGAATCCGGGGAGGAACTAAAGACAGGTACAGTGAACACAGGAGGGGGCTCGATATCCTGCTAGAAAAACCACAACAGCGGGAATGATCCCTCTCCACCCCCATCTTTCCACATAACAGACACATTGACAAGTGATGAGTGTGAGAACTTCTGGCTTATTATCTTCCTTTCATCTGCCTAATTCTACAAACCTACAGTGGGGTGATAATGTGTGGAGATGCGTGCGGTCAAGAGTTTGCTTGAAGCTTTTTATCTGCATTTTAAAAGCTTGTAGTTTGCTCTTCTTAATGGGCAGACAGGGCGGTAAATAGAAAGACGGAAGGGATTCAGAGTATTCAGCTCAGTCCCTTTCTACCACAAGTCCTCTATAATAGGCGAGTGTGGTTTTGTTTCCAAGAACTTACAGATGATGAAAAGAAGTTCCTCACAAAGCATAACCTAACAGCTGTTTTAGCAATGCACAGGAGTGCGAATGCAACTTTTTCATGTTAAAGGCAGGCCCTGCAGATGAAAGGCTTCTTTCAAGATGTTGTGTGCAATAAAAATGGCCACTCACAGCGGAACTCAGGGGAGGCGGATCCAGGTGGCCAAGGTTGGCACACAATGGACGGGGAAAACCAGTTGTTGTGGTGTTGTGTTAACCTTTTTTTTTTCAATTCTGCAACCACCCGCTCGGTCTCCCAGATTGGGAACTCTTTAAACTTTTCAAATGCCATTCGCAATTCCTCAGGAAATTCATAATTGCAATAACTTGACAGATAAACTACTTTCCAAAGGTTTAGCTTCTGTAAACAGTTGGTAAAAATAACCTCTGAGGAATGATTGCAACCAGCCTGAATCATTACAAAATACTGTTTTCAGTGAGGAATATTTCTTACATGTGGTTTCATGTGTTTGAAGCAAAATAAGAGACGCAACTATGTCAAAGAAGGCAGCATTCTGCTGTCACACTCCAGCGCTGCTACACACCACTACTCTCTCAAGTTCAAAGTGGAGTGCTCCCAGACTTATCTCTTTCTTGCCACAAGGGACCTCATTTATGGCATTCTGAAGCCTAGCAGGCCTGATTTCAACCAAAGAACGCTGTATCCAGATTTTCAAAGGAAAAAAAAAAGTTACTCTTCCTGCATTTTCAGTCTCCAGCATACACCAAACGTTACTGTATATTACTTGGCACAAAATTCAAACTCAGCCACATCTGTTCACAGTCCTGCTCTCAAAGAACACACACACACACACACACACACACACACTCCTCTGATCTGGTGGAAATAGTCCTGGAGAACATGTGAAGCGCTGTGGAGGTGGTGCATTAGAAAGGGGCTTAATGAATTCATAACTATAACGGTATGGTGCGTGGACGCAGCTGAATGGGAGGCCAGGCTGTTTGATGTGTGGCTCCGGCTCTGACCGCTGCCAAGAAGCTGACTTTAAGAGGCAGGCTTTGCTAACATGCGGGTTATTGCCCTGCTATATGTGTTTCCGTGGCAGCAGCGCTCCTGTCAGCGCCTGCTAAAGCTGTCAGACGAACGCCTGCGCACTCGTCCTCCCGGCTCATGTCAAAATAGTCTGTGGAAATCCTGTAAACAAATCATAATGAGCGTCTGAGAGGTTCTGCTCTTCCCAAAGGTGAGAGGGCAAAGGATGTCTGGGACGTATATGACCTGGAGGACTGCAATTTCAGATCTTTGACATCTTGAAACACTGTAAAAAAAAATATAGATTGACTGCTGAAGGACCAAATAAGTTAAACATAATATACTACTGAACTATCATAGTAAGTGAGAAGAATTTGTTTTTAATCCTTATAATAATAATTTCCAAAATCACGTATTATTTTTGCAAAATGAATTCTGAATTCCAGGTAAATACTCTAAGTGTGTAGTTCTGGTTTGATCTCGGTATGTATAAATTGTTTTTGTTTTTTTTCCCAAAAAATCTTCATGTTTGAAATATTTGCTTTTCATTTCCTGACTGGTAGGAAAAGACAACATCTGGAAAAGATATCATCCACTTCCTTTGCTTTGTCACTTGGTTACAGTGACCATGGAAACGGGGGTCTAGGCGAAGGCAGCGTTGGAGAGGAGGAGTGCAGCTAAATTTCTGCTGAGGAGACTGGTAGGGAGCAAAATAATGCAGAATTTAGATGAAAGGAACTCATGTGCACACTTGGTTGATCAATAGCTCTTTTACTAAAAAGGAAGAAAATTGTGCTTTGTCTTTCAGTGCCGTGTGTAGAGCAATTCAACATCCAAATAAATGAAGCTATAATCCCTCTGTAGTCACGTCTCTTCATCTTGGCTTTTACAATAGTCATCACAGCAAATGAAAGCCCAGTCAGATCTTTCTCTCCCTCTCCCTCTCCCTCTCCCTCTCCCTCTCCCTCTCCCTCTCTCTCTGACAGCCATCTTAAATCCACTCAGAGATCTCAGGGGACCAGTTTTCTGCATACTCAATATGCTCGCAGCTCCTTCAGCCCACACAGTCACCATGGCAACCATGGACCACCTCTGGCTTCCAGTGCATCTGTCAGCCAACACCCCCCGCCCCAACCCACCACCACTACCACACACACACACACACACACACACACACACACACACACACACACACACAACCACTCTGCCACCTCTCTTCTTTGTACCCTCACAGTGTGCATCAGCATCGGCATGGAGCTTCATTCGACGCTTCTAATAATTAAACAGTCTGAATATGAGGTATTTTTGCCAAATGCAATTAGCCGCAATATGGCAGATTCAGCAAATCTTGAAAGTCATGGTTGTGGGTGTTTACACAGTCATACTCCACCATTTTACCTCCTCACCAACACCAGATACAGTACGGTGGAGGCTAGCAGAACGCTGAGATGGCTATGCAGAAATCCCATTTGTTTTTCAGGGACCTCAGCGCCACCTGAAGAGGGCAGGCTTGAGCCTTTTCTCCTGTAGCTGTGTTGACACTTCCTCACCAAAACCACGCAAACCTGCTGTGTCACAACCCACACTATGAATGCAAGACCACCCATCCAGCACTAAAAGTCCCTGGCTGGGATTTAAACCCTTCTGACCCCCACCCCCACCCGTCAAATCTGCTTCAGAAAACGCAGGAAACTGTATTCTCTCTGTGTGTGTGTGCGTGTGTGTGTGTGTGTGTGCTGGTATGCATGCATCAGTGCGTGTGCGTAACAGCGAGAAGGGAAGGAGAGCGAGGGAGGAGGAGAGAGAGAGAGAGAGAGAGAGAGAGAGAGAGAGCAGCCGAGTGAAGCAGCTCTCTCTCATCACTGAGTAATGTTTCGCGCCGGCTTTCAGAAAAGAGTGAAACAGCATTGTGCGTTCAGCTGCGCCGAATGTGTCTATTCTCTAGTAGCCCTCTTCTCTTTCACTGGAGATCTTTGTCTTTTGTCACACTAAACCCTCCCCACCCGTCTAAACCCCTGCCCCCCCCCCAACACACACATACACATACACACACAACACACCCACACACACACACCCTCCGAAACCCTGCTAAAGTCCCCACACTCCATCCAAAAAGGCAGGCAGGGAGGGGTGGAGGGCGAGAGGGAGAGAGGGAGAGAGGGTTTTGGGGGGGAGGGGCGTAGTACTGTTGTAATCTGCAATTGTTACAGTCTGGGGCCTGGTTACGCTGTCACCATCCCAAATTGATTTAACCATCAATGGCAGCATCCATTTAGGGGTGCTAGTGGTCTGGCCTGGCTGCCGAAATTCGGCTGAATGTGCAATGAGCCCCCTCGCTCCCTTTCCCACCATCTGGTATCAAAGGCTATTGTGTCCCAAGAAAGTAGCGGGGTCACCCATTTACCCCCCGTGGGTCAACCCCATGGGCTTGAGATAGAGGGGAAAGTGAAGAGAGGGAGAGGGAGAGCAGAGAGAGGGAGCGACAGAGAGAGAGAGAGAGAGAGGAGGTACAACATCAGGACAGAGCACTTCCAGTTCTCCATACAGGAGGAGATAACTAGTGTGTGGCCCTGACGTCAATGGAGCCATTTAATACGGCAGACTGAAAATATTTGGAATCTGAGGCATCTGTCTGCTGTTATCACTGGGATGTACAGTATGTTCCTGTTTCACCCCTGCTTTCTTTTGCTCCACAGTCGGCTCCTTTCCTCTCTCTCCCCCCCCCCCCCCCCCCCCCTCCCTCTCTCCCTCCCCAAGGCTGTGTTTACCACGGTCAGAGTCAATTCACTTGGAATTCAATCAGCTCAAGGAAGTAGATTTTCTTCACAATTCAATACCTGGAGTTGTTCTGCATTAAACGATCCCCATGCCCGATCTAAGGAGAAGTAATTGAGAACAAAGGCTCTGAACTAATGAAGTGATTTGCAGTTGATTTGTAAGTGTTGGTGAATTGCAAGTGAGTTGACTTTACCACAGATATAACACAGCATGGATCATGTGACCCGCCTCCAGACCTGGACAATTGCTGGCTTCAAGTTGCTACACTTCCCGTCTGTTTATTTTGGCTTATCACATGTTACCGTTTTTGCAGAATAACTCCGATCTCCACTTTGGCTTTTTGCATGTTTGGCTGGAATACGCTGATGCCAGAAGCAGAACGTGAATATGAATATTCCTCCTAGCATCTGCTACGTTTTGTGGTAACAGCGGTGAATACAAGGAATGACTGTAATCTGTGCTGGTTGATTTACAGGAAAGAGGAGCAATTTGAATAATAAGATTAGGAATGAGGTAATACTACACGGCCCTTCCTGTGTCAGGGAGCACAGTCCCAGATTAAGTGTTAAGTGTTCTTCTAGTTGCGAGTGGTCATGAAAAGTCGAAGCTGACAGGCTCTTGGCGTTAGCACAACACAGACAGTGTTTCACAGCAGATATGTCAAAATGCTCCACTCATTTATGCTTAACTGGCTCCTCTCCTGAACGCTCGCATAGATATATACAGAAACTAGAAATAACCGCCTCGCGGTTGTATGCCTCCGCCAATAAACTTTGTTTTATCATTGAAAGGACAGTCTTTATTTATTGAACATATATAATTAATGTGATTATTAGGTCAACTTAAAGGATTTTGGTGTCTGCAAAAGCAAATGACAGCACTTCCACCGTTTTTGTAGAATGACCCAAGATCGTTTTCTCAGCTACAGTGGTAAGCAAAACATTATAATGTCACAGTGAAGTTGACCTTTGAACTTTTGGATATAAAATGTCATCACGTCATCATTTTATCCTATTAGACATTTGTGTGAAATTTTGAGTTGACCAAAAACGTCTTTTTTGAGGTCACAGTGACCTTGACCTTTGACCACCAAACTCTAATCAGTTCATCCTTGAGTCCAAGTGGACGTTTGTGCCAGATGTAATTAAATTCCCTCCAGGCGTTCTTGAGATATCGCGTTCATGAGAATGGGATGGACGTGAGGTCACAGTGACCTTGACCTTTGACCTTTGACCACCAAAATCTAACCAGTTCATCCTTGAGTCCAAGTGGATGTTTGTGCCAAATTTGAAGAAATTCCCTCCAGGCGTTCTTGAGATATCGCGTTCACGAGAATGGGACGGACGGACGGACGGACGGAAAACCCGAAAACATAATGCCTCCGGCCACGGCTGTCGCCAGCAGCATAAACAACAATGCACAGAAAAATAAGAACAAATCAAAAGTGTTGAAACATAACTTGACAGCAAGACCTCATGAAAGGATCAATGAGAGGCCCCTGGCTGATAAAAGCAATATGCTTTAGTATGCTAATGAAATGGATAATGGACTTTCATAACAATGTCAGCAATTTTCCATCTGCATAGTCAACAATCTTGTATTGTTATCGCAATGAAATAATGTTAATTACATTAATAAACAGGGGAGATTGCTGAGATTTTTTGTATGTGTGCCAACAGTGGAATCCAAGTTATGCAGCTCATTGTCCAATCAGATCACTCGTACAGAGCTCCGGTTTGCGTGGTTAAAGGTGACTCAAATTCAGTTAACAATGGCACTTCTCTGCGTCCATATGACGATCTCACAGTCACGATAATATTCCAATTAGCCGCACAGTCCCGTTCAGTAAAGCGCGGTAACCACACTTCGGCTAAACGGATGACTCTGGAGAAGGAGTGAGACAGTTCATTATCACACTCAGTGGCTTGTATCCTGCCAGAGAGCATGAATGTCTGGAGAAGCTCTTTTTTTACTCCGAGACAAGTCTCAGGTTTTACGTGCCGGCCTGTTACTCTATCTGCTAATTGTCCAGGAACAGTTCTATTGGAAAATAACTTGAGCTGGAGCGTTGAAGTTTTAAATGGAGTGGAGGGAAAGGAGAGAATTCTTCTCCCTCTAAAGTAGCCTTGGGCGACAGCAATTATGCATAGGATATCTTTCGGTTGGTACATGCGCCAGAATACAGATGAGGGTGCCTTTCACATTCCTCTCCTCTACAAAGAGTATCACTCCCCTGTCACCCAGAAAAGGGCTGCTGCACTCACTCCCTTTATTTCAGTTTTGCTCCCTAGGTTACCATGGCAACCTAAATACTATTCAGCCCTTGCAAGCGAAGCAGTCTTTGCAGGTGGCTGTTCTTTAAAGCAAAGAATGCTACAAATGCGGCTCCTTCAAAACAACTGTGTTGAGTGAGGCCCCTCTTCAAATTTTTGTCAGTCTGTAGCTGCCAAATTTTCCCTGTTCATTTTGACGCTGGGAAAATAAGGACAAACAGGCAGGATGGTCTAAGTTTATGGTCGAGTCCTGAATTAATCGTCAGTATGGGGAGTGTCTGGGGTTGCTGACATAAAGACTCCAGTAAAAATGAATGAGGTTGTATAAGAGCTCAGTCTTCATTTGTCAAAGACCTTACTCAATGACCCATTTGATTTTTCCCTCACTAAAACACCTCTCAATCTGTAGCTGGCATGATATGGGGGAGGGGAGCGATGGAGTAATAAGATTGATGTAACATGAGTGTATTTCTATGCTGCGCTTGTCGCTGAGTAACCAGTTGCCGTGGCAACCCTTTCCTTCCACACACACACACACACCCACCCACCTCTCCCCTCCTCCCTCCCCCCACCGTTCCCCAGCCACTCTCTCCTTCAGCGGTGTGTGATCTCCATTATGGGAGGATATTAAAGTGTTCTTATCAAGGCCTCAGATAACTACAAGGCCAGTGCAATCCACGCCACCGCCGCCGCACAGGTCCAGATAAACGATGCGGGCCGGGTGTCATCCGCCATATGGTGCTGAGTGGCTCTCAGGAGAGCCGCGGTCGTGTTGTGTCACTGACTGAGCTAATGGGTCTCCACACACAAATGAGACCTGAGGGCCGGCTGGGCGGACGCTGCTCTGCGCCACAGGGAGCTTAAAGTATAGGAAAACCATCTCTAAGTGGTCGATACGTCTCGTTTTTGCTGTCTTGACTCCGCATTTTCTGTAACATTCATAAGAAATAAGTTGCATATTATTAAACTACGGTCTCTTTGTTAAAGGTGAAGAATTTTAGAACTGTTTGTTGTGTGATGAATTTCACGAGGATAAAGTATACTCAATGAGGAGGAATAGAGGGTTTAATATCAGAAAGCTCAGCATAGCATTAAAATAGAGTGTATTTCAATGCAGATGAATTCCTACATCGGTGGTTCTCAACGTGGGGTCCGGGGACCACCAGGGGTCCTTGAGGGCATCCCAGGGGGTCCCCAGCAAATTGATGAATCATTAAACTTCATTATTTCATTTACAAGAACAATTATAGAATGTGAAGAATGGCTATTTTGATCATAGTTTCACTGTTATCTCTCTACCTACAATAAAGATAGTCATGGAGTTCTGGACAAAATCATATCTAACAATAAAAATATTCTCAGATTTGGGTCCGAGAGACAAAATCTCATCAAATGGGGGTCCATGACCTCTAATGTAGTCCACATTAGGGGTCCTTGATATGAAAAAGGTTGAGAACCACTGTCCTACATAACAGCAAACACACAAATATGGATGGGAGTGTGTAAGGGAGATATTACCTTTTTCTTTCAGAGGGCATTTTTTCTCCCTTGATCTGATCTTTTAGGGGAATTTTGGTCCTTTTTGGGGGCAATTTTATCTAACTATGAATACATTTGCATTGTATATTGGCAAATAAACACTCAAACTGGACCACTAAGAGTTGTTTTATATTAAATGATAGTGTACCATCACATACTGAATGACAGTCACAGAAATTTTCTACTGCCTTAGGCTGTGTACTTGGTTTCTGATCAAAACCACTCTATTTTTCTGGACCAGAAAGCACTGGAAAGAATTCCCCAGTCCCACAAATCACATACGGTGGCCCGCTGGGGACAGTAGTCGCAATCATGCGCCAATGTCTGACAACTCAAACGAATAATGACCAGAGTGGTTTTGCCAGCATTTCTGAAACTTTCATCAGTGTGGCATGTGCTTTTATAAACTTTCAATGCCATTTTTGCCCCTGTAAATTGAAATTAGCAGAGGCAAAAATGCCCGTTAAAGTTTATAAAAGCACATGCCACACTAATTGGTGATAAATGAAAACCACTGCGTCTCTGAGCTGCTGTGCTGAAGTGAGTTCATGCCATAGTGTCGGTACAGTTCTCTGGAGAGCATGAGTTCATTTCCCTGCTTAGGATGAACGTGTCACACTGTGTGATTGGGGCGATTGCGAAAGGCTGCGGTTATGTCTAAGAATGCACCGCTTGTTTGTCACACGCGGCGATAAATCTCCTTTATGTTGTGGCATAATTAAGAGCTCGGATTACAGGGACACACTTCATCATTCCAGACAAGAAAATAAGTCAGGATGTCTGTCTCATAAAATAGCTTCCTTGTTCGTGGAGTGAAAAGAATCTTTGGCACCTAGTGATTCCTGTTTATCTGTTGCACAAACGGGGGTAATGAGAGACATGCTGAAACTAGAGCATAGATTATAATTTAGATTAATCACATACAGTGAGTTACACAGACAGCAGCCTGTCAACATAGAAAATAAGGTCAATGGTGAATCAATAGCTGCTAATCTCCTGGCCTTATGGTAATTTTGATTATAGTAATATGACTTTTAAGAATATTTAGTGTGTCTGAGTATGTAAATCAGTGGTAGACAGACAATAACATTCAAGTTCCCTTTAGCTGGGTTTTTAGTATGTACGCTACCAGTCAAAAGTTTGAACACACCTGATTGAATGTACTATGTTTTTCATTATCTTAAAGCCATTTTGATCTAAAGGCTTATGCTTAAATGGCTGAAATTTGTTTCTAAGACAAATATGAATTTGATGCCTATGTATGAATTTCTTTCCAAAGCCTTTGCCTCTCCATCAAGGCCAAGGGCGGCTACTTTAAAGAATTTAAAGATAGTTTTGATTTGTTTAACACTTTTTGTGTTTTGTGTGTTATTTCATAGTTTTGATGTCTTTACTGTTGTTCTAAAATGTGGAAAATAGTGAAAATAAAGAAAAATGTGTGGTATAGTAAGCAAATACATACTTGAGCATATTATGTTTTCTAGACTCAGAAAACAATTGCGTTTTTACACCCTTATATCCTTGAAGTATGTTATGTATTGGGAGATTTTCATTATATACTTACACAGTATTACTGCGTACCTTCAAAACGTTTCCATCGGGTAATGTACAGGTTAATACACTGATATGAGGCCATTCCAAAGTGTTACCAAAACTCACGCATCATCACCCAATTTGGAAAGTCTATGGGAGTTTGTACGCTTTTTCTTCCTTTGATTGGTGTGATAAGTGGAGACGTTGATTTGTTCCTGATGATCCTGCGGCAGCACAGCGCCCCCCCCTCTGAGTCCTGTTTTGATTAAAGCACTGGCTGCTCCTCAGGAGCCAGGCTGCAACGTCAAGTTCTGATTAATTTATTCTGCTTTTGGAGCCACTCCCAACACGACTCCCTCTGATACAGGGAGAGAAATCCCTTGTGTCACCATTTGACATAGCCTCGGGCTTTGAGATCAATAAGGGGACTCCATGAAAAACAAGCTTGTGGGTAATTTTCTGTCAATTTTCTTCATCACTAAGAATTCAAGAATCAAGGTTCGACAGTCTATTTGCTGAACCAGGATTCTATTAAAAGATCACTTTTAATTGACCTTTTAATTAACCTTTTAATTGGCTTAAGATCTTAATATTTAACAGATTCAAGCAATTAATACCATGTAGGCCTTAAACTAGCTGGCTAACCATGTTTACCTACACAGTATTATTTAGCACACTCATGAAACTGCAATGAATGTGCAACTTTGCACATTAGCAGCTCCAAATGGCAGCGAGAGTTTGAAAAACTATTTGGAAACTTTGAACTTCAATACCCAGAAATCATGTAATTTGACGTCAGTAAACTGCACACAGTACACTCAACCTGGTCTGTGATTGGTTTATTCGAAACAGACGAAAAAGGCACAATATCTTAACATAACAATATAACGCTTTCTCTGGACGGAGCTCGCTGCTGAGGCAGTTTGTATTTCACCATCAAGTTTTGATTCACTTTGAAATTCATTTGGGCAAATCTATGGGTTTCAGTTAGGGGAGATTAGATACTTTCTCTACTACATTCCCACTTTGTGATTTAGACTGATAAGACGGGTGTATTTTTACATAAAAACCTTGCCTAATGCAGCTTTAAATCTTGTTGTCTACGGAATAACAGGCCACTAAAGGTTCTTGCCACTGTGATTGGGTTCTAGCAGCATCATCTGCATTGCACTGTACAGTATATTCTCTCTGAGGTTTGATGGAGATGTGATGGGAGGGGAGTTCACAGATTGTTTGGGATCGCATGCTGATATTCTGCCAAGTGAGATTTGCGCAAATCCAACAATTTCTAACAAAGTCAGCCAGTTCTGAATAACTATTTATCCAGTTGATAGAGGAAAAATATTCAAACTAAATATGGAGTGAGAGGAGCTGCAGCAGGGGATCATCAGTTTAGACATGTGGTTTCCTGGTTTGGGCTTGCGAGCCAAACTCTGAATGATATGCAATCTCAGAATGAAAAATCCGCCTGGCTGAACAGCAGTAGGTTGGATGCTCACAGTGCATTAAATAAGCTTACACATTGCACTCTATGAAAGGCAGCTCTGTGTTTGATTATTACTTTGTAGCTTGCAGGACAAAACGGGGTTTAAGGGGAATACGTGGTGAGCTGCTCAAAGGAGGCGACAACCTGCTCACAATGTACTGACCTCTCGTCGAAAATGGAAGTAATTTTACAATACAGTGCGTCAGAGATCGATGGTTAATGTTCTGTATGTTGTTTGAAAGTCACTGGATCAGCTTGTCATCGGGGATTATGAGTCAAAAGTTTTACCTTTTCAGCTTTAACATTTTCCAGCTGAGGAAACGCAGAAGAGAAACCTCCAGATCTAGACAACTTTATCACACCTTTATCTTTATCATCAACCACTTCAATTATGAACTCCACTCCTTCTAAAGCTTGAGTTAGTAAAAGAAAATAAGAGTGTGCGTGTTCACAGCAAGCGGCAAAGAGCCTCCCAGCAGGCCGAGAGAAGCCGAACCTATCTGTGGCGGCAGCTCCGGTATGTGTGACTGCTTACGAGTTGGAGAAACTCAATGCAGCTGGAGTAGACAGCAGAGAGAGGAGGCGAACCAGTGGAGAATCAGTTAGAGACACATTACAAAAGCCTGCTTGTCCTCCAGTTGATCCAAGAGTGCAGCTGGGAGCGATGATTTACAGCGGCTGTACCCAGAAGTCCTTGCAGCGCTCATCACATGGCAGTGGAAGACACCGAGGGTCATGGCTCAGAACGGGGTTTGGGAGGGGAGGGGAGGGGGGAGGGGATTAGTAAGGAATGAGGGATCCCACCATAAGGCCTGAAGCATGAAACCCAGAAAACAACTGGCGGCTAGGTGACTGTGTGGATCCCAAAGGTCTGTCTGGTTCATGCAGGAAGAGGAAGCGATGGACACAAAGGGTGAATTGTAATACAAATGTCGCCACATAACAACTGTACAATGCATGAGCGCGGGAACAGTCAAGGGAGATAATCTATTGAAGTTGACCATGGCAATGTCTTCTGCATCTTGCCTGGAGGATTTTGGATTCCTAGCAAGTTTCTCACCCATGCTTCTCCATCCAGTCTGACTCATGCGTTGAAACAAAGAAGAACATTTTGCAACTAGAAGGGCACTCGGAGAGCACAGACCTCCGCCAAGCTATTATTGCTTGTTCGTGAGTCGGATCCGGATCCGCTCCAAAATTGAATGGGTTCTTCCTTGGCCCATGCTACACCCTTCCACGAAGTTTCATGAAAATCGGGCCAGTAGTTTTTCCGTAATCCTGCTGACAGACAAACAGACAAACAAACAAACGGCACCGAAAACATAACCTCCTTGGCGGAGGTAACAAAAACACTTAGGTTAAGGACGGACCTATTTGGTACTTCAGATACTTTAATGATGTGTTTGACTTGTGAAGTGCTTTTCCCTATAATGCAACCTGAGACTTGACTTGTGTTAATTTGTCCTCCTCGACAGGCCCAATAGGAAGCGTTCGACTTTCCTTGACGCACACATAGGTGAAAACTGCGGCAATTATCATAGATAACCAGCGCGCCCACAGCTTTTTTTTTTTGTGGGTGAAAGCACTTTTTGACCGTGTGCGAGGTTGTTTTCTACATAAAGTTAGGGGGAAAAAATAAGCAAAAGTATTTAAAAATAGAACAAGCTTCTGTGAATGCAACTTTTAACAAACGGCTTTGTTTTCTTTCATCTTGGACCGGCACCCTTTCCGCCTCATTAAATGGCCTTTCCTTCGATGCCTGCACCTTACATCCCACGCTTTCATTATACGTTCTTTACTTCCCCTTGAACAAGTCTTCAATCCTTTTGTTTGCCCGTTATTGGAATGGATTTTAATTAGCTTCCCAGGGAGCCGTGGTGCGAGCACAGAGGTTTATGTTAACTGAAGGGACCCTCCGGCCTGCTCAGCTCGATACTGAGGATTTGGGCAGATTTCAGTTAACTGGCCCTACGGCATGATACAACATATATTAGGATCTCTATCACAACCTGCATGTATCACTGTGAGTCACAAACAACAATACATGACATGTTCTATCCTGTTTTTATTCTTTAAACAATTACACCATGAATTCTGTTGGTTAAACAAGATAAATAAAGCAAGCCTAATTGGTTTACATTTCTTCAGCAAATTTGAAGTCATACCTATGTTTTGGATATGATCAACTCCCTGAGGAAGCAGCCTATAAGTCTATGAATGACACAGACAGGAAGAGTACAGATAGTAGGTACGTACCATTCCCCTGGTGGATGTCTACATACGAATACGAGGCAGATCTAAATATAACCGGCTCCCTTCCCCATATACAGATGGCTGGCAGCAAACACCAACTCACAGGGCTTCAAAGCTCATGCCCAGGAAGACTGTGGAAACCCAGAGGGTGGCGTTGCATACAAAATACATTTTTCATATTCTTTTTTTTTTTTTTTTTCCCTCCATCAATATTTCATGTGCCGATGCAGCACACTAAGTGTTTTCTGCCGTTCCAAATTTGACCAGAAATACTGAGAGAAGTGTGGCCCGATGCCCGCCGAGGTCCAGACACAGATTAAGTGTCAAATGGGAAATTACTTCCCTGCGTTTATGACTGACCCTTTCTGCAGGTAAGAGTGCTTTTCCAAGAAATCCTCTACCTCATACACTAAATTAAAAAAAATGGTAACTTGGTACCTTTATGGGTTCTTGGGTTTGTTCCTGGTTTGTTCTAAGGGAGAACCTTTGTTGGTGCAATGTAGATCCTTTTTGATGCAGGAAACTTTTCTTTTTTACATTATACTTCAACACACATACTGTAACTCGCTGGCACATGGGCTACATCAGTACTAGATTGCTGGTACAATGGACTAGTGGTTAGAGAGACTGTCCCGTAACTGAAAGGTCATGGGTTTGATCCCTATAATAGCTAATCTGAGGAGAAATCTATCCTAAAACACTTAAACACTGTTTAAAAAACTGCTATTAGTATATATCTTGCATTTCTGGGCATTTTTCTTGTTTGCTGGTGTTGGTATTTTTCAGTCCCTCAGAATCACAGAACACAAGCCTCTTTCTAGTCTCACCATTTTGCTTTACAATCACACAAGGAGAAATCCATCATAGAAGAGGCAGAGAGACCAATTTCTACACTGACAGTAGCCTCTTATTAGACCAGAATGCAGAGTAAGTCTCTCGCTTTTTCTCGACTGGAAAAAATCTCACTCTCTTGCTCTTACTATGCTATATCTCACTATGGCTGTTACTCTCGCCACCTACATGCATAACCCACTGCCGAAAGCAGCAAGTTCACGCCCGTTCTCTGGGGTTTGTCAAAAATCCTTCTGGGAAACAAAGGAAGTCACAAACTGAAGTAGAAGTAGACAAAGCAGGTTGAGGGAAACTGGGTTCACCAAAAAAGTAAGTTACAACACTTCATCACAAAATAACTCCTGGAACGCATTGAACATCACAGATTGATGAAATACGACAGTCTAAGAGTATCCAAGGGTGTAAGTTTCCTTTAACAAGGAGAAATTTGTCTGTTTGAACAAAAAGAAACAAGAGACCTTGGAAATTCAGGAAATGTACATTTACCACCAGCTAGAACATGTAATTGCAGCAGCTTTTGGCTGATCTGTACATTTATTTCTATTAAATAACTATGATTTGAGGGCCTTGGGGAAGCTTGCTGGCGTGGTTATTGTCAATTTTTGATTTTCCAGTATCAAAAATGGTAGGAAGTATCATGCTGATCTAACTCATTTTATCAACCCAAACCAGTTAAAGTATCTTTGGTGACTCTGAACAGGAAAACTTAAGAAAAGAAATGAATGAATGAATGAATGAATGAATGAATGAAGGATTAACTTAGGACACACAATTGAACGCTCTGTTATGTGTGCTTTATCCCCACACACAACAACATCAGTCCCACCCACACAAAAACACCCAATAGGCAAGGAAATACAGAAAGTAAAGTAAAAAAAAAAATACTTCAAAGCAGTAGAGCAGCGGAGAGTGTGTAAAAGAGCTGGTGATGAAATATTTATCAGGTAATATACAAGACATAAGAATGTAATTTTAAAGAGCTTCTGGGATCGGATTTATTTTTAGAAACCACTGAATATTTCACTTCATTTCGCCCTCTAGTAAGCAGGTGACCTCCCCTTCTCTCTCTCTCTCTCTCTCTCTCTCGCTCTTCCTCTCTCTCTGAGCATGATGGGAAATCTCTCATGCTTCCCCGTTCCCTCTGGTCTAGCGTTTGTTCAAAGTATCTACTCCGCATCCATGGAAGTGTGTGAATGAGGTCATCCTTGTGGTTTCGTCAATACGAGCCTTTCTCAGCGAAATGTTATGTAATACAATCTACCTGAGGCTGGACTTGCAAAACCGGATTTCCAAAACTCCCTAAGCTGCCGTCCCACATAAATGTTTGAGAATCCACTTCGAGATCAAGATCATTGTTATTATCCTTAAAAGAGATATTCTTTTTACCGGTGTCAGTGAAAAAGAGATAAAATAAAAACAGGAAATGTCAGTTTTTTTAAGTGTTACGAGTGTTACGAAATGGAAATTGACGCTGAAATTGCAGACAGCGTAGGTGAAGAAGAGCTTCAGGTGTTTATTGCTGTCCTGTCACTGCTGAGATGGATTGCCCTTTCTATTTTTTATATGTTCTTTTATCATTTGTGTACGACACTGATAGACGTTTATTTATCTTCTTTTTTGGTGTCGTCCCATTTTACGGTGACATTTTTATAGTGGAATACTCTTGTGAATAAAGCATGACTTGACATGAAAGAACTACCGAAATGCTGAAGGTGTATTTTATGCTCCAGAAGATGTCTGCCCCCTCTCATGCTGTTACCTGCAAAGAAAGCCATGTAAAGAGTAGCTATTACGTTCACATTATCTGCTGGATTATGGTACTTATCTGCTCAGAGTGGAAGTTCTCTTTGTTGGAGACTGTTATCCTACCAGGATGTGCTGTTCATGAACTACAGACAGATAGATATTTTATTAATCCCATGGGGGAAAAATGTTGATGAAATCTAAATCTCCAGGTTTACTTCACAAGGCGAACAGTTTACCTCCATTGTCTATGAAAAGTGACTCACCCTGTGCAGAAGGCATGATGTCACGAGAAAATTTGAAAAAGCTTAATACTATGCACAATAGCATGATGGTCGCGACACAAGAACCAATCACGTTCAGGCAAAAATGTTTGTTCCTAGGTCCACTTTGTCTCTGAATGTAAGATGGAAGAGATAATTATTACAACTCTTGTCAAATTGTGTGACCAATCTCTTTCAGTTTATAAAGATCTGACATACAATTATGGATTTTATTTGGGCAAAATGAAGCGAAGAAAATTACGCTAAATATGTCTGCATAAACAAAGATTGAGAATTTGCTTGGACCCCAGAACACACCCTTTGAAACCACAAGCAGAAGCAACAACTTTTAATACAGCGAAGCGGTCGCACTCGGTCTGCATGTACCATTAAAAGTCAATTAATGATGTAAAAGCAATCACAAAATGATGGGATCTGCTGCGACAGGCTGCCACTTTGTGTGCGGTGCCATTTTGAAAGTATAAGAAAGCTTCTGAGAATAAAACTTGGATATGGAATTTCGCCCAGCAGTCTAATTGGGACACTATAGCAGTTAAATATCAGTGCCTGCCTGTGGTTATTCTGTTGCTTTATTAATGCTTTCTACTTTATTTACCTCTCACTTTATTTCAGTTTAAGCAAGAGAGAGTACACCTTTTAAACATGTATCTTGTTGTTCTCTATTGTGTGTGTATAGGTGTTTATCTTGCTAATTTTTAATGCACAAGTCAAAGCATGCAGTGAGACAAATGTGGTCATCCAACGTCCCAAAGAGCAGCAGATGGCAGATAGCTCAGGAGGACGGACACACAGCCAGGCTTTCCTGCAAACACATTAACTTCATGGGTGCCTGCAGACACACTCACCGAAAGAGGCTGATTGGATTTGCAGAAACCCGGTGTTATCATTGGTCTTTCTGCACAAGCATTTAACCATCTATAGCTGTAATATAATGACGAGGAGATTGAGTTTGCTTTCTTCTCCCTGCTTTTGGTCCACCAAAATATGACATCATAGTCTGGACAGGCGAGGCGATCATAACCCGATTATCTGATAAGGGTGAAGCACTGGAGACCCAGCAGTACCAAACGCAGCTTTGTGGCCATGACTTCAGTCTAATAAGTGACGCAGTTTACCCTGGAGACAGCATAATAGGAAAAAAATCATTAATTCACTGGTCTATAGGGCCAACGAAAGCAATTTAAATCCCCGCTTAACTTTGTCAAACTGTGAGTCCCGCCGTCTCACACCCACAACCTCCAGTCAAAGTGCTTCAGTTCTTACCGATGACTTAGTCCAAGTTCACTCCTATTAAGGTTTTATAGGCTTTAATTACAAAGTGTTCCCTCACAAAAAAAAAAACGTCTCTGGCTTCTCATATTCCATTCCTTTTGACTGATTCCTCTTTGCTTTCCCCCCCCAAGGAGGCACTGACCTTTCTGAGAGCCACCACGCCTCTTCCCAAAGAGCCGGATTAAATAGTTCACCTCACCGTTTTTCTTCACACACTCGGCAAGGACAATGAATTCATGCTAAAAACCAGCGTTCTCTGCTTTTGCGCTACATCGAGCTGCATGTTTTGGCATAGAAACACAGGCACTGACTTGTTTTGATTCACAGAAATGGTGTCAAATTAGGTATTTTCATTCCCAGTCATATGTGATTTTTTAACACATACTGTTTGTGTGGATGCTTTTATCCAAAGCGCCTTACAGTACCAGGAGTGCATAGATTATTTTGCATGGGTGGCCCCAGTGGGAAGCAAACCCCTCACCTTGGCATTGTGAGTGTCATGCTCTATTCACCGAGCCTGTATAAGAAGCTTTTTCTCTGTCCATTTAAAAGAAATGTACGTGTTGTAAATGAACTAATCTTGTTGCAGAGTGATTTCCTGGCATGTAATATATTAAGGAACACTGCTGTTCTATAGTAGGCTTTTAATTTCTTGCTCACGAGCACTTAAGATTGGGTTCAGTGGTCTGATCGATACAATTAAGCATGTGTTTTATCGCTGTGAATTACCGGACAAGTAGCGCTTAGAAAAAGTGTTACTCAGGCTCGGTTCCAGTGTCAGATCCAGTGATGTGCTCACATAAACACTGAGAAAGGGGCCTGCTTTCACTGAGATTTACGTGCGACACACACACACCATTCAAACTCTTCCATGCTTCGTTCGCTCTCATCCCGTCTTTTTGTGTGTGGAATTAGACATCTGTAACATGTCTCTCTGGGCTGGTTTATTGGTTGTTGCGCCTGGCTTAATGGTGCACTTGACAGGTTTCTCTGGCTCAGGGAGCAGGCCAGCTCCTGGAGAAGACCCCCCCTCCCCTCCCACCTCCTCCCACCCCAGCTCCTTGGGAATGACTTATTACCCTGTCAGGCTGGATGGGCCTGTTGATCCATGCTGGCCTTCATTGCTGTTTGCCAATAGAAGCTGGAGGTGCTTACCTCAAAAACAAACAAAAAAAGAAAGATGTGATGTGCAAAAGGCTCGAAAACTTGGAAGATAAAAACAAAACTGAATGGACTGTGTCTTCATGACAAATGCAGATGAGGACTGTGTAGAAGAAGCATGTTCATTGTGACTGCTGAATGAACTGCTCCTCCATTTTTCAAGTGCTAGCTATTATTCCCGTGTCTCCACTGCCATTTGCAAGGCCAGATCTATGCTCCTGCGTGTTAACAAGGACTCTGCATCCCCCTGACTGAGAGGACACCAGATGCAACACACTGCCTGCCTGAGGCTGGGCCATTAATCACAGCAGTGCCACTATTGAATGGGACTTACTCAGCAGAGCAAAAAAGAAAAGGTAAAAAAAAAAAAAGCCCACCTCTTATTTAATTAAGAATAAAAGCACAGATTGACAATGATTGGCAGCAATGAGGGATTCCCCTTATCCAAATGGAAGCAGATTGTTCTATTCATACAGCGCTTTACAGGCCATTTTAGGTGAAACAGTTGGAAACGCTGCATTGTTGATGTTCAAATGGAAGACGGATTGTCCATGCTTCTGTATCTGTATAGACTACTGACTACATTAGCACACTAAATTAGCACGCTGTTGATGTTTCTCGCCTCTGGAGGGGACAGTCATTAACTAATTGCCTGCAATGAAACCAAGCTGTAAATGTAGACTATGCACTGCAGTACAATAACAACCCTCAAACTTTGACAATCCTGCAAACTCTTAATGGGCTAAACTCAAAACTGTCATTGGAAACTGAAATTTAATATATTTTTGTTTTGTGCAGCATTAACCTGAGGAGTGTGTGCCATGCTTTATGACTTAAAGGGCACTGGGGGGAGGGGATGTTGGTACAGTATTAGTTTGCACATGGACTCCAGAAAGAGCCGCTTGGTTAAGCAACAGATGCCCGGTGTCAAAAGTCACCGTGTGCCCCTCCCCCCCTCCCTCTTCAGACAGAAGGCAGATAGGGAGGGACAGACGGCCTCTAGGCCCCTTTGAGGGGCTAAACAAAAACATGCCTTTCTCCATAAGCCTCTCAGGCTCAAGGCTTTGTCTCCTCTGGAAACTCTCGGCCCGGATCAAGACTGAACTGGCTGAGGGTGTATCACAATATAAAAGTTGGATTCAGGTATTCAGAAAAAAAAAAAAAAAAAATTGGGCTACTCTATCCATTTTTTCCACATAACTCATTATATATAAACCTTTTTTTTTTTTTAATCTTGGAGAAAATGTTGATGGTATGACCCTTATTTTCAACAGTGCTGAGTTACAAAAGCAACAATAGAACAAAGAAACTCACATTTATAATCAAATACTTAAAATATTCCGATGCTCCCTTGATACAAGGCTGTCAAGAGGGGCATTGTGTAATAGATCATAAATTATCAGATTTTACCAAGCAAATAAACCCTCAATTTAATGTAATAATGATTTTGAGTACATCCACGAAATACTTGCATTTGAAAACACTAGTTCAGATAAACGTTTAGCTTTAGAGCCACAATATTATTGTCGGTCTGTTACTTGACCGGTGGACACGGACTAACACCCTCTGAAAAGAAACACCAGCGCTCGCTAATCCAAAAGTCCTCTGCCTTTGTGCATCATGTATAGATCGGCCCTGATCCCTTCAGAAAACACTGCGGCCGCAGGTGGTTTGGTTTCGACTCCCCATTAACCTCTGTGTACAAGGCATGCAGGCACATGGTCAGTGCAATTAGGCAGGTGGTATTCATTAAAGCAAGTTTTTACAACTCATTACATCGCCCAAGTGTGTCAGTCAGCTGATTCAACTGCTTGGTTTCAGGCTCTGGGGCCGGGGCGGCAAACATGTCCGCTTGTTTTCACAGTTGTGCCGGGCCTGCCCACATGTACGGGATTTTCTGGAAACTTCTTGGGTCGCATAGCGGCAAGAGGAAAATCAAGAGGAAAGCTTTCTGCATTAACAGTGTAATATCTTTCAAAAATATCCTTTAAATTATCTTTATTTCATTGCTTCCCATCTAGTTCGACACCATGCCGGCTTGTTGAACTTCAGCACTTCATCACAACTGTGAATTCCAAACCAACTCTCACATCCAGACATGAAGAGGAGTCAAATTATAGCCGTGTGTTTTTCCAGCTACCGCAGGATCCGTCTGATTTGCGTCAGCTGCAATTTCGCAGAAACACTTTTCCTGTCTCCACAATGACATTTTGTTACAGCGTGTGGTTACACAGTTTGCAATCTGGAAACTGATTGAGCGGCTTCTGTTCCTGGAAGATGGGGAGATTTGTTTATTTTGATGGGCAGAGGAAGTGCTAAGGGAAGTAGGGGTGGCAAACATTCCCGAGAACTCAAAGAGAAACTAAAAGCGACAGAAACAGTCCTGTCCTGAGTTTGACCCGGAGCTGGCCTGCTGAATTGTATATTCAATTAAAAAAGTTTTAAAATGCATGCAAGTCAAATAAACATAATTTCCAATGACTCAGCCTTAACCAAAACAGTAATAATAGTATGTATAATAGTGTATAATAATAGTAGTATATTATCCATTGACTCAGCCTTAAAGTGGTAATCCGCAGTGTTGCCAACTCTCAAAAAGTTACTAGAAGTTGCCAGATGACATCATATGCTAATTTACATATAGGTATAATTGCTACAGTCCCAGCTCTCAGTGGAGGGAGCAATCATGCTAACCACCCAGTTCTTCTTGTATTTATCCCAAGCAAATCGCTGTTGCTGCTGCCGGAACGACCTACCAGACACCGGGTATTTAGGACAGTAAATGTGAAAGCTTGAACTGAGTATAGGTTGAATCACTATTGTGTTATATCAATCGGCGACAGAAAGTAGCAAATAATTATTTATATTAAAATTTCAGAGTATTACTTTAACCAAAATATTAATAATAGATGATGACAGACCTTTTCTTGTCTTAAATATTGCAAAATATGACAGCTTGTTGCAGGGATAATCCTTAGCAAAAGCACATCACCAAACTCATTATTCCACCAAACACAAAAAATATGATTAAGCAAGATCTTGGCTGCCTCAGCAATAATGTGAAACCTACTGTCAGAAACTTGGAATCCATTTCAGATGATAATGCAAATGTCGATGACCAAGTCAGTGCTTTTGTTACATAAAATTAAGGCAATTTTTATCATTTGCTGAACTGGAGAGAGTCATGTGAAGTGGCATGGGAGGCCTTGAGGTTAAAAAAGATTATTCCCTAACCGGAGGGTCAGAGGTTCGATCCACGCAGCAGCCGCTGAGTCCATTAACAGCCCTGCATGCTGTTCAAGTGTCCTTGAGCAGGACACTGAACCCCTTCCTGCTCAATTATAGTACGTTTCTCTGGATAAAACCGCCAGCTAATTGCCTAAAATTGCGAAACATCATCCAAATGCTTTCACATCCTCTCGACCAGATTATTGTTGCATGCTCGCAATACTCTTGCCTGAAGCACAAGACTAGATTTGCACCTAGATCCAAACTGCAGCACCAAAGCAGACCAGAACCAGGATGAGTGACTGTACCGCTCCAGCTGTTGGGTCGTTACACTGGCTCCCAGTAAAATATAATGTTTACTTTATGATTTTGTTTTTTATTATCCATAAAGCAAGACATGATTTAACTCCAGTTTATACTGCAGACTTTTTATCACTATATCAACAAAAGCCTCGGGTGCTAAGTTGGGGTTCTCTAAACTTTAAAAACAAAGGTGGCAAGGCATTTGGAATTAGGACTCCTTTTTTTTTTCCTAAATCTCAACTAGTTTTATTCCAAAATTCTATACATTAAAATCTTTACCTTAAGTTCACCAATCAACATCTCTAAAATATAGAGCATAGTCTGTAAAAGTGATGTGTCAACCAAGCATTCAAGTTACATTCTATTCTTTAAAAAGTACTTTAAAGTGTTTAATTTTGGAATGAGACACTTAACTTGTTTGAAAAATCTCTTTTTTTTCTTCTCAGCAGTCAGAAGACAAAAGAGCGGCCTAGAGTCTAATTATTTGAGAGACAGTTTTGCTATTTGATAATCCTATTCTGTACTACTTTACAACAACGGACAAAGACTAGGCTGCAGGGACATGATGAGGGATTTCCACAATGGCTTAGACTGGTAAAGCCCTTTCTATGAAATACCCCCTTAAACGCTTAATTGTAACCTCTAATGATAGGGTTTTGTAAGACATTTATCAGACAGACTTCCTGATAGTCTGGCTAATTAACCTGCCAACATTCTGCAAATATTATGATTGCATTTGATTGTTTTGACCTTTACTCAATTGTCTGTGAGTTAATAAAAACACTCTGTGCTGTAACACCTTGTTTAGAAAAGCACTATGACAGGGATAACTATATAATAGCCTGTCATGAAATGTATTTAAACTACAGAGTCTAGTTTTAAAAGTACTATTTTCAGCAGCTAATGGACACACTGTGTATGCATGGCTCTGTAATGAGCGCCGCGCTGCATCAGCAGTGGGCTACCTCACGCTGTGAAAGCAAACACAGAAGGATGCCAAGTGATATGTTGAAAGAAAACATTTGCATTAAGGTCGTTTTTCCCGGATAAAGAGCACGCATGCTTTTGTTGTCTGTCAGATAGTCTTTATCTATGAATAATCACAAGGGTTTGATCTGTTATGGAGGGACTACATGTTTACACTGCGCCCCTGATGCTCTATCGCTGTTTGGACTTTGTTGTATTTGAGATCTCAGCAATCAAAAAGACACTTGGTTACAAAAGAATAAGAATGTTTTTGAAATTTAAAGTGATCGAGTTTATATTTTCCTTAGAGCTGAAGCTTGATTTTGTGTTTTTTATGAAGTCTTTACAATCTCTCTGTTTCTTCTATATAATAATAAGGCTAAGGGCCCAGTATGTAATTGCAGGCTTCAGGTTAATACCTGTTGCCCAACCACTGCTGCTGGCTTGGTTTAAGTACTAATTTATTGGATTGGAAAAACTTTTTATGGAAATGATAAACTGAGTGATTGCAACACAAGTCAGCTAGTGAAATAAAGCAACAAAACCTATGATTTAAAAATAATAGTGACTTAATATTATTGAACATATGGTAAACAAAACCAAAAGAATGATAACATTCCAGACAAGCCAGTAGCTTGTCTCAGACAGAATTTGAAACTGTGCCATTTTTAAAACCCTTCAATTATGAATAAAAAAAAAAAGAAAGCGGCGTAGAAAGTATGTTCCCTCTGACACAAATGACAACAGAGTGCCGACCCAAAGCTGCACTTTATTTTGCCTCTCTGAGATTATAGGTAAAAGGCCATCCTGCCAAACCCACTTCTGGTCTTGGGTGTATAAACCAGTTCAGGAAATTCCTGTCTGCTCCTCACAGGCATATTTCTCCGAAAACGATTGTGTTTAATCAAGAATGTTGCGTGTCTCAATGTAATACAAAGTACGACGTCTATACAAAAATCCTTCCTGTAAAAGATGGACAGTCATCTAAATAAATCTGCCAGTGACATTTTTTAAAAGCAACTTTTAGCAGATAATTCACTATTATCTCTAGCAGTGATGCACAAATCCATGACACTTCAATATTCACAATCACATCAATATTTAACTCATCGTCGTATATTATAACCAAATATCCTCCAGATATGATTAGGCCGTTGCCATGACATAAATAATGCACTGGCATTGAACACTGGTTTACAAATCAAACCTTTGAACCCCCTCCACTTAATCATAGCGGGTGGGGTCCAGAGAGGAAATGGCTGCATTGTGTGACCAGCAGCAGACCTTGGTGGGTTATCTCCCCCTCAAGGTTAGGCAAACATCTCCCTCCCAGCTCCAGCTCCAGCTCCCCTTGTGTGGGATCGGCGATGCAGAGGCAAATAAAAAGGTGGGTGACGTCCGCTGGGCGAACAATCACAAATACAAAATTAAAAATCAGTTACACTTTCTGAATAGTAATGGTTCACCCTCCGCTGCATTCCTGCGAGGGCGGCTCTCTGTAGTATGAGCTTGTTTAACACATCACAACTTAGCTTCGTGTGTTCTTCAAACACATAACTTGCCTGGTGTCCAGCCCCCATGAATCGCAGTCTATAGCACTTTTTGAATTTGCATGGCGATTCTGGATGCAAGCCTATCCACCGGCAGTTAATTTGGACAGATACTGTCCGACATTCCTGATTGGATGGTCGATGTAGGCGGGACAAACCTCCTTATGATGCATTTAGAGAGTGCGACAACAACGACCAAAATGGCAGCACCGGCAAAGGAATTGGAGCCAGATTTAGAGATTTCATCAGTCCTTAAAAAAACGTAGTGGCATCGATTAATTAAAACAGGAACAATCAGCATGTTTAAAAGCTCAGAAGTGAACACTGCCACGATTGTTGTTGCACTGAGGCGTTTCCAGATTCCGTCAATCTGCTTTGCTACTGTGATTGGTCAAAGATTTTGATAACTGACAACTAACACCAACCAATCGGCTGGGGCGAGAAATTATGGTAGTGAATAAGTGGTGGATAGGCTTGACCAGACCGCCGTGAAGCGCCATGCAAATTCAAAAAGCTAAAGACTGTGGACACCAGGCAAATACATGACACATCAGAGTCAGAATCAGCTTTTGCTATAATAAATGTAAAGGAGTTTGTCTTGGTGACACTGGTGCAGAGACACATTGACAATATACACAGGAAGATACTCACATACAGGCACACATGGTACAGGGACAACAAGACGTTACATTCAGTGTAAGGAGAAAGTGCAAGACATACAATAGACAGTAGAGTATACATGTCACTCTCCAGACATAGATTCAACGCTCTTCACTTCTCTATGACTATGTGTATTCATGCAGCACTGTATACAGTATGGTTGCAGCGGTAGAGAGGAAGGGCAAGTGCACAGTGGAACAGTGCATCATGGGATAGCACAGAGTTGGATAAAAAGCGAGTAAGAAGTTCTGACGCTGAAGTGGCAGAGCGAACAAAGACGTGAATACATTATGAGTGTGTGTGTGGGATTGTGCAAAGAATGCTGGGTAATAATAAATGGGATGGACTGGAGAGTTAGTGTGCACATTCACACTGTGAGCAGCTTGGCTGATTGGTTGCTCTATTCTGGCTTGTGGGCGGGGCCAGAAGCTACGAGTGCATCTAGAAAATTATCTATTCCCTTTTATAATATTAAATCATTTTGATGAGTTAACATGAATTATTACATTACATTATGTCATTTAGTAGACGCTTTTGTCCAAAGTGACTTAACATAGAGAGATTTTAAACGCTAATTAGGTAGCATTAATCAAAAATAAACAGTAAAACACTCCATGATGGATGTGTTTATTCTTTTAGTCTTTAAAGTAAAAGTTGTAGAGAAGTGGGAAGCTTTGAGCGGCTGCAATCAACTTCTTGTCCATTTTGCAGATGGCAGGCAGAACTATTGTCCATAGAAAGAAATCACATTGGTAGGGAAACAAGGAAGCCTGCAAATAGGATTGGCTGTTGAAGTTCAGCTGTGGCCAAGTTTTCTCAGCCGACAAGCTTGTTGACGTCCACATATCAGTTTCCCTGGTCTCTATAGGAAATGAATGGTGACCTGTTGATCGTGTTGCTCGCACTGTGAATGCATATTTACAGTCAAATAATAATGTCTTGCAAGCAATATAGATGCTTGTAAGAGAGATTAGATGCAGTTTTTTCTAGTGAGACATATTCTCAGTGGAACACATCCTCCAATGCTGTTGTCGATGGCAACAGTTCGACAAGACACGCCACAGTAATTTTCAACATTGCTCTCACAAGGAGGCAGAGAAAGGACCCCTGGATTGTGTCCAATGAGGAGTGAATCAGTTCAGCTAAATCAAGTGTTGTATTGCATGAAATATTCATAAACATCTTACATCAATCTCATATTAATCGCTGGCAAAAGCCTCTCCAGCATGAAATAAATCTAATTTCAGCTCGGGATAAAACACATAGAAGAAGTGTAATAAACTTGCTGACAAAATTCAATAAATACGGCCTGCTTTCAATCTTTAATCATTTGAGAAAGAAATTACTGTGAAGTATGTTTGGCCTGAAGGCCTCATTGGTGCATAAAGCAGAAAAAAACACCCAAAGAGAAGTTTCCCATATGGTATTCTTCTGATCTTGGACAGTCAGTCAAGATTTGTGTAGACGAACAAGCCTCTCGCAAATCTAGAAGCAGAAAGCCAAAACTCTCTAATCTTTAATGTTGGCTATCCATACTTTCTGGAGCCCGATGACAATGAGAGAGGCATAACAGAGAGACACTGCGGATACTGTAAAACCACAAAGGACATTTTTCTGGGGATATGGCTATATTTTCTGGTTCTGTGTCAGCGCTGAAATGATAAATGAAGCTCATTTTGGTGTAAAAACTCAAATAAAATATCACCCGAGGCGTCCACAATGTCAGCTTCCCATACACTGTGAATGAAGCAATTCCAGGAAGTATAACTTGCTGATATCAGACTAGAGTCTTGGTTCTCTGGTTCTAACTTTGGGTATGTTCACTAATATTGACAGAGCTATACATTTTCATAGGCGTAACATCATGTAATTGTGCTATAGTGTGAATTTGTTAATGGGAAAATAGATTAATAAAAGTAATAACTAACTTCTGTCTTTTTCTTAGTACTTACAGGAACTTGAGCCTAATCTGCATCGCTCTGCATCGAGGGAGGCAGGGACGAGTACACATCCAAATTTCATTTTACTGGAGACGATGAAGATGCTTTTGCAAAACTTTCAGGGCCGTGTCATCATACGCCGTCTGACTGAGCAAAACAAAGCAGCGGAGGAAGAGTGCACCAAGGTGAGATGGGAATCAGAGAACGACGAAGTGTGGAGTTTTGCAGATGAAAAGAGTACAGCCCAGGAGGATGTTTTGTTTTTCCGAGTTCAAAGCAGAGACACAGTCATCAATTGTAGGTGGCTTCTGCTTAAGGCTGAGACAGAGCAGCTTCCTCATTAGCATCGCGGCTGACAAAAGCCGTGTGTTTAATTAGTGTCTTTGCATTTCTGTCACTGTGTTAAATGCCAGGATAGTGTGCGATGCAGGGATCCCCTCGTCTTTGATGTATGGAGACCGGTTGCTCCTGATGCTCCCTACCCGTCTGGCCTGAACTGACAATGGCAGTCCTACATCAAATCTCATTAGTGGTGACTAATATTCTTTTCATCTTCCACAAAAGGCTTCCATTGTGCCAGTGCTAAAGTGCATTCCTCTGCTCCCACTTGTCTTCTCTGTCTCTCAGAGGGACGGAGGGAGGGAGGGAGGGAGGTGAGCAGAGTGTAGGAGGAAGAGATTACTGCCGGAGTTGAATGAGTTCAACTTCACCTTCCCGTGCATGAAGAGATTACAGCGGTCCCGTTGTACATTTGCTTAATTTTGCGAGATGAATGCGGAGCCTGAATGAGTCAAACAAGGAACTGCGGTGACTCTGTGTCACCGCTTCCATAATGAACCGGAGCAGTGAAAACGCCTGAGATACAATGAAGACTTGAGAAAATGTGGATTAGCTCAAGAGTGAGAAATAAATATGACAAGAATAAGATAAAGGATTAAAGTGATACTCCATGACATTTTCATATAAATAAATGACCCATACACAGTTCATGAAAGCTTTTACATTTGCTGTTCTAAACACCTGGGCCCATATTCATAAAAGCCCCCTGATCTGATCATCCACACCCAAAATGGATCGCAGACTAGGAATGTCAGACAGGCAGAGAAAGTTCTGGTCAGGAGAGCTCTGTTTATTAAGAGAAGAGGTTGTGTCACACAACGCAATATTTATTAACCGCTAACACCTGTTTCCAGGGACAGCACTGAAACACACTGACAAACCATAGCTTTTAGAGATATTTTGTTTATTAATGACACTTAGATAAATCATAAGTTGGAACTATACCTGGTGTCTGGTCGGTCTTCCCTGGGAAAAAAGTTATGCTTTTTACATTTCCAGCAGCAACAGAAGTTTGTTTGGAATAAACAGAAGAAGAACTGGGTAGTTAGCGTGAGCAGTGATAGCCACCATGGCTGAACAGACAAAGAAAAGAGCATCAACCTACAGAAACTCAAACTTCATCAACAGAAAATCCAAGGAAAAAGAAACAGATTAATCGTTCATTTGACAGAAAGCAACTGTCTTCAAACCAAAACTAGAGTGAACATCGGCATTGCCTTCCAAAGATGAGAAGGGATGATGAGGAGGGATGTAGATGTGACTCTTTTTCTTTTGGATAGGTACAGGTTTCGTTATTGTTCATTAGACGCAGTCTATATTTAGTGTCTTTGTTATTATTATAGCTAAGGCGAAAAACCACACACTCAAGGCCCAGGACTGGATGGATTCAATGCAAAAAAGGCTGATGAAGCTGTGTGCGAAACATGTAGCTCATGATGGTCTTCAATAAAGATCCTTTTTTTGCATTGAATCCATAGTCCTGGGCCTTGTGTGGTTACAATTACATATACACAGTATGTGGAGTTTTTCGATGTAGTTTTGATGGCTTCCTTGCAGTCTCTAGCACCTCTTGACCTATAGTACATGCTGTGCACAAAGCTATATCCTTGTTTGTCTTTATTATTATGTTGGACCAGTGCCTACATTGAGCTTTGACCGCTTTCCACCAAAGGTGTTGCCAAAATCAAGAAAAACAACAATCTCGCAGAGTATCACTGGAACGATGCGATCCATGCCAAACAGAAGTGGGAGACACTGCTGAAGAAGTATCAGAGAGAGAAAGAGAGAAACAGATCTCTCTCAGAATACCAACCATAGTGAAGTAACACCGGCACTGCTGATACTCTAAAAATCTGAAACAGTTGGTCATTACAGTGTGTAGGCTGAGGCAGGACATATTACAGCCAGCTGAACATTATCACAGAACATTTGTTTTGCTTTGGAACTGGACTCCAAAGTTGACTGACTATCTCGCACTGCAGGAAACAAGCAATTGAAACACACTGACACAAGGACAATTCAGTATGTTGCATCTTGTGTCTCTATAGTTAGGCCACTCAGCGTCTGACGTCAGAGCTTATGTCAAACACGCTCCAAACACAATAGAGGAGACTGTGAAAATGTCACATCAAATATGAGGCATTTAGCGTTGAATCAGTCAGCGATATAATACATCCTGTCATATATCCTGATATCTCCCCTGTGTGTGACAAGCAGCTATAACGCAGACTGGATAGTGAGCTCGCAGTACTTATTAAAGATGAAGTGCGCTCTGTGGAGACGATCTCTTAAAGTGCCTTCAAAGGGCCAATTGTTCTGTATAATACTATCTTTTAAACAGGATCGTTCTGCCATTGAAGCCTTAATCAGATTCAAGCCTTTGCGATCTTGACAAAAGCAAGTTAGTACGGAGCCCGGGAGTGGCCACTGAGAGAGAAAAAAAGTTATATCGAGTCCACGATTTACTGTAACGTGCGCACGTTTTAGTCCATTCGTGGATTCGAGATACAATTCGTTCCCTTGATTTCGTTAAACTGTGCAATTTAGGAAAAAATGCAACTTAAAAGGAACCTTTTAGGTATTGCAGATAGGCCTAGTAAGGATTTGGTATGTTAATATCCATTGTCCGTTTACACTGAATAGGCAAATCCCCCAAATATTGCAACATATTTAGCCACTTAACCTTCAGGCCATGTAAACACAATCAGGAGGCTGCAACACACCCAGGACAGGCCACATTTAAACATAATCACCAATATGTGCACTGACTCTTTATAAGCTTGTGAAGAGCGCATGTATTATATATCGAGAGCACGATATCAATTTGTGCACGTAAAGAGGAAATCGAGGGAACTAATTGTATCTCGTGCGCACAAATAAATCAAAACGAGGCTCATTTTAACCAGATCGAGGGAACGAAATGTATCTTGTGCGAACAAAAAAGAGAAATGAGAGCTCGAATTGCCTATCGTGCGCACGCTACAGTAAATCGTGGCCACGACATAAATAATTTTTCTCCCGATGGCCACTCCCGGGCTCCGTAAGTTAAAGACGCTGAATTGGAGGTTGACGTAGTTGATATCGAGACTGACTGAGCAATAGAGAGCTGAGAACATCAATGATATCTGCCTGGTGTTGTGAGAAAAACCGCAGGCCTGTAAACACATTCCCAAGCCGAGGTAAATCTCTGCTCTGTTTTTTTTTTTTTTTTTTCTTTTCTCCCCCACCTCCTGTAATCGGACGTACACCCTCCAGTTGAAATGTGCTGACCTGTAAAATCCCAGCTGTGGGCCCAGCAGCGCCCAACACAAACTGGGGCTTTCCCACTGAAACAGCCCGGACCAGAGGAACATGCCATGTTTTGCCGCAGGAAACCGAGGAATGTTTCTCCGCTGGGCCTGGCGTCCGATGGCAGATTGCGTCCGTTTGAAGTATTCCCCTTCCAAGGCTGTGGCCAAAGTAAATAAAAGCAGACCACTCTCTCGACCTCCATCAAACACATCACTCAGAAACAGCTGTTACCATTTAGTTGGGAAAACCGCCGACATTCCTCCCCTCAGAATGTATATGTGACATGTGAGATAGCAATCAACGCACACATTCTTTGAGTGTGGTTACACTCTAGCAATTTCTTCCCCTTCCAAGTGTAAACACACTGGGCCTTCCCGCTGACCAGGTTGAAATTATGACCTTAGGTTGAAGTTGTGACCGTAGGATATTGTTTTCTTGTGCAAAGAATTCAATGCTATGATTATGTCTTCTGGTTTGTTTTTGTTCTGGCTGCTTACATTTCAGGCTCAGAGATAATTATTCCTCATCACTATTTACAGTACAGTAAGTACATATAATACTGTACATACTGTACATGCAATTACGTATAGGCGATTTCATAATAGAAAACATTTGATGACATTTTACACTGACATATTCAGTCAGAAAATACATTTCTGCTTCTTGTAATATCAGTCATGCGAGGAATTTGATAAATGCGAGCATGATGCTTAGATCCACTCGGGATGTTGCTGCAAATTGACATTGAACTAATTTGGAGAGAAGCCTACTGGGAGCCAGGCTGTTCGACACAAAGAGAGAAAACACATGCTATTCTAATCAGTGAGGCATGACTAAACGTCTGGCTTAAAAATGTCATCTCTCGCAGAGTCATTTGAAGAAACACGACACGGGCAGCGAGTTACTGATTTAGGGTTTTATCAGAAAGCCAGGGAGGAAGTGGCCCCTTGCCAATTCCCTGCTTCCCATTCTGCTTTTACCTTCCGCTGCTCGCCATTCAAATGTCAAGCTGACCTCAACAAAGCACACGGGTCCTCCAGCATCCATGGTATGTGCAGTTGCCGTACACAGACGTAGAAAAAATCTGTCTGGAGAGGCACGATGAAGCTGAATCCTCACTAATGCAACTTTAATGAGGAAGGCTTTCGGAAAGGGAGGATGTGTGGCACAGTCGACTGACGGCTGACTAGTCTCTTGTAATTTGTTGCTCAAACTACTTATGCAATTTGCAATTTGTTGGAAGCAACAGGAGGATGCTTGAATGACAAACTACTCGACGCTAACACCATTGTGTAGAACATTTATGATTTGTTATGAAAGATGTTACAAAATTCATAACAAAATTTCAGAGCGAAGTCCTCAACAAGTCAGACTTAAAAAAACATATTGAATAGAGAAGCAGAAGAAGAAGAAGAAGACGACGAAGAATAGAGTACCTGCTAAATGGCTTAACATAGAGGCTGCACTTTTGGAGATTGGTGTGTATTCATTCAGATTTCATTATTAATCTTGTTAAAATAGCATAAGGATGAAAATCTCTCTCAGAAATAAACATTTGCAAAAGCTTTTACTTGCAAATACAGTACAGTTCCTCAAAATCACTGTGGATCTAGATTAAGAGGCTCTATGTTGGAATATTTTTGAGAGCTGAAGGAAACACAAATGTATTTGTACTCCGGCGCTACTTGGGTGTCCCGGCTTCACAGAACAATAATCTCAGTAGAGGCGGTGTTTATTTGGAGTCTTTTAGTGCTTACGCTGCCCGATGGGTTTGCACTTGTTGTGTTCTATGAAATTCACTGTATCAACTCTCTTCAGGAAACCGTTTGGTTTTTCTTTGGGCCCATCCCTAAATCGTGCGCTGGGGCAGTTTCATTTGTCATTTCCAAACACATACAATTCAGTTAAATGGACAATTGATCATTTCAGAAAAAACAATCTTAAACTAGAGTGCATAGGAAGTCAACAACCTTGTGAATGAAATATTGCACTTGGTCTGGGTGCGGCTGGTAACAACACTCTCCCTGAATTCCACCAAGAGGAATCCTAGAAGACCCAGAACAGCTGAACAAACACTCTTTCATGTATTGTAACTGAAACCACCAACTCATCATTCACAACTAAGGATAAAAGATGTGTGATATAATGCCGGCTGGATTTCTGCCAGAAGGCAAACAACAGAAAACTCATTAAACGAGACAATATATGACACTCAAAGGATGATTTGGCTCATTTGATTGCTCTTTCAGCAGACTGAGCGGCGAGTTGGGGGTTCATTGTGTTCCAGTTGCGATCCAGAGAGAAGAGCCTATGTTGTGTGTGTGGTCACCCATCCTAATCGATATGCAGGCTTGGCGAGCGGAGGGGATGTGGACACAGTTGACTGCTCCCTGGCAGGAGGGGAGGGGTGAGTCAGCAGTAGACGGCCTGAAACGGCCGGATGGCCTGTCTGTGACCCGCAGCACATTCCCTCCCATGGTCTACTGGTCAGGGCACCGGCGTTTCACTGGGTTAGCACAGATACAGACTGACACGCTCGCACAATGTTGCTAACGCTCATTATTCTCGACGGCACGTCCGCAGCAGATTGCGAGGGACAGAGTGACCTGGATGAAAACCTGCAGGCCACGAACTGTGCTGTAAATTCCTCCACGTTTTGACAGGCGTAACACTTCTCTGCGGTAATCCACTTAACTGACCACGATACCCAGCGAGGATACATAATGTGGGAGTAAATCAGTGGAAATGCATCTATATACACTGTTTGACAGATGGAAATCGTCCATATCTATGAATCAATAAACCACACAGCAGACGGCTCCCAAAAGAGCTTTACGCGTTCGTATTACACACTGTGGGGTGACATCATCCCTTGCAACAACACCTTTGACCTCCTTCTGCATACACTGAGTCCTTTTGAAGAGGCGGCATCAGAGGAGTCTAATCATCTGACAATAAAAGCCCTAAAAGTGTAGAGAGTAAACATTTACGCAAGCGGAAAATCGTCATCCCACGGCCTCGTTCTTATGAAAACATGTTCCAAGGATGCTCCAGCTCTTGTGGCCTTCCTGAGGAATACTTTCTTTCTATTATTTCCTCTCACCTTCCCTTTCAATTATTTAAATGCCGGTTCAACTATTACCCACTGTGATACAAACCACAGCAGTCCTGATCAAAAGTCACCAAAGAGTAAGGCCTTCTCATTACTGCGGCTTGCAAAAAGGAAATCTTTAAAAGACTTGCCCCATTTATAACACACCCTGCAAGTCCTGAGCTTAGCAAGATGATAAAGAGCATCGCTGCTAATCGTTCAGAAACAAAGTGCACTCGTTGTTTGGAGGAAGGGTACAAAAAAGAGAGATGGAGCTAAGTGGAAAAATAATGTAAACACACATTAGTAAGGTATTGTGCCTTGCTCTTAATCAACATTCAAACCACATGGAGTTACGCGTGGGGATATGCGGCTTCCTGCAACATGTAATTTGAGGTGATGAATATATAAATCAAGGCATTTCCACTTTCCCATTACAATACATGGATTATGACTCCGACTTAAGTCTACTGGTGCAGACCTTAATGCACCCGAAACCCTGCAATATGTATACCATCGTACCCTCAATTTCATGATAATAATAATAATTTTCATGACATAAGACAAGAAATCTGCATGCTAAACTCCAAATTCATCAAATAGGATATAAATCACTGAGCCACTAAGACCTGTAGAATGCCAAGTGCATCCTGCATTTACTAATGGGCCTCGAACATTGAGCTGTGCCATCTTTTGAATGATGATGAATTCGGTTTCTTATAGGCAAAAATGTTGAATAGCCTAAATCACTTCAGATTTTGTCAAGTATATCTTTTTTATCCAGTTAATCTCTCCAGGACAAGTGTCCAATTCAGCTGAATTAAAAGTGCACGGTATTTAAAGGCAACGCCTCAGGAGAAACACAGGAAAAGGCGAAATATTCATGGTCTGATTTTCCGCCACACCAATCAAAATGACAAGGTTTTGAATAAACCCAGGCACAAGCAAAGGCACGCCATCTTCAGTGCACATCAAATAGTCAAAATTTGAATAGGAATAGCTCAAATGTGCAGATCTCAATCTGCTAAGGACCTGTGTAATCTTACTACAGCTTATTGTTATTATCTTATTTGTTAGCCCATTATGATGTTGACCCTGTTAAGTGTTAAGAGTGAGCGGCACAAGTCTTCTCTTAATTACGGCCAACTGTTTGTTGATTGACAGCACTTTGTGACTTTGTTAAGAGAGGTGCTGTGCAAATATGCAGCAGTAATTATAGTTATTTTATCAGTGCATATCTCAACGTCTCTGCTGTCAACAGACTGTAAAACTGTAAGAATTCATAGCTTTCTTTAATGCCAACAGGTATAAACAGAGACTGGTTGCATTGCTACTGAGTTAGCCATCCCAGAAGAGTTTAATCAAATTCTCCAGCTCTGTTAGTCTGCCTCTCTCTTTCCCCCAATCCTTCCCTCTGCTTATCATCTAATATTATTATTATAATATCTATTCTTCTAACTCATTTGCATGGTGACAGAGTGTGCCGGTGACTCATCAGGATGGGGAACAAGCCGTGCGTTTGTGAAGTTGTGGGTTACAGTCTGCTTCACACCTTTGTATTGTAGCATCTCTCTCCATTATGTACCGTCCAACAAAGCTTGAATAAACACTTTGTTATGAAACCTTAAAAATAACTGCAGCATTACAAGGTTCTCCATCCTCGTCATCACAATATGCTATTCTCATAAATACACACACACGAGCACACACAGGGCATTATGGTTTCCTGGATGGAGCGGAGTTCGGCTACAGCTCCATAAGAAGAATAATCACTCGCGCGCCGTGAAGGATGCTTGTCTGGGATGAGAAAAGGGGCCGACACTCATTCCTCTACAGCTCAGGCTTATATCTGCAGCAATCCAACCGGGGTTCATAAGACATGCAAGTCGAAATCCCCGATGTGGCCGGATGATTTTATGGTGCATTTAAGGTTATCCCAGAGTAATGCAACCCCCGGCACTGGGGCCTCAAACAGGAATCCGGGGGATCTGAACACATCTGATATGAGTGAGCGGTGCAACAGGCAGGAGCGCTGAGATCAAACCAGGCTTCTCAGAAACTGACCGTGGAAATATTTCTGAGGAGCGGGCATCGGCGACATGCTCCGTTTTTTTTTTTTTTCCTCCAGCTCGCCCTATCTCTTGCGTTCGGAATGTAGAGTTTCTTCACGCCGTCGGGTTAAAATAACAGAGATTTCGGCAAAGAGAGCGCCCGGCCACCGATGGCGAGCGAGGGCCTTGCGGTACAGTGACGACATCCACTGTGCGCTGGCAGACATCCAGCGCTACTGCGATAACACACAGCCGCTATGAAAACAAAGCGTGGCTGCATGACATCATACCGCACGGCCCTGTCAACAGCACTGATCTCTTTCGCATACCGCCACACACACACACACACACACACACACACACATGCCAACGTTATTATAGTTCACTAGAAATAAGACTAAAACCAGCCATGAAAACAAAACATTTTAGTATCGGAATGGAAATAAAAACAATACACTTACTATGAAAGCTGTCATGAACTGTCACTGAAATCTCCGGCTCGAAAACCAACTGAAGGAAAATAAACCTGCATTATCTTTAATATAATTCTTTTGACCTTTGCTATATGAATAATATATATATTCTGTATATGGATGACCCAAATCAATAAATTATTAGTGCTACCAACGAATTCCATAATGGCATGAGCACTGAAATAAAACCTAAACTAAAATTAAATAAAAACAAATGATGAACACTTAAGGAAAACAGCAACTAAACTAAAATTCATATCACTTTCTGAAAACTAAGCAAAACTAATGCAAACCCAAATTTTAAAAAAAAGAAAAAAGAAAAAAGGAAATCAAAAAACTAGAATAATCCTGACATACATGCATACACATAAGCACAAACAGATATGGGCTGACGCATACACACACACACACACACACGCCCACAGACACACACGCATGTAAAATACATAAACCCCTGAGGTGTATCATTATATCCTTCCGGTAGATTCTCTCTCATACAGGTCAGCTGGCACTTCCCCCGCTTGAAATAATGATCAACACATGTTTAGGATTTCTCCTCGCAAAACCTCACATTCCATAACCTTCAAAAACCATGAACCTTATCTGGAGGAGAAGAGGAGAGAATATCCCCGACCCAAACAGTCGCTCAGTTTGCTCACTAAAGACTCCCAGGCCTTCTCATGTGACCCCGAGTGACTGCTTTCTCTTTTGGTGTTGACATTTCATTAGGATAACAACTAGGTAATACAGAAACCTAATAGCAAATTCTGCTTGTGCTTTTTTTTTTTTTTTTTTTACTATCCATAAGGGTAATAACATTTTGTGGTAATGAGCTAATGAATCACCAGTATAGCCCATGAACCATTAAACTGACTAGCCTAGAGCTGCAGTTAGAAGAAGACAATTCATCACTGTATAATCAATGGTGTGATAGGCCTGCTAATGATATCAATACAACAATCAAGGAAATCAATTCCATTAGAAGTACAATAGGTCAATAGATGGCGGTGGAGCTCATCAGTTCATCACAAACGCCTTTAAAAAGGGATTTTGTCTTGTCTTGTCATCCTGATCAGTCAATGATCATCAACACTTGGGTCTGACTGGCTTCAAATCTCAGACCTGCCAAGAAAATCTGGCTGGGGGGGCAGGGAACAAGAAAACACTCTGAATGAATATAGAGCAGCTGAAAAAGAGGATGTGCAAAGGTAAAACACATCATCTATTTAACACAACATCATCTATTTAACAGGTAAGAATTCAGAAGAGACAACAAACAACCAGAGCAGCTTTAAAGGAGAATTCAGTAATTTAGAGTTACATCTGTCTAGTCTACATCTCCCCCCATCCTTTTAAAATGCAACTCTAATTTGTGTCTTAAGCACTCAGCACAAGAGGTAAAGCCAATGTCAGCGCTTGGTTGTATTAGGATTTGTGTCCTTCACCGCCTGATTGTACCATCCCAAAGTCACATGAAAAATAAATGTAGCTGTGCCAAGCCTTGGAATATAATTCGTCCAATTTTGAGTGTCCTACTGGGATTTCTCAAAAGGTGCTGCGGCACAATTCTGTTATATTGTAATTTTCAGTGAAACTCGTGTGAGCTATGTGAAAGCTTGATGGGCTGTGGTAGGAGGAGGCTATAGAGCAATGAATTAAATCCCAACCACCAAGAGAGATCCTTTGTGCACTCGTCTCCAAGGACACCTGACTTATATTTGGAGAACAAATAGCCATCTCACACAATAATGGAAAATAAATTAAGTTCCTGGGGATAAGAGAACAAGATTTCCCTTTTGGGGACGCTGGAATACAAAGAGCTGGAAAATGAATGGCAGCTTTGTGTTCTGCTCAGGACATATTGAACCCCTCGTCTTTCACAAGACTACAAAACTCTTCAAGAGAGGTGACAGTAAACGGTAATATGATTATCATGCATGTCCAATCTCATAATAAACTGTTTTGAATGTTTTCTGCTGAATAACGTGCTGGGATTCTGGCAATTTGCGCCTCTCACTTCACTCACAATGCTATCCTCAAGTTTTTCAGATCTCTATGACAACAAGAACACAGATTAACATATAGCACCATGATATAAGAGCAACATACTGTAAATTTAGACAGATCGGTACATGCAAGGTTTAGGTATAAACACAAGAAGTCTGGATTGAGGAATATCCACAAACTAGAGCTGACACTGTGCCGCCAACAACTTAAAACCTGGAGCCTTCATTCTCTAACAGGTGAGTACTGTCGATCAGATAGATTGATTGGTGTCAGCATCATCATTCTACTCCATTTCACCCAGTGATAAAGTGATGCAGAAAACATACATAACCATGAATTGCAGTGAGTGATCATCTTAAAGTGAAAAACAACCAATGAAAACAACCATAAAGATAATTTCGGAATAGTATGAGTGCGTTATTTTCTTGAAAAAGGCCTATTTGTTTGTTGTTGTTGTTTTATTGTGTCTATTATTGTATCACTGTTGCCCTATGCTGTTTCTTTTGTTGTAATGTAAGTATAATTTCTTATGTTTTCTTTTCTGTGTTGGACCCCAGGAAGACTATGGGGATCCTAATAAATAAACAAATAAACACATTTTCATGTAATTGCATCAGTCTGATACCATTCACTGTAACATACATACATACATACTGTAGATTTGCCCTATTTATCCAAATTATATTCTGCTGTTGGGTATGAACACTGATGGGAAATCTTCTCTGCTGACAATCAAATCAAAATGAATAAAATACAAACTGTTGGTAAACGTCCGGCATGCTGTGAGCAGTTTACTGATGTTACATTACATGACTTCTGGATATTGATGTTAAAATTTTACATCATTTGGCGCAATTTGGGAGCAAAATTGCCTCATGTAGCTTTAAAAGGTGGATAAACAGTTGAAGTAGTTTTACCCAAACTGCATCCCTGGTATCATAGAAAGAAAAGGGGGAGCAGAGCAGAGGAGGGTGCTGGGCGTTGGGTGGGGCGAAGCTGCACCCGCTGCATCGGAGAACTTGCGATGCGGCTCAGCTGTCCAACACAACACAACAAAGCCACTGTAAACATTTGGCTCATGCCATAATAACATTAATTTAGGCTTTCCGAGTTTCGGAACAATGGGATCGGCTGCCTGCATACAAGCTCATTATCTCTTCCCCAAAACCCACCACACAAACACACACACACAAACACACACACACACACACAGCTGTCTGTGTGACCCATGCTAATGTGTTGCTTGTCTGGCCAGGCCGAGAGTGGAGGACAAGGGATGCTTGCAGCCAATTACAGTTTCAGTGACACGCTGAAAATGTATCCCCCCCAAACACACACACACACACACACACACACACACACACACACACACACACACACACACACACACACCCCCCTCCACCCGCACGTGTTGAGTTGGGGGGAGGGGGCAGTAGTCTGACACACCCACAGACACAGACACTTTTGTTTTTATTGCCATGTGTGGGTCAAGTTCACATTGTTTTCACTTGAAAAGATGGGGTGTTTGGTTTGGGATGGCGGGTGTGTATGCGTGTGTGTCTGTGTGTGTGTGTGTGTTTTGTGTGCTTGTGTGTGGCGGGTCAGGGAAGGCGTCAGGCAGTGACACAGAGATGAGTTTGTTCATGGAGGGTTTGAGTTCAGTTTACGCTTGAGAGAAGGAAATAATGCTGATGAAGTGGCGGCTTTAAAGGGACTGAATGGAAGATGCTGCTGGCTCTGATAACTGTGGTGCTCTGACAGCTGGGGCTTACGCTGCAAAACCTAATAGAGCCGCTGATTCTCTGCTCTGACATACTAACCGCCTGACACTCTGACAGGGAGGGGGGGGGGGAAGGGGGTTAGAGAGAGAGAAAAAAAAGGAAGAGAAAGAGAGCAGGCTCTTTTTCAACATTTCACATTTCACATTTCTGTGCCGTCAAGGACAATCAGAAGGGAGGCATGACAAGCTGGGTCAACATGATTTTGTGTGTAGCATTTTTAAACATCATCGTCAAATTGATTGTGATAGTTTGGAATAATAACTGAACAAATGAGTCCATGGTCGAGATGACTGGCAGCCTCTATCTCACAGCAGTGGTGTTGTTAGTGCTAGTAGCCTATTTCTCAACCTTAAGACCACAATTCCCATAAACCTCATTGCTTTCTATTGCAAAGAGGATGTTGCTGCTTACCCCCATCCCTTGTGTAACTCTGTGTTTGTTTTGAAGAGAAAGAACAAATATAAGAGCCAGTAACAGCACTGACAACGGCCAATGTGCGTTCATTCCTTTCACCATCCACCCATGCAAAAACCAATGAAAGCTTTACCTCTGGTTGCACTTTTTTTGGTTTGTGCCATAAAGCAATATATCTTTGTGCTGTAAAGTAATGCAGCAGATTTCCAGCGAAATCCGACCAGGTGGCACATTATGTAAAATGCTGCATGCTAATCTTACCGGCGATGGTCTTGTTGGTTTATGGTAATTACACTAATGTCTCAAATGAATGTGGCAAAGATTTATTGATGTTAAAATATTACACATAGCTCCTTTATATCCAGTGACTCAAGTTTGTGGCACAATAATTACAAAGCAGGTAATTTCTGTGTTAAATTACTGAAACAAACAACAGCCATAGGTCTACAACCATGACTAAGCCTAATTTATTTCCGACTACCATCAATGGTGTTCAATTTCAGGCTGGTATCGTATTACAGGGATCAAGAACCCTTTATAGGAGTGCAATTTAATTTCAATCATTTGTTGCTGATGAAGTCCTAACGAGGCTTCTCTATTTGCCTGTTCCATTAGCTGTGGCTCACTGGCTAAGCCTCTCCTGACTCAAGCTTTCACACACATACAGACAGCACTGTGTATTCTCCCAGCCTCGGTCTCTCTCAGGAGAGCTACACATATTACATAAATTCTTTATTACCTCTGTGTCAGGCCCAACTGTTGCCTTGTTCCTCTGCCAGTTAAGACAAAACTCCACCGGGGAAATGTACACAACATAAAAGGATAGTGCCGCCACACACAAGTAAAAAACTGGAGCATAAAAATATTCTATTCCAGCTCACAGGGGCAAAAATAAATCACAATAGTAATTTGGAAAACGGGGGGAGAAACATTCGAGCCAGTGTGAGAAGTTGCTGATAGAATATGCAATTAACTGTCTAGCCTTGTCTGGAGAGTGTCCCTGAACGAATTACATAGTGGTTAATCATGGATGGGAAGAGTCAATAAGCTCAAAAGCAAATGAAATGACTTCTAACACACTCATTTAAAAACCTACAAGAGAGCTTGACTATGCATTGATTTCAGCTAAGATAAGAATAATGGTTAAACATTTACTGACACACCATTAAACCATCAATAGAGATGAGGAAGATGTGTTGGAAGATGTGGAATATTAGCTGAAAAGGCTAACTGTTTGTCATTACCCATCTATCCCATCTGTGACCAGACCAAGGCAGCAGTGATCCACTTTGCTGTCTGCCTCAATGCACAGACAGCTGGATCCTATCTGACTGCAGAGTTCACACACAAACACACAGCATGCACACACACACACACACGCACAAACACTTCCCCTCACTGATAAAACACCAAAAACTTCAGTTCATCCCTGTAGAGTTACATGGGAAATGCAGCTAGAGAATATTTAGAGAGGATATTTACAGCACCGATCTGCAGGATACAGCCGAAATAAAGGGAACACCCACACTGCACCGGTGCAGGTCCAGGTGGATCTGTGCTGGTGTGGGGTGCATTTCCTGGCATGGAAGAGCTCCAGTCATCCGTATGAGGATATAAATTCTAATTGCCACTAACATTTCTGTGTGATTTCCTGGGTGCAATTATCTTTTGATGGGAGCTGTGTCCTCTGTGATGACAATGCCCCCATCAACAAGGCACAAGTGGTCATCCATGCTCCAGTTGCTCCAGTAGAAACTGCCCCCTTGTCAGTACCATGCTCTACATTTTGAGCTACAGTTGAACATTAACAGAAGATTCTGGAATGAGTTTACTGTTTTTCTCTCACTGGAGGCTTTCAATCTTAGAGCTAGTATCCCAGTTTTCTATAGATTTGATTCCTGTACTAAGGACTTCACTACTTTTTCATGTCATTTGGATATTTTCCAAATAAAATGACCAGATGAGGCAAAATGATATCTCATTACTTGACTAAAAGGCGCTGTCTTGTAAACCGCCAATGAACCATGAAGAATTCTCCAACTTGCTGTTACACCCAACAACATTATTCCTATCACTTAAAGTTTAAGTTAAACTGATTTCATGAAGCTGCAAACATACCCTTAGGATTTGGAATCAATGGCTAAAAAATAATCGCCTAATGGTGGAAATCCCAGATCTGAATCACCATCAAAATCGAATCAACTGTTCCTCGGCCCAAGGCCAATCTGTCCACCAAATTTCATGAAAATCTGTTCAGAAGTCTTTGAGATATCCTGCTGACAGACAGACAGACAGACAAATGAGCTGACTCACAGGGTGAAAACATAACATAACACCTTAGCGGAGGTAAATAGTGTGTAGCATTGAGGTTTCAAGGAGATGAGTGGTGCTAAACAACACCAGACAAAGAAGCAACACATGCAACAGAGATAAGTCTAGGCCGGTGTCTCCTATTTCGATAAACCCTGCATGACCTCATGTAGATTGACGTATACAGTTGTTAGTTCCAGGATTTGTGTTCATAATTGCTTTTATTTATTGTTTGCATGCCTGTGTGTTACACAGGGTTTGAGATTCTACAACAACAATGCTGGATGCCTCAGTTATTTTCAATTAAACCAGAGAGCAGCCCAGGCAATGTCCCTTAATACAGAGGAATAATGACACTGCATGAGGCTCTCTGTGGAATGTTTGTTTTTCCACTGTTTACTTTGAATAATTTAACAGAGCTTACAAATGGGCCGCGTTTCTCGGTCACAGCAAGAGATTCGCCCTTAAAAGGACCAGGACGTTATTGTGATGGTGAACGCAGGGAGTCTCCCGCAGACAGCAGCCATTAGAGGAACCATGCTAAATGATAATTTGAGCCACAAAATCAAGCTCTTTGCTGGGGCATAATTTGAGGAATCTCACCGCCCCTATTAAGCTGCTGGATGTCTCCGCAGTGAAACACTCACTGTGGCGCTGAGGTTACTGAAGGTCTGGCTGACATTCCTCTTCTTAACCCGTGTGAGGGCGATGGGAGAAGGCCTGAGGGGTCCCGGCTGAGGCGGAGGACAGTGCGTGAGATCTCACCCCATACCCAGATCCCAAACCTTCCCCATGACTCCGTGACAAAGAGCAGAGCTGATCGTGAGACAGACACTCACTGTGCCACAGAGGGCTACAAATTGAGACAGAGTGGTACAGTCGGGACCTGTGGTTCCCAAAGTGGGGTTCCGGGACAGGGACCTCCGGGGGTCGTTGGTGGAGATTCCAGGAGGTCGCTAGCAAAATGAGGAGTAGTTTAATTTTTACTGACATTGCACTCAATAGAGGTTAGCACAATGAGAGAATGTACAGTATAAGGATGACGGATTCTGTGCCAAGTCATACTGAACAACAAAAATCTTCTCAAATGGGGTTCCTTAGGGTAGAATCTTATCTAAAAGGGTAAAATCTTGGATTGTTAAATTACACTCTATAAAGAGAGGAGGAAGCGCACACCTGTATTTTGCGAGGTGCTGAATGTACTCAAAGAAAGAAAAGTCACCGCACACTCAGCTCCGATGCATAGATTTATCTGGACATCAAAAAACCTTCTAACCAAGCAAAAGTTTCAGTAGTCCATGCTGCCTTCATCAGGGTTTTGTCAATTACACTCTAACAGCTAGCATCAATTTTCTAATTTTCGTGAACTAAAGCATTTCATCTACTGAATATGAAGAGCTTCATTGCAAAATAATCCTCTATTTGGAAAAAAAACTGACACCTACAATTACAAAATGATTGGCATGAAAGCGAGGCACATTATAAATTCCCATTTAAGATTCATGTCAAGACCTTTGCTTACAAAATAATTATAAGTTTGAGCATAGAATCATGTGTGTTTTGTAAATATTGACTGGTGAATCTCGCATAGTAATATTCTCCCAAAAGGAAGATATCGTGTTTGAAAAATAGAACAAAAATAAACCCCATGCATATGAGTACACATTCTCTGTTGTCGCCTTTGATTGAAACAACCACTCAAATATGTCCATGCTGTGATATTTTTGTTTCTTCACCAAGCAGGATGATTCATGCATCCAGTGACCGTGGCCACTACACACTTCCTCCCTCAATTTTGTTTGTGCAGGAGTTGCCATAGAGACGGCACAGTTACCTTGGATTTTCAGCACGATGATATTGGGTGAATAAACAGCGCTGGGCCTGTATGGGTTTGGGTGAAATAGGCAATTCCACATTTTGGTTTATATGTATACTCATGGCTTGAATCATGAGACCTCGAATAAGACAGAGAATGAATCTATAAAATCAAAAAAAGCAATACCATTCGGTTGCATTTGTTTTCTTCCTGGTTTTCTATTTCAACCTGCTGAAATTGATTTTCTCCTCTTGAGAATATCTGACTTGAGGTCAACTACTAAAGGGTTGAATCAAGTTTTGCAGAAGTAAGCAGCTAAATTAATAGGCATGGCTCCAGTGCTTCGTTCCGTTTAAATGAATTGTTCTTCCTCTCTGTTCTATTAATTTAATAGAAAAATATATTCTGTTCCTGGTTCCATAGCTGACGAAATTAAAAACTTGATTGCCTATCCTTGTTGTCTTCACCTTATTCACTATATAGAGGCTAATAGAGAGGAACAGGGAGTTCTGCAGTGAGAGTGTTGTACCATGCAGCAGGTAGCTAATCTTTTGCCAAGCCTTGACGCCACAGAACGCCACTATGTGAAACTTTAGACATCTTCACTAATCTTTGTTTGCGGCTAAGCTGCTGCCGGCTAATCCAACTTGTGAAGATGTTGCATTTCAGGAGCAGGAAATAATAACGTCTTAGTGGCCATCAAGCTGTGTAATCTCAGCGCTCTGCGGCACCAGTCGGGTAGAAGTACCTGCTGTCACCGATCGGGATCTGAGCACTGCTGGGAGCTTTCTCTCCAGTTCAGACAGTAGGATACATACAAAAGTAAAATGTGGATTCTTTTGACATGCAGAAAATCACCAAATGGGGCTGGAATAGAGAAGACACTGCATCCTAAACTTGAGAGTGAAACCAAAACTCTTTTCCTCTCTCGTCTCTTTGGTTTCCTTTGGTATGAAGCACCACAGATCGGCCAGGTTGGTAAACATGAGTGTGTTGTGTGCAGTTTACTGGATTTCTGAGTATTGAAGTATTTCAAGTTCAAGTTTTCAGTTACCTCTCTCTGCCATTTGACCATCAATCGGCGAAATTGCCTTGTGCAATTTTGGGCTTGTAATCACATGGGGTGTGTTTTTTGAAACAACCTTTTCTCCAGTTATTTTCAGTGGTTTGGTGGCAGCAGGCGAGCGTCTCCTCCAAACTATGTGCAGTCACTCCCTGACTTTGTGAGCGGGGAGCTGAAATGTCACCAGCTGACAGGCTCTTTAATATCAGTCAAACCCAGAAAAGCTGTCACGCTGCTCTGCTCAAACCTTGTGACCAGGAAACATACAGTGAAAATAGGTTGTAAGCAACAGGCCTTGGCAGGTCAGTCAGACTGAAACAGACCATAACAGCCCTAATTTGTGGTGGCAGCTTGGTCTACCAGTTGGAGTGACTGTCCCATCATGGAAAGGTCACTAGTTCAATCCCCGCAGCAGCCATATGTCCTGTGTCCTTGAGCAAGACACTCATCCCCTACCTGCTCACTTACTGTAAGTCACTCTGGGTAAAAGAGTCAGTTCAATGCTTTAAATTAAATGTAATCTAATACAAGCATATTTCCACAACAGTGCTCATGCCCTAATATCAGGCTAAAAGAGGCTATTTATATTTGAGAATTTAGTAAAATATCCATTGGATACAAATCAATTATTTAGTATGATCTGCATTGGATAAAATCAATTGCTTTTGTCCAGTGACTCCAAACTAAACGTTTAATACCCATTTTGGAAAGTTTTTGTTCCAAAACAGAGTATCGGAGTGACTCTTGAAAGCCAGAAATCTCAGTACCTGGTGAAGTTGTATCATTGGTATTGATCAACAACCTTATCAAAGCCCTACATATAGGGTAAAATCTTACTTTTTGCACCTTTGATCATTCAATATTTCTAGAATATAGGGAATCCAGTCTGTAAAACTCTTGGACTTAAAAAAAAAAAGGACTTAAATTATCTAAAAGCACCAGAGCATAGCACTTTTTTCAAATGGTCAGTGTTTAATTTTGGAATGAAATGCTTCATATTGTTGAATAAAAGTTACTAATCGAGTCTGTACTCGAAAATATTGACTGTATCAGTCAATATTTACATTTGGTACTTGGACTTGCCCTGCACTGCAGGAAATCTTCTTTTACACAGCAAAGATACACTCACACCCTGGCACAGAATTGGGAAACTTTTCGAGGGCAACAATGCCTTGTCCTTTTAGACATCAAGGTGAAAAAGCTCATTCAGACGGTGAGGGAAGGGCGTCTGCATCAGTTAGCTGGAATGAGGGAAGGCCATGCTCCTGGCTGGTCTCTCAGAACAGACAGTCAGGCAGACAGTGGCATGACACACTGCTGGTTGGCTGTCAGGTCACATGGCCTCAGTGGAGACCAGCTGTGGGGCCTGCAGCTGCATCAGCTACTGTATGAAGGGAAACCACAGTCCTCAATGTCAGACAGTCCGTAGGAACCAAGATAGAGAACTGATGAGGGAAGAACAGAGACTGGACTTGAGATGTAGACACCTTAAAGAGGAATTGGATTCACTTTCAGGCCAGGCACCTCAGGTGAACAGGGACAAAAAAAAAATCCATCCAATTTCAATCCCATCAGAATGAAATTTTATATGTTGACCACAAATACAAACACTTTTTGCATAATGACTTTTATTTTGTAATTCAAATGAGCTAATATTTCATATAAATGTGTACATTTTAATCAGTTAGAACACTTTTTTTTCAGTCAGGGTGCAGCAAGGGGCTGTGGCAAATATATTGATGAAGCGCATGACGTCATCGACTTCTAGTGACTTTTTAAGCAGCCATTAGCTATTTATTTTAGTTAGTACCTACTTTATTTTAGTACCTATTTTCTTTTATTACTTTGTACTTGACACATACTTGACTTCCTTGGCATTGTCCGCCATTTGCTGCTGTGGCACCTGAATTTCCCCAAGGGGATCAATAAAGTGCTATCTTATCGTATCGTATCTTATCTTCCTTCCTTATCTTATTTCCTTGGGAAATAGTTGGCCACGCTGCTTGGCGGTCTCAACAGAAGTGAATATGGTGTTTAGATCATGTTAGCTTATTTGCCAGCTAGCTGTCTCATTGTAAAAACTACTGATTTGCACACTTGCAAGCATATCCAGTAGAAGCTGGCTCGCATGTTAACATTAACATCGGTTGCTTTACTAAATTAGCCTGCTGGCTAGTTAGCTAACTAACAAAGCCAACAATGACCAAATTCCTGTTTGTAATATATTTAGCCATTGTTTGTGCACAGCCAATTCCTCCATCAATAGACCTCCCATGATGGCACCAGCTGTGGTTTCTGGGAAATTTGTGAGGCAACTGTAAAGCCTATAGTAAAGTATAGTATAGTATAGTATAGTATAGTATAGTATAGTATAGTATATATACAATCCATCCTGGGTACTGTCTCACTCAGTATCTATATTTTCTAATTAATTCTCTGTGTACATTGGTGAGACATTGCAGATTAAGGGCCAGTGCCAAGTCTTCTCTCTTGAATCTGGCTATGCGAAACAGTGGTTATGTTCAATATCTGGAACAAATCTCAAATATCACAAGTACCGAGTACAGATGTTGCTAATAAAAGTAAAAAGTAAGTAAAAGTAAAAGTAAAGTCATGGTAGAATTCAGCTTTCCGGAGCAGTGAAAACATCATTGAACCGAATGGACTTTATATCTGTCAGTTACATTACCACAAAAGCCAAAGCAACGTAATGGGAAATCTGTCTTCAAAGCCTTCTGCCTGTAGTGTAAAGCCATCAACTGGGAGTCCTGGAGAGGGTCTGAGTCAAAAGTTTACAAATCTGCCTGTGTCATGGTTTTGAGCAGCCACGTCGACGACTGACCTGCCAAATTGGAAAACCAGAGCGCAGGCGATGCCAAGCATAGTCTCCGAGCACACAGCGGTTTGGAGACTCCATTCTGTAAGGGAAATAAAACAGTGAACTCCATTTTACCCTCTCCTCTCGTGTGGTCATCTGAGGACACGACCACGATTGCCGTTGGCAGCTCCGTTTTGAGGGGATGCTCCTTTTAAAGAAGGAGACAGTTAACAAATTCTCTACTTCGTGTCGAGTTGTGCTTCAAATGAAAACAAGGCCTCGGGGGGAACGTCTCCAAATCTCCTCTTCATGGACCGGATTGAAATTCGAGAAACTAGATCTGGTTGCAATGTGATTAGTTTGGCATCCATCCACTGGAATTATAGCAAATGGAGTGGGATTGTTAGAAGTAGCACTCTGGCCAGATAGAGTACAGAGCGTCGGACTGAGTAAATGCTCTCAGTATGCTACTTAATAAAAACAGACAGAGAACAGTCACAGAAATGCTGGCTGGTGGGGTGGACTGGTGGTTAGATTGGAGACTGTCCTGTAATCCAAAGGTCAAAGGTTTGATCCCTGCAATGAGCACATGACCATGAGCAAGACACTGAACAACAAACTGCTCACTCATCATAATTCGCTCTGGATAAGCCTGCATGCATGGGAGTCACGGTTACATTTTTTTTTACTTCTGTCAAACACAGCACATTCCTTGATGAGTGTGCCCACCACAAATAGGAATAGATATATAAATATATATATAAAAAAAAGCAATAAACCTAACAGCTGCAAGGTCTGCTGGTAATTTTCTTTTGTATTGTCTCCCTGAATTGCAAAGCCACATTAGTCACAGAAGTGTATCGGAGTCGAGGAGAGCTTGCGTGCTTGTGGGTGCTGCGGAGCAATTTCCATGACTTCAGATCTGCTGCCTCTCTTCAATATCTCACAGGCTGCACAGATACCGCTGAAAGCACACACACACACGCACACACACACACACACACACACACACACAAATAAGTTTTCTACTGGAGGCCAAGCAGACCAAGTCATTTTCCAGACCCATTCTCTGTAATACTGCTGGTTAGGAGCTGGCCTCTATTTCTTTTTCGCTGTTATTCTCAACTCAAAGTGTCAGCTGTATCTGCTTTCTATAGCTTTCACTTTAAACCATCTCGAGCTTGTTCAACAGGACAGAACGTTTCCTGCCTGCACACCTGAAACTTCCAAGATGAACTAAAAATTGCACTTCACAGTACTTCCTCTTTCAGAACCACTTCCTGGAATATTTTGATTTCAGCTGGTAGAAGCAAGCCTGCAGCAGAGATCTGGAAATAGTTAAGAGGAGAAAACAACTACGCCAGAAATCTCAGAAATGCTATTTTCAATTCTGTATTTTGTTTGTTTAACTTTAGCCTGTAAGAGATGAATAAATTTTGTGACCATATGCCAAATTCTTTCAAATGTCTTGATTTAAAACATATTGAAAAAACAAAACAAAACAAAAAGTCAGTGGATCAAACTCAGTGGGCCAACATTTGTGCGCTTTGCTCCCCTTCTGTTGCTTTTAGCAATAAATGCACTAAGATACATTTTTGAGTGTGATCCTCTGATTTTTTCACTGATGTGTGTTTGATGGATCCAGTACCAAGTTAAGATGGTTATGCTCAAGGCCTTTGACACTTCTAAGCTTACAAAACTATATAATTGTTACAATATTTGATGTGTGCAAGTGTGAAAACTGTAATATTAACCTTTTAAAAGCTGCTTAGAATATATTATTGCAGATTCAGGGATTCAAGTTACAAGTATATGACATATCCTGACCTTGGAATTATAAGGTTCTATCTGACTTTTTTGTCAAAACTGAGTTAGTCACATAAACCTATTCTATGATTGCCTGTTAACATCTGTGTGGTTTTACTTTTTGAAAATTATGATTTTTGAGTCTGTAATTTCTAAAACAAAAGGACCCATCTCCATTTAAAAGTATAACATGTAACATTTCTGCATTAAAATATCTAAAAATGACTAGACCTATGTTATATGTTTTGTTGAGTTGTGTACTTACATTATCCCAAATGTTTCCAACAATGTTCAAACCCAGAGAAATCCGTAATTTTATTCAAGGTAACGGTGCGTTTCATTTGGTCGCCTGTCAATGGCGTCATATCCCCTTTACCCCCTAACTTCCGGGGAAACACGGGAAACACCAGCTGATACATCAGAGAGTGAGGAAGGAAGTCGGCCAACTAGCTAGCTAGCCGCTCTGTTGTTTTTTTTTTTTCATTCTATTGTTTTTATTGCTCACTCGTGACGGATCACGATTATTCATTCCTGTTTGCTGCGCGTTCTGTCGCCGAAGCCGTCCCCGTAAAAAAACTCCCATGATCCCACGCTACTTCACGACGTCATCAAACTACGTCTTTTGTTATTGTTTTGACTGAGAGACCCCGAGCGGCAGAAATTACATACTTTGCGTTTAACTCAATGGATGCTGAAAACTTTGAAGCTCAATATATCTCAGAACTATCCTGAAGACAGACAGAACCTTGTAATTCTAAACTCATGATATGGCGTCTTGTCATGCCGTAGTTTCTCGCTCCATCTATAACTCTAATTTGGCGATGCTTCACTTGCTGTACATGAGGCGAACATTTCTAAAAAAAACGACCATAACAGTTTGTGTTGGACAGTTTAATTAGCCGCCCCTTCTCCTGCCTCACCAGATGTAATCTGTAATGAAACATCCACAAGTGTTTGTGGTGTTGCCTCCTGTGAGAATATTGTTGTTGGCCCTCGTCCCGCCTGCCATTCAGAGATCCTGCTTGTTTGAGATAGTGAAGTTGACGTGCCCTCCCTTGCTTCCCTCGCTACAGATTGATAACGATAAGCAGCTTTGGCTAAAGGAAGTTGTAGAACATGAGTGACCTGATAAAATAAGATTCTCTTTAGACTTGCCAGAGTTTCTTATACATCAAAAATAAGATTCATATTAAATATTAAGCCAGCAATCAATGTATGCAAGGGAAATAAGCATAGCATTGCACTTGTGATGATATAAATTCTGCCTTTCATATCCAAAGGACTTTAGGATCATACATAGGCTTTTTTTTTAATCCTCTTTTATCTTGTTGACTAGGCATGCATGCTCTTTCTCAGCAACGCCCTGCTTCACACTCACAGTTACACAAATTCTTCAGAGCCGCACCGTACAAACATAGTTTTTCACTTAGCAGCATCTGAGCAACTCGGGGTGAAGAACCTCGATTTGTCAAGAGAGGGGTGCAGCCTTTCTCATTCACACATTTCCCACAATGCTTTTCTCAGCCAGTCGGGGGGGGTCACACCAGTTATTCTCCCAGTCAGATCGAGACCTCCCAGGGGGTTTGCAAGATGATTTTGAGATAGGAAAAAAAGCATATTTTTACCATACAAATTTATTATCATGTCTATTTTTTCAGATTTTTCTCTCATTTTTCTTGTGAAATATTGAATAATTTTCAGCCTCTCAACCTGAGTGGACCTGAAACAACCTGAAAAGGGAAAATCGAGTAGACATCGCTTCGTTTTAAGGGGTCACGAACCAAAAATGAGAGTTGTTACTATTAGTCTCACGGGAAAACTGTGTTCTAATGCAAGTGTCTGGTGCACAGCGGAGATGCTTCCTCTCCAAAATGCATAATTTCTTCCAAACACCACCGCTGGAAACTTTTAAAAGTGAACATTAGAGTAAAGGAGATATTTTTTAATTTTTTTTTGCTGAGGCACGACACAGAGGGCTGCACCTCTGGCTATTTTACGATGGCTGGGGAAAAGAGGGATGCAAATGTAATGTCCTGAGCCGCCTGCCAGTGGAATCTGGCCGAGGGAGATAAGGCCCGCTGGTCTGTAATCTACCTCCCCAGCACAGACGGCCATATCAACCAATGCACTTTGTGTCTAATTAAGCTCTGATTGTCCAAGCAGAAAAAAAGAAATATCCAATCACTGATTTGCTGTCCTCTCATTTGTTCCCCCTTTACTAATGGGGAAAACAAACCTGAACTGCCTGAATATAAAGACATAGAAGTGATGTGTGAGGCGGGAAGAATATTGATTATCCTTGTTGTCATGGACACAGGTGCAGGACAACGTATACGTAGCCAACATGATGAGGCCTGTGTACTGTAGCACCTATTTTCTTACTGTGGAACAGAGTGCGATCACACCTACAGTTAGTTTTCTTTGGTCCAAACCATAGTGGAAAAGTTTTCTTAGCTGCACTTCTGTATTTGGTTCGTTTAGGTTCACACTGCCCAATAACAAGCAAACCAGGGTTTGTAAACAACAGTCACATGGACTAACAAGTACCTTGTTTATTGAACAGTTTTGGTAACCTGTCATCCCACCAGATCAGAGATTTTGGCAGAGGGGAAGTCAAAAATTTTTGTCCCTTTAACTTCAGCTAAGCATGATGGACTTTTGGTCAACGTTTTTTGACATAATTGACCTTCTCTGGTGTTCATACCAGGTAAAAACACACAGAAAATAGCTGAATATGAGCATCAGTCCAGATGGCAGTCAGATACCAAAGAATTTGACCTCTTCTTGACTCCATGTTTGCCCTCGGTTCATTTTGTTATGCTAGGCTTTCCATGCATGCACTGCTGGCTATCAGATGTCAACATCTGTCTCCCTGTGCCTATAAAACTGGCTGCGTGTTTTGGGGTCGGTTCACGTAGTTGGTTCAGATTACATTCTCACTAACTAATGTCGGTCTCATTATTATTCTCACTAACAAACCGCACTGCAGTTTGCTTGGAAGAGGACAGAGATTCGCATTTTCCTGTGTCTCAGTGCGGGGATTTGGTGATACCCAAGTTCAAATGGCATCGTTCTCACCTGCCCAAACAAACTGAACTGAAGGAGTAAACAAACCGCTCCAAACATGCCTGGTGTGAACATTTCCTTAGTGGCGTGTTACTCAGATGCATATTAGTGACACTACTCTTGAGCTGCACAACTTTGATCTTTCCAAGAGATACACAAACACTTATAAGGGCCCGATTTGTACCTTTAGGGATGAGGTCTGCATGAAAGAAGCAGAGCGGCTATATATCTTCTGACACTCCCTGTTCCATAAGACTGATCATCGCAGCTGTGTCTTCACCACCCACAGCGGAGTTGCATTTCAAATCATCTATTAGTATATCAGCATCATTTTAGAGTTATACCAGAGAAGTTATATTAGTTATATAAGTTATATCAGAGAATTTACTCATTGCTAAAATGTGGAATCAAGAGCCACACGTGAAATATCTTAAAACAAGACTTGATTTGCTGCCTTTTTCATAAATAGAAGGATGTTATTTATCTATAAATGGAAAGTTGGATCATGACTGCGCCTCCGTCGATTTTGCCCAGTGACCCCAAACTAACTTTCGCACTCAGAATAAACACTGGCAGTGACAAAGTGTTATGAGCACATCCGCAGTTGAAAGGCTGAAATATAGACTGTGGTAGCATGTTGGGATGGAAGAAACGGGAGAGAGAGAGAGAGAGAGAGAGAGAGAGAGAGAGAGAGAGAGGGAGAGAGAGAGAGAGGGAGGGAGGAAGAGGGGGAGACAACATGCAACCTGGGACCATGAAAAGCAGAAAACACGGAGCCTACTTTATCATAAAATAATTCCCTTCCCTTGATGCAGTTTTTCCACACCTACGTATGTTGTCAGCCACAATACTGTAATATATTCATACAAATGAATATGCACCCCACTAAGCTAAGAGTCTATGTACATGAAACTTCTTTTTAAATCTGATAGACAAAAGGTTGCATGCCTGTAATCATGTGAAACGTCAAGAGTTAATTTGCAAAAATCATAACCTGAATTACATCATTCAAAACCTCTGAAATGTAGAGACTCCAGTCTGTTATCATTTAATCAACCAAAGATAAAAATGACCTATTCTCCTTTAGGTGAGGTTTAGATTTTGTGAGATCAATCATTTTTGAGAGCAGGTGTTCCTTTCTTTCCCAAATGGTGGATATATTTCATTTTGAAACTAAACGCTTCATGACGTCATTAGTGCGACAGAAAATGACAAACAAGAGCCACGAGGGGAAAAGCAGCACCTCCAGCAGATCTTGAAGGCTGCTATGAGACGAATCCTCTCTGCAACACGCTGGGCATCAGGGCCGGTCATCAGCCGTCCGGCCCAGGATGCAGCGTGCCAGCCAGAGAGTGAGTCACAGTTTGGCACCGGTCATTAGCCTGTCACCAGGGTCTCAGAGTGTTGTTAGTAATGACAGGGCAGGGCAGAGGATGCAGGATGACTGCCTCCCAACACACAAGACCCTCTCAACAAGCCTGTAATTCATTCAACCACTTATTTACGTGGTATGTGATCTGCAGGGTTTAGGGTGGGGGGGTGGGGGGTGGGGGGTATCTTGTACAAACACCGCAAGACATGATGTTCTGCAGACTTGTGCCACTGCGAAAACTGAACTGAGCTGAACCGCGAATCATGAAAGCGCTTTTCTGTTCTGTTAATCAGAATGTGAACAGGAATGAGGCCAGCGCTTGTGTTGCCTTCAGTAAAAGAAGCAAAAGTGACCCACTTAGTTTTTCTGCCTTCAAAAAATGCGATTGCGGAGTAGCACTGCTGCAGCCCGACTTCACTGCTGAGATATAAAGTATATATCCCACCAACAAGATGGAGAGAATACACCTGCCACGTTCACCAGTTCATTCTCATTTAACAATTAAGTTTCAAGTTACAAGAGTGGACTTGGAAGATTTTATCCTCAAAGCATTTAGTTTTAAGTCTTTATTGTCCCATTAGGGGAAATGGGAGCCAGGAGAAACACACAAGAATCATTATAAATATTGTGGTTTGTTTAGTTGGATTCCCATTATTTATTACTGAGGCAACAACTATTCTTGGGTCCGCTCTGCACCAACTTTTGAAGCTCTTACTATTTTGACACTTCAGTTCATACAGGGGAGAGCTTATTATACAAAGCATGGCCTCAGATCTGGGAGCTGCGGCGCGTATGGTCGTCATGGAGACGATCCGACTCAGAAGTGCTTTGCCCTTCGTGAGTCCGAGCCTCAGACTGTTTGATGAGTTGCTGTCCTCCTCTCCTCCTGGGAGCGGTACTGCTACTCTGCACTCGTGTCAACATTGACATAGTTTTCTATCCAAAACAGAGATTCTTTGCAGGGAATCAGTTGTTGCACATTCTTCCAGGTCACTGAGCCCTTTACTCTACGGCATATTAGGGATGGGACAATAACCCATAAATATCTCACTAAAAAACAATGACCATTATGACACTGGAACCTAATTTTTATTATTGTGAGCACCGCGATACCTGCCGACTTGGGAGGTTGAATAACATAAAAAGTAAATATTATACAAAAATATTCTGCAGTCTTACATTGAAATGTGTTTACAAAAGAGAAATGGCTTGTGATTGATATGATAAATTAGCTTTAAAGTAATTGAAGCATATTACAGTACTGATTTTAAGGTTATTATCTTTAACAATAATCGCGATAATGTTGTATATCGAGATAATTTTGGTCATGATAATCGTACTATGAATAGTACACTCATTGGACTGAATGGAAAATGAAGTACAGTATAGTGAGCTGGTGATGAATGGGTTTGTTGAGACTAAAAAATGACATTTCAAGACCTGCAACTCACTGCGATCAAACTGGACCCAAACCATATCTGGAACAAAACATATTTAGGGAACAAAGACCCTGCCAAGACCTGGTTATATCCTCCTATATCTCTTTGGGAAAATGAGTATACCTAAAAATCTCTAAATTGCACATTCAACATTATACAAGAGCAGGATGACCTTCTGGAAAGTCAAGCTAAGAAAATGAGAACATTTCTCAAAACATTCATTAAAAGGACTTTAAGCCTTGAAATGTTTAAAATACAGAGTCAATTCCAGACTTTCCTCGGCAGCTACAAAGATAAAATTCTTTCCAATAGCTTTATGGCAAAAAAAGGACTTTTGCAAATGGGGTAAGTGCTTTCAGTCCCCAATTACTTCAGATATCTCATACCGCTTATTCCAGCACATGTGAAGGTTCATTTTCCCCCCACAGTGCCGGCAGCAGTCTGGCCTGCCAAAGCCTGGATCAGTTGTTCCTTCACTGTACTGGCGACTCGGACGGCCAGGTGAGGTCCTGACTGACACAGCTACGGAGGAATCTGAGCCAGCGGTGAGATGTTTCCACCACCTCATCTCTGCCAGAGAGAGAGAGAAACCAACACATTCCCCAACTATATGGAAAACATTAGAGCTCTGATGGTAGAATTCGACTCAGAGCCTCTGTAACGTGCGATTAATTAAATATATATTCTTTTCTCTTGGATATGGGCTCGTTTCGACTCGACATACATTCCTGCGGGGTTTGTGGCTCAGGCAAGAGTTCGTCTAATGCTAATATTCTGTTTCACTGAAGTTCAAGCAAAGTTTACGTTGAGTAAATGATTTTTTATGCACAATGTATTTGGAGGATCCCAGAGGCTCCTCAAAGAGAACAAACTTGCTTTGCTTTGATTTTGAGGGGGGATGAGAAGGGGTTTGCAGACATATTCCAAAAACAAAGATGCGGTGCTAAATGGACTTTTGTGTGTGCTGGTTTGTGTGTTTTATGAGTGTGTGTAAGTTTATGTATTAGGCTGTTTAATGTATGACAGCAATCCTGTGCATCAGGCCTCTGACAGTTACTTTCCCTGGCAATTCTGCTACATCTCCCCGTATTCAAGCATATTATATTGGACACTGATAACTTCTGGCTCCTATCTGCATAGAGACAATTAGCCAAAACCAACTCAAGCCTGTGTTGTCTGCCAAGCCTGTCAATTTAATACATTGGAGGAGATAACTCGAGGGCTGTTGTAGCACAGGCTGAAAGCAACATCTTATTCCACATCAAAATGATAATGAGCAAGACTTCATCTATACCTAAAAACTCCTACATTGACTTCAAAATGGCTTTTCAGTTTCACAACATCTCTAAGTTCTGCTGGTCAGTGAGGAAAATCCCCAGGCACGGGGATTTTCTCGAGTGCCTCCTCACTTTCATTTCTCTATTCCCCTGAACTGAACTCCTGGGTCTGAGTGGTCGGCGGACAGTGGGCAGAAACTTGGCAAGCGGACCACTTTCGATTGAAGAGCAAAAACAGGAACCCGATTCAGTCCCGCCACACCGTCCCCATTCACTGGCGCATGAGAGAAAGCCCTGATCCACAGGAAGTGAGCTTGACTCAGCTGGCCAGCGCTCCTGTGGGCCGCCGCATTGACATTCTGATGGCATTTAGTCACCGCGTCGCCCCGAGCGCCGTCTCAGCCCCCCCCCCCCCCCCGTGTCAAACGGCCCTAACAAGTCATGTCGGCCCACTGTTTAACAAAGGTGTCATACTTGTCAGGAGGCTTCCCGGAAAGAGGCGCTCACTTTATCTGAGCGGTGATTAATATAAAACACGAACCAGAGCCATGAGAAGCAGCCCCTCTGCGCGCAAACTCACCGACTTCGCGCTGAAGACGGTGACCTTCACAGGATCCTCAAGAGCTGATAACGAGAGTAAAAATAATCCCTCTGAGATACGCCGATGATTTGTGCGCAGGAAAAAATCCAGCAGATGGGTTTCACACACTTCCTGCAGCAGCCCGAGACACAAGGCGACAGAACCTTTCACCCTGACGGCCCTTAACTCTGATCCACCATCTATCAAACCCAGACAGGTTGCGAAATGGCATTTCCAGTCTGACGGTCGCTGCAAGCTTCCTCTAAACAGTATTAAAGGAGCAGAACGTTTGCCTCTACATTCCTGTGTTACTTAATAGAAATGCCTTGTTGTGGGGGGGGGATGGTGTTAATGTGCGAGTGTAACCACCTTGTTTCGCGGCACTAGGGATCCTTCTGGCGGCCCGGTGAACCCTTGCCATCCCGGGCCGCCCCCCCTCTGACAGACACTCACAGAGGAACTCCAGGCAGGACATCCTGCCATTCAGGGCCGGTGTCACAGTCGGGAACGTGGTCCAGCTGCAAAGAGCTTCCTGAGCCGCGGGGTCACATCTGAGAACAGGAAGGAGCACATTTCTGGCCTCGCTCAAGTACCAGCTTTGTCTTTTTGTGTGACGTGTGTTTGTCTGTGAGAGAGAGAGAGAGAGAGAGAGAGAGAGAGAGAGAGAGAGAGAGAGAGAGAGAGAAAGAGAGAGGGGATAAGTGGGGTGGTCCCACAACAATCATAACAATGGAATGTGGACAGCACTAGCTCATCTTTTCCTCATTTGACAACACTGCCAGATTGAGAGCATTTTTTTGTCTCCCTTGAATTGAGGAATTGTATACTGTATAACTATAATGCTTGAAGTGGCTTTTCTTCAGGCCACATTTTCTAAAACTCAAAATTCAAATGACATTGTAGGAGGCGGTGGTTGAACTGCAGCAAATCAGGTACAGAAAGAGGCTATTACAGAAATAAATAATCAATAGCAGTGATATAAATGTGTGTGGTATTGATTGATAGGTCGATCTTCACTCTAGCTTCATCTACTGGCCTCCTGAGCGCACTGGTTGTTTATTTACAGTTATGAAGTTATTGCTTTGGTGCCGTTCTCTGAAGACCTCCCAACTAAAGTAATCCTAATTACTTTGAGTCATCATGTGGTGATACAGAAGGAAGTGATGCGTTTTACGTTTCCAGCAGCAGCAACAGCGGTTACAGAAACTCAAACTGCGTCAACAGAAGGAGAAAGACGTCACAGTCCCGCCCACACTGCTTGATTGACAGGCGATCTCTGCCATACACACATATATATAAAACTATGGGTGCTTCAGTTCCTCCATGTAGGATGCTTGCAGTTCCTTTCATTAAGTGGAGAGAGGAGCTTTTTCAGCGCTTCAGATCACGGAGCTGCGATGTCTAAGGTTGTCATGGCGATGATCAGGCCCAGAAGTGCTTTGCCCTCATGAGTCCGGGCCTCATACTGTTTGATGAGATGAGCTACTGTGAAGCTGTCCTCCACTTGTGGGAGAGATGCTGAGCGAGTTAAAGGACATGCACACACTCACACTCACACAGAACACACCAACACACACACACACACACACACACTGGGATAATGTGTTATATGGGACCTGCTTGTATACTATATATGTGTGGCGGTTCATTTATGAAGTAAGTGGGTGAAATGATAAATTTGCAGCATAAGGCTGCTTATTCTGTAGCCTGTTTATGTCAAATTTTATCTGTGCATGTACTGAGATTAATTGAATCTAGATGTTAAAGTAGGGCTTGCAAAGTGGTAAAAATCCATTTAGATAAAAACACTATTTGACAATATATCTTACGTAACCTGAATGTAATGACACCTTACATTCCTAAGGGCCGTGGGTAATGGGCCATTTATAGTGTACATTATGTTATATGACCTGACCAGTAGAAAATATGATTGATATTGCTAACTTAAAAAGGACCTCCTGTGTCTGCTGTAACAACTGTGACATTCTGCGGTTTGTACTCTCATCTGTAACAAATTAAAAATCATTTCACAGGAGACACTTAAAACCCCTTCTATAATCCAACACTAAAATCCTGAATGATTTGGTAATGCATTTCTTCAACAAAAAAACACTTAACTGCCTTTGCAAGATTTATTTTTTTGAGCGACGTGTGTGTGTGTGTTTGTGTGTGTGTGTGTGTGTGTGTGGTGGGGGAGCAAGAACAAGTGGAGGAGTGGAGGACGCCCAGCTTGGTGATCTATCCCGTGGCAACAGTTTTACCGCATGAAACTTCCCATCGCTGTGCTTTTGTTGGCCAGCTCGGCAGGGAAAGGCTGCAGCGGTGTGACGCACACGCAGACCTGGAGGGTGTGTCGGGCCGTACAGCGGTGGTCGAACGCGAGACCCCCCCCCCCCGGGGGGGGGTCAGGGGGCTGTTATTATTCCAGTTTCCTGTTTGGCTCGGCTCCGAGAGAACTGCGAAATACCTGCTGGCTGGACTGTCACATCTGGGGCCTGATAACAGCCTCCGCAATAATGAATGCCTTCAGCGGCGGGCGCAATTAAAGCCTGGATCTACTGTAAAGCTCAGTCCATTAAGGTCTGATGTCTTCCTGTCACGTCACGGCGGTGGGAACACGCTGATCAGCTGTCGGCGGGGTTTGGGGGGCACCGAGTTAATTTGCGTGTGCGCTCCACTTGCATTGCAAACATTCCAGCTGTTTACTTTTACTCTTCCTGTGGTTGAGCTTCCCTTAAACTTCTCTTCTCTTTTTGTAGGTGTGTGGGGGGGGGGGGGATAAGGGTTCAAAGCTGACCTGATTTCATTTCGGCTGCACAATAAAACACCTGCACACTGAAAGAGCCGATTCATCTTTATATCTGTCACTGCCTAGATATGTGTGTGTGTGCGTGTGTGTGTAGCCATTGTGTTTTTATGTGTGCCATCATCCCCGGTGGGTACGGACCACATAAATCTGTCCTCAGCCTTAATGAGAGTGACAGGAATCAAACAAAGCCCCGAGTCTCTGCCTCCAAACAATCTTTTTGTCACTTGCCAGAAATCCAGATGGTGCAAGTCTATACATCACAGCATAATACGCTTTTATTGTACAGAGCCTTGTTCGACATGATGTGTGGCTCTTTTGTGGAGAGCGATCACAAAAGTACATTCACTGAGAGCAAAACCTCTGACTCTCCAGCAGAAACCACTGTCTGTGTCCCTTCTTAAAGCCAGAGGACACAACAGTGTCATTGTCCTCTGGCTGTAACTATAGAGGGACGCTGGCTGTTAAAAAGGCATTTCATTAACTTTGCACCCTCCATTTTGCAATACAAATAGTTTTGTAATGACATCTCCACCGCAGAGGCAGCGTATATGCACAAAGGACAAAACCCCCATAACTGATAAGAAAGAAGGAACTGTGGACGAGCCTCTTCTTGGAATTCCCATGGTGCCGAGCTCCTTTCCGCTGTGATATGATGACATGCATTGCTACTTCAGGCATTTCCTTTCATGTCTAAAAAATGACAAGCATGCAATTGTTCATTCATTACTTTCGCGAGATAAAGGCATCACGGGTTGCGTAGTTAAATTAGTTAAATAGTTAAAAGTTAAATTCAAACAGAAATGTATTATGGCTCAGACAAAGGTATGAATGTAAGAGTTAACATGATAACATGAGTTTACTTTTACGAAACATTTGAGCACAATGCAACACAAAGCTGAGAAAAGAGAACATAAGAGAGTGGTGAGGGCCAAATATTGATATTTCTATTTAATCTTTATTTTACCAGGCAGGTCACTTAAGAACTTAATTCTTATTTACAAGGACGGCCTGGCGATTCCTCACAGTGTCTCTCTGAGGATACATTTTTTCGAGGAGAGACTGCATGACTGTTTTATTCCACAATAACAGAGTTTCCATTGCAAACTTTGAAATGGCTCCAGACATTTTTTGTCAGCCTCTGGCCCCGTCCCTATGCAGGGAGGAATACTCTTTCCTAACATTGCCAAGAATGAGAGATAAAGTCACAGTAAGTGTACAAAATTGAGAAACACACAAGATAAATTTTGATATTCAACAGATACAACGGTACAAACATGACAATACGACTTAAATTCAGCACTATACTGATTTTCAACTGGTAAATGTCACAGTAGAAGCTGCACTAGGCAGCTTCGCACCTTGGCGGCTCCAAATGTCAGTGAGAGACAATTGAAAAATTCAAACTTCAATACCCAGAAATCATGTAACATGACGGGAGGAAACAACACACAGAACACTCATGTTTACCAACCGGCCGGTCTGTGATGCTTTATACCAAAGGAAACCGAAGAGACGAGAGGAGGAAAAAGATCGAACATTGGTGAGTCCAGCTTACACATTATACCGTTTTTTGTGCCCTCCTCCCCCTCAGGTGTTAAAGTTCCCACCCCAACACTGGTCACTGATCTTGATGAGCTGTCTACCTTGAAACCGAAGAAGCAGACAGTGAATGCAGCTAATCTGCAATTAAAGAAAGCAATGCCGATGTTCATCATGTTTTTGAACCGGTTTTGTCTGCCTGTTTAGCATTGCTGTTGTTTCGTACTACTTTTCGCCATTGTTACCTACAGTATTAGTTGCCTGCACTTGATAGCCACAACCCAGCTCACTGCTGGCCGCACCCAAAACAAATGGTATACGCCCAAAAATGTCCCATGCCAATTTCAGGCAAACATGGATATGGCATGTACACATACAGAGAGACACAGACTCATAATGTAAAATATATCCTCATAATTTATTGTTATTTTAATGTCAAATAAGGGCAAATAGGGTGAATCTCCAGGGTCTCAAGGGGATGGGACGCTCTTCTCTGTTGCAGCCCCACTAAGACGGGTGTATGCCTAGTGCAGCTTTCATCTCGTCTCTTCTGTCTCCTGCCATGAAAGAATCTGAGTGGGAGCAAAGATTACTGAAGAGCGGCGGCTGCAGAGATCTGAGCTCAGGAGGAGAGAGAGAGAGCGGCTCCACCTCCATCCTCAGCTGCGAAAGAGTCCCTGCAGAGCGACTTCATACACCGGGAACCACTCTGGGACCTGAGCGCTGAGGTGGACAGGGAGGACGCTGGGAGGAAAGGGGACCTCAGAAATGAGCAGCACATCAGGCGGAGTGGAAGTGTGGCCAGCGATGATTTATCCACGCCACTGGGGCTTTCTAAAGAGGGCGTGAGTCCACGTTTGCACACATATCAAATCTATGCTCTGCTTTGCTTATGGATATGATTAAGCCAACTCCCTGGAGCACATTTCATCTCATAAAACTGTATCTGATATTATGATTAAGAACTCAAACATGTAAACATTGGTCAAATAACTCTGATGCATTAAATACTGGATCGTGTGTGTGTTGTGGCGTCTTAATGAGATCATGAAAAGCAGAACATTTTGTCTCAATTATCCGTCACAGTCATCCAGAAAACAGCCGTCTCTCATGATTTGCACAACCTATAAAAACAATAAACAATTTTTGAATGTCTCCCTGAAGTTGTGCTTACTGGTTCTGCTCCATGGGAGGAATGTGTTTCAGTTTAGACGGAGTGGCTGCAAAGGCAAAACACCCTCAGAGCTTCTGCAACATCTAACATCTAATCTAATAATCACTGTCAGCCTCCATATCCTCCCATGTTCTCCACTCCTGATGCCTCTCGACTGTGTTTCTCTGCTCGATTTGTCATGGGTCAGTGAAATATCAAAAGCCGTATTCGTGGCAACAGGTATCCTGTGATAGACTGTAAATCCCAAATATAATGCAGAGGCGAGGCGATGAACTGGTTTTATACAAAAAAAACAAACAAATAGCGTGTACAACTGCGACAGAAAAAACTCATTTACTTAATTGCCTAACAAAATGTGCATAATCACACAGAAAAAGGTATCATGCTAGAATAAATAAAAAAATTTAAGCGTCAGAATCAGTATCGGAACAATTTCCAAGGATAAATCCAGCCCTGTGTCTATATATTACATGGTGTTTTGTTTGTTCTGTACTGTGGGAGAAAATAGATGGAGGATTTGTCTCCACATTCCAGAGGGATAAAGGAGCCCATACAGTCGGCATCATTGAGGAAACAACATGGATTACACAGAAGCCACAGTGCAGCTCCTGATCCTATAATGAAGGCCTCCATTTTCCTGGGACAACATATATCTGGCACACAAAGCGCGTCTCTGTACAGCACCTGTCACTGCATTTGACTTGCATGTTTCTGTCTCCGCTGACAGCAGCATAATGAATCGGCTGACATGTTTCTTTGTCAGCCGGGTGTGAGCCAAACTTCCTGACCTCTAGCTACTAATTGCCACTCAACAGAACAAGGAGATTTTTCGGATGTCACTAAAAGCTCATACTGTACCTTATGAGGTTAAATAGCAAAATACACTTTCGTCTAACGTTGTGTGGTTAATAGGCTTGGACCGATATTCGATACTATCAAATATCACGATATTGTATCACAACTGTGCAAGCTTTTAACCTTATGTGGTAGGATAGCAAAAAACAAAAATAATCATAGTTGTAGTGACAAATTTGTCTTTTTACTTCAAATGGGTTCCCTTTTCCACAAACAGCCCATTTACATAGCAGGAATGAGCAAATTACACCAAATGGCCATTGTTTCCTTGAATGCTTTAACAATAAGATCAAATTTCTAGAAATCTGATGTAATTTAGGAGAAAAAAAAAACAAAATACAAACCCTACCGAAAAAAAACAAAAGTGAAAATCCCAACAACAACAAAAAAACCCCAAAACAACTGAAACCCCCCCCCCAAAAAAAAAAAAAAACACCAACAATATCATAATATTGTATATCACAATATTTTGGCGGGACAATATCAAGATATACAATTCTGGATATGGTTGGATTTGGTTAAATGAAAGAGCATTAAAATACTGACAAGGACACAAGATATTTTAATGTCTGTCAAGTAACTGGTCCTGAAACCTTACGGCTAATTTGCCAACAAACAATAGAGCAGCGCGTTATTCGACAGCCTTACGTTTCTGCTGTTACATTAGACTGTACAGCTGTATTCACGCCGTAAGAGATTGGTTTTAGCCTGAAGCTTCAGTGAGGGAATTTGAGAACCTGATTGGGCTCACGGATTGCTTTCACTCACGCCACGCGATGCTAAACCGGAGGTCACCAGAAGGCAAAGGGATAGGGATGAATCAGCGCTGCAGCAATTAATGGAAAAATCCACCCCGAAAGATTTGAACAAAAACAGCTGTTGGTGATGTGTCTTGCATTTCTGCGCCCATTTTCTTCTTTGGTGGTGTACTTCTCTTATTACCACAGATAACTGACCAAATGTAGACATGATGTCAAATTGAGATATTTGCAGCAGCAGCAACAATGGAGTATGATAGCAGAACATGTTTCCACTACCTAAAAGATCAACAGAAAACATCAAGTTTTGGTGTCAGCCCCTCAGAATCAAAGAGCGAGGGCTTCTTTCTAGAGCCACCATTTTGCACCGATGTTCAAAAGTCATACAGGGAGAAATCCATCGTAGAGAAGAGGAAGAGAGACCAAATCTCTACCAACAGCAGCCTCAATAGACCAGAATGCAATGCAGCCACAAGACAAGCGTTTTCAGTAAGGGCCGTGACTCACTTTTTTTTACTGGAAAAACTTGCTCTCTTGCTTTTGTTATCACTATCACTATGGCCATTGCTCCCTCCACCTACACATACTGAATACAACAAGTTCACGTTCTCTGGTGGTTGTCGAAAGGCATTCTGGGAAATGGAGGACATCAAGAAGACAAGACAGGTTGAGTTATCACCAAATCACCAGCCTCAGATTGATGATACACAACAGTGTGACAGTATCCGAGGGTGGATTTTTCCCTTAAGGCTCCAATCTGGAATTTATAGGCTGTATAAATTTTATATATGCGCTCATATATTCTTGAAGGTTTTCATTTGGAAATGGAAAACAAGCTTCATAACTCAGCATCATAACTCAAAATAGTGTCTCTCCCCAGTGTTTAATGGGGCATTAAGTAATCTATTACTTTTATTGGCTTCTGTTGGCAACCAAGGACTTGCAACAACATTACCGTGGCCTGTAATTGACGTAAAATAAATAAAGTCATGTTTTCACAACAGAGACAAACAGCTAATCCAACAGAAACACTGGCATTGATCAACAACCCTATCACCTCCCTGCAGATACATTTTGTGCTATGAGACAGTAGAAATCCTTCTTATTGCACCTTTAAAACAATTACAAACGTACCCAAACATTTTACTGCTTTAAAATACATGTAAATCTCAGCTTTCACTGACACATACTGTCCTGACCTTGCATCAAAAGCTCAACCAATCAGTTTGATAGTGGAACAATGTTGTCAATCCAGCAAATCACCACAGAGTTTTAACAGTGGGAGAGAGAGACCGGTCTGACCGCACCTGCTCGACAGGGAGGAGCTCTGCAGTCCTCTGTGCTCTGCTGTGGGGATTGAGTTTCCCTTGGCTTTTCTGCAGCAGGCCCACATCTCCTCTTGTTTCCCCTGCGAGCCCCAGAAAGAGAAACTGAAAAAGCCACACCCCAGTGATAACACTGTTAACTAGTCCTGCTGAAAAATAATACCCACTTTGCAAAGCTGGTTTTGTACAAGTCCAGGTGTACGCAGTGTCTGACACTCCCGCTCCCCTCCTCGGGTCGCGGGCCAGTTGAGGGCGTTTCTCTTTTACAAATCAATGCTGTCATTAATCAGCCTGTGTGTATTTGACAGCGACTGCTTTATACCAAAGGATACAGAAGGGAAAAGATCTAACGTCGAGTGTGTTTCTTGTCATTTTTCTTCCTTACGGGATTGCTGCTCACCTAAGACCTACATCTCTCTTGGCCAAAATTGCTGTGCCTGATACTGCACAGCAATTTGAGCTGCAGGAAGACCCTATTCTGCATTACAATGATATTCCTCATGCCACAGCAGCACACAGAATGCAAAAATACAAAATCGACAATGCGATTTGCTGAGGTTGAATGTCCCATCAGTTCTCATTAAGTTGGATGAGCTAAAAGAATCAAAACTCTGTCATGAGGAAGTTAACTGGACTGTACCTGCTTTGAGGATTTTCTTTGCAGGAATCACCTGAACTCGCACTATCAGCACTAGACTGATAAATGAATCTCTCATTAGAACAACCTGCCTCTTCTCTAAAGGGAGGACGGCATTCAGATGAATTCATCTCGTCTCTTCTCTCCTCCCTCCAAAGCTTCGTCCCTTTATTTCAGAAGGGTCCAATTATCCTCTGTGATCTCCTGGAGATATACTGTATCTTCTATAGTATATAATGACTTTTACGACACATCCTTTTGTGTGCTTGAATGCTCATAATCTCTCAGGTAATCTCTCTCTGGTGTGGTGAAAATTACCATGTCCTCAACGCTGGCATGACAGAATCACTTTACAGGGACATAAAGTAGCCTTTAAACCCTTCCAAGTGTGGCTAATAGGGGAATGGTTAGTTTATATAGAGCCAATTACTAGCAGTACCTGAGACTACTTGCAACACATCGCTGCACAAGCTAATAACAGAAGCCGCCTGTGTTGGAAGAACATCTTAATGCAACCTACACAACACTGTAGCTTCAGCAGTCTGTCCTCTCCCTCCACCACAACTCCTCCAGCTCTTGTGCCTCTTTATCTCACTTGCAGGGATATAAACACTCAAGGCCGGGCAGCGAACAGAGTAAAAGAATGTGTATTTAAGCTTTCGCTCTTTATATCTCCTCAGAGAGCGTATAGCATATTGCATTAAATCCAATCTGATATCTGGCAAGGAGGAAGCTCCAGACAGAGAAGCCAGATGTCTGTTGATGCGCACGGTTTCCTGGGTCTGTCCCGTGTTAGTCTGGTGGAAACAAGCCCTCGCCCTGCGGGGACTGAAGCCCCAGGTGTGAACACTCCCAGCCCCGCTTCCTATCCCTCCCACCCCCCCACCCCCCCGCGGCACAGAACGCCCAGATCTCCTCGGATTTGGGAGCCACTGGCAGTGTGGATGAGAAAAACAGAGATTGGGAAAAACCGGTGCCGGGCCCTCTGGGGGGGAGGTTAGCGAGGAAGGATGGGAGTTGGGATTCTGATGTTCACACTTACACTGGCTGCCAGGAAATGTCAGGTAGGTTTAGAGCTACTCTGTTGTTGTATAAAGTTAAGTTCCTAGGGTAACCAAACCAACACAAGTGTTTGATCTTCTTTCAGTTACACTGCTATTTCCCCAAATGGTTAGTTGGTATTTAATCAGTGGTCAGGATATGATTGCATTTTAGTAACCTTAGCCCACGCTCTGTTTACATTTTCCAAGCACTGGGAATACTCACTGAAATCATTCCTGACGTCTTGTCATTCCTTAGTGTAGCCTGTAACAAGTCTAACCCCTGCTTTTTCAGCATTTTCACCTTTATTGGACAGATCAAAGTGAGAGACACGACTGAGACTGAGAGAGAGAGGCTGATGACATGTGACAAAGGTCCGGGGCTGGATGTGAACCCTTAGTTTAACCTCCTTTATGGTATAAACATGCATCCAGGGTGATCGGACTGTAATCAGATAGCACAAAAATGCATAAAACCCAGGTGTAAATTGAAGAGTCAATCATCACAAACCACCTCCAAAGGTCAGAGTTGCATTTGACCACATTACCAACAAAGTATAAATGCAATGTCTCCACTCTACATACTGTATCTAACCCAATATAACCCAAAACAACCAGGCAGCTCAGATAGGAACATACTTGTCAAAAATGGATTGTCAGGATGTTCGTGGATGGGAAACAGGTGAGACGAGGTGTAAACTGTCAACTCTAAAGGATGTAAATATAACCAGAGGAAGTGACGTGCATGACAGTCTGTGTTTTGGCAAGGGAGAGAGAAATCTAGTGTGTATCCTGAAGACGCATTTTAATGGAAGATGTAAATATAATCCACACAATCTGGACAAGAGAGGCATATCAATGCCAGGTATAAACAGCACCTTTGTTTATTTCTAATTGCATCCTTCACTGCTACAATAGTGTATGATGAAGGCTAGCCTGCAGCCTGTTTACTGCTGGTAATCGCTTCCATCACTTCCCACAAACCCCCGCTGGTCTCCCAGGGATACACATGGCATATTAGGAATGATGAAGCAGTGGCAGATGGGCACGCTCCCTCTCTATGCCCACTTGCCTTATTCGTGTCATGGACGGGTGAGGCACAGAGTCGTTATCTGCTAAGTGGCTTCTTCTCACAGGGTGTGCAGGGAGGTCTCTTCCCTGAGAGAGAGAGAGAGAGGGGGAGAGATGAAGAGAGAGTGGACACGACACAGAGAGAGAGAGAGAGGGGGAGAGAGGGAGAGAGAGAGCACGTAGTCTGCCTGTGGTTCAGGTAATCACTTGGAGTGCTGCCCATGCCCTGCTCTCTGCACACTGCTGAGCCTCGGGGACTTGGGAGGCTGTTGTCTTTAGGCCGTCATGCCTCAGAAAGCTACTATCCATTTAATGTGGCACCGAATTAAAGTCCTGTGATTTATCTGAAGGGCTGCGTCGTACGGTTTCACACTGGGATGCTAAAAGTAGCCATTTATTTTAAGGAATCAATTATCTGAAATGGCTAATTAATAAATGTCTGAATTAATCAGGGCGAGGATGCGTCATCTGAGGCCACACGGAGTCACATGCGACCGCCATAATGAGCTTGGTTCATCACGAGCTCCAACTGTGAAAGTCTGAGGCAATGGCCACCATTATCGTCGATGACAGGACCGCCTGCACTAATGGCCGTGTCGCTTATCGGGACCGCAGGTGTGTAATTGTTCAGCAGGGATTCCACTAACAAACACTGAAAGGCAAACCCATTTAGGAACAAAAAACCCTGTTACCAGATAAATAAGAAGAGACAATGTGTTGTGTTTGCTGCGTGCTATAAAAAATTGACTGGGCAACGTCCAGTAAATAACGTCCATGCATAAAACACAGAATACACAGCAACCGTGATAAAAATATGCCATATTCTGAGGAAGGCTGTATCCAGGCAACGACTCCGAGAAACAAATGAAATGTTGAGAGGCTCCACAGCAGGACGCTGGAAAAAGAACACCAAATAAACCTGGTTATTTATCAATGCCCAATTGGCCCGTCTTACATCAACAACAGGACAGCTTCACCCCCTAAATGGCCTCAGGACTCCATTCATTCTTATTAGTGGCGAGCCGCTTCACAATTTGCACGTAGCGTTGTTATCAGCAGGTATCCTGGCTCAATCTTATCTCGCAGCACCACAAGGTGCCACAGAAGGTCCCCGATCGATGCATCTCTGCATGGGGCAAAAACAGACTGGATCATATGGATCCATCAGGCAAGTGAATGGCAAAAGCTACAGTTATGTGACAGTTTAGTCAGAGCCGTCCATCTAGGAAAAAGCCCTGTCACTGAGATCAGCTTCGCCCCAGTAAAGCCCAAAGCCTTCTGACAGACAAAAGGAAAAATGGAGGCTTACAATCACTGTGGAAATTTACCACAGATAGTAGTCCTTTGTGATATCTAAATGATAAATTGATACACAGGAAGAATCAATAATTATTTACCCAGCATGAGATTATACCTTTATACAAGGCAATATCCAAGGAGAACGACAACTATTCATGCAAATTGCACACATCAAATATTGCAAGATTAGAATTAAAATAGATATTCATGGGAGAGAAACACAGTATTTCAGTACCTTTATTGTAACTTAAATGGCAACCGTTGGTGCTGAAGCTTAATAATAGGCCTTTAATCTATTCAACCAGTGTTAGATGTATGGTAACCACTATAGTATAGTATAGTAATTGCAGAAAATGCTATGCTTTCACTGCAATAAAAGACTCAAGGCAACTTTAATTCACCACTTCACTGAATTGCCTTTCACATCAGCACATTGCCTTTATTGTTTAAGTTATCTAGGTTGTTGAATTCGCCCATGAATGAAAGGGAATGTGTGTGCACTCCATTAGTCTGTAACTTATAATGTGATGATTCAAGTCCTTTCCACCCTCCAAACTAAAGCCTTGCTTGTTACTGTACTCTGCATGGGAGGACAGTGAAATGCGAAATGGATCCATCAGCCAAGACGAGTTTCATTTGACCAAACCCCAAAATGACCTGAGGGATATGAGGAATTTTGGCATTTTTCTCACTTTGATACAGTGAGCTTCAGCCCTCTCCTTTCCGCTCCTTTCTCCATGGTCTTGTATTAAGAATATGATCTACAATGATCTCTCTTTCTCCCCCGCTCTCTTTGTGTGTGTGTGTGTGTGTGTGTGTGTGTGTGTGTGTGTGTGTGTGTGGTGTGTATGCATGCGTGCGTGCTGCTTGGCTGCCTGTGGAGATTTATTCTCACTGAAGCAGTTCTGCCGGGCAAAAGTTCACTGAAAGCAGCCTTGCAAAGATATCAGTCTCAAAGTCATTTAATCCGAAATGGAGTCTTAAAATTTTATTTTTCTTAAAACACATAAACAATGGAAACATCAACCAATGGGGTGAGATAATTTGACATGTTTCAAGTACAAATCAGCTCATTTATTAACATTACTAGTGGAGTGATCTACCTAGATATTGTCACTTCTCTTTTATTTTTGCTTTCTTGTCAGTTTAGTGTTTTGACTTTGAATCTTTCTCCTTATGTATCCATCCTGCCGCTGTGTTTCCCATGCAAAACATGTTTCTCTTCCTACAACAGTTATACTACTAATGATAAGCCTGTAGCAAATAGCATTAACACATGGCGTTCTTACACAACAACAACTGCAACGGAAAGTCTCTCACCAGCGGAGGTAAGTGGCTTAACCCCGGGACAGGCCGAGTTAAATGTGAGTTGAGAGGTTAATTGCCTCAAATTGGAGCTCAGCAGATAATCTGTCTGAAACTTATTCGTGAAGAGGGAAATGTAAGGCAGAGTTGGTTATATTCACCCTGATCTGTGTGACCTTTAAGGATCTGAGGCGCCCTGCACTTTCCTGCGAGGCAATTCAAAGCATCCACCGATGAGAGAGGGCTAAAGAAACATGTCACATAGCATGATTCAACCCCAAAAAAATGCATTACTGCCAAATGATTTCTACTGACTTCACATAAATCAGGAAAAAAAAGGATTTGTCTGGAGGCACAATCTGAGCTGAGGAGGCTGTTGCTGTGCCATTATTTTTAATGATGTCTGCATGTCCTTGGAAAAAGTACACACAACTGACAGTGAAGAGGCAGATAAAATAAACCACTTCAATAATGAAGACGGGGGGAACATGAAGGATCATTTTACAAAGTGAGGATCTTCCACACAAGTGTCAGCGAACAACACCACCATGCTGTCACCTGGGAATTAGAGCTCGTCTGAAATTCCTCCTGAAATACGGCGTCCATTAGGCCCCCGAGGCATCAGCGCCGTAATCTAGGCTTTATTGCGATTCCTTTATGGTGAAAGGTCAACCAGAAGGGTTAACAATCCCACCGCAATCTTGCTGCGAGCGTCACTTTCAAAGGCACCGTCCGAGACTAGATGTGCACTTGAGAGTGACAGCAGCGGCACGCCCCGAGCATTCACCCGCCAAGTTCATTAGCTTAATATCTATGGACAGCTGTTTAACGGGTCGGCCATTACTACGTCTTACCTAATCAGAGTGTTCCTCAGGGAAATCATCCTGAGGAGTTAGACACCATCAAACAGCAGCATCCCCGCCGTCCACAGGCCAGCTCCATCATCGCTCTAATTAGGGTCCCTATGAAAAGGAGGCAGCTCCTGCCAGCTTTCTTTTTATTTTATTTTATGAGTGGGAGTTGGGGGGGTACAGAGCTAATATAATGCACATAAGTGCTACATTCATTTCATTTCATTCAAGGCTTTTAGTTGATGCTCTTATCCAGAGGGCCCTAAGATGAGTGAGCAGGTGAAGTCTTGCTCAGGGACACTTTGACACATGGCTGTTGATGAACATGTTGGCTGTTGCTAAGATTGAATCTGCAGCCTTATGGTTATGGGATGTTCTGTCTAAGCACTAAGCCGCCCTATGCAATGCCTTCTATCTGTCTGGTAATTTCTGACTAACCCCAGGTCTGCATCATGCTATGCAAACTCTATCCAATTTTAGTGGTTACGTTTTTTGCCTTCATGTCAACTGGATGACTCGATGAAAATGTAGACTACATATAAACAAATCACCAAGAAATAGTAATTCTGTAGCTTATGTGCTCTTCAAATGTAGGAAAGGCAACTAAATCACATATTAAATGTGTATAAGAGATTTACATTCAAACTGAGTTTGAAGTGTTGAAATAAAAGTAAATGGTGAAGAAAGTAAGCACAGGTATTCAAAGACCCTTAGCACCCTAGCAACCACTAGTAATTACCTAGTAATCACCTAGTAACCACCCAGTAGTCATCTAGTAATCACCTAGTACCACTAGTAATCACCGAGACACCTTCTAGTAGCACCCTACCAACCACTAGTAATCACCTAGCAACCACCTATTAACACCCTAGCAAACACTTGTAATCACCTAGCAACCACTAGGTAACACCCTATAGCAAACACTCTTCATTGCCTAGCAACCACTAGGTAACAACCTTGCCACCACTAGGTAATCACCTAGCAACCACTAGCAATCACCTAGCAACCACTAGGTAACAACCTAGCAGCCACTAGTAATCACCCAGGAACCACTAGCAATAACCTTGCAAATACCTAGTAGCACCCTAACAACCACACACACACACGCACACACACATCACACAAACCCTTGAAGCACACTCCCATTTTCTTCAGAAAATGTACAGTTTTGTACGTGCTTTTGAAATGTTGGAAACACTCCTGCAGCTTAACTCCAACTAAACCACATGTTAGAGGTCTACAAGAGAGTCTTTTAAGTGTTAAATAAAACCTGGACAAAGAAAGGGAGCACAGACATTCTAAGACCCCTAGCTGGACAGTAAAAAAAGGGAATCATAATGAAAATCTGCTTCATGACAATTCCAGGTGCCTTTAAATCTCCATAGACACACTGCAAGTGTTAAACCCATTAGCTGTCCATGTACCAGTAGCACGAAGGAGCCAGAAGAAAAATGGAAAGAATATGCAACTAGGCCGTTGCATCCAAAGTGTCCTGAGGCTTGTTTTGTCTGTTGCCAATAAGACACAGTAGAACCCAATGAGTAAACCATGTTTGGTTCATGTTCGAGCCATGGATTTGGAATTTCAATGTGAAGTCTATCGCTGGTAATACACACTGCAGAGCTATGCTTGCATTTCCCCATCTTCACTTTCACCTCACTTCAATCAGCTCTCAAAGATTAAATGAAACTGTAATTTACATAAATATGGCTTGAATTTCAATCTAAATGATTTCTTTAGGTATTTTTTACAGCAAATGATTTCAAGTTTTTTTAATTTGAGGAAACTCCACTCCCTGAAATGACTGAATCGAATGTGAGCTGACCCCTGCCCCGCTGCCTATATGTGAAGTGGTGGGAAGGGTTTGGCTCCATTCATGTCATCCTGGAGAACTGCAGCCTCGCCTATCACCAGAGGGGCTTTAACAAACCTCACTCAGACTATAAATCCTATATAGATCTTCAAGGCTGCCATCCAAGAAAAACTCAGCCAGCACACATGACGTGACAACTGATCTCTTCCAGCTACTTCATATGAGCACATTGTACATATCAGATGGTAAGATATAAGGAGAAACAATGAACCGAGGGAGTCAAATCGTGAGCTCTTCTGATTTACTGGTGCAGAGTAAAACATGTGAAAGTAACACAAGAAGACGTTTTCCAAAGACATCAGACCCCAAAGATGTGCGATGGCAAGATAAAAAATGATTCTGGAGGAAATTTATCTGAATGGTAGTTCTTTGCTCTGATGAAGGACAGTAGGCCGAAACATGTTGGTGAGAGTTTTCCTTGCTCTATCACGAACAAGCCATTTAATAAAGGCTTTTCAATCTTTTTCCAAGAGTTGCCTTGGCTCAAAACTGTTGGATTACAAAGATATGGTAGCCTGTTGGCCTACGCAAATCGCCTAAAAACATGGTTTTATGTGTGTGGGTCTCTGAGTCTGTGTGAGAGAAAAATAATTATTCAACAAAATCACATATTATACATGAAGATGTCCAATAGTTTGGGTTTTCACGTTATTATTTTCCAACATTCCAAAGCCATATAAAACTGTTTTCTCAGCAAACGCAAATAAGTGTGGAGTTCTGTTTTGATCAGATTAGTGTTACGCTATTCAAACACGGAGATACAGAGAGAATGAGCATGTGCTGAAAAATTTGATGTTATGATAATTAGAATCTAGGGATGACTTCTCTCCCTAGTGCCAGTAATGACAGAGACACTGACCTGACTGGCTGGGCAGACCGAAACGGATGATCTGTTATGTAAGTTTTATGTAAAAGGGCCTTTCTCCACTTGTCTCGGTCCTATTAAAGTAATAATCTGCAACTTTTTCCATATAAATAAATGTCGGTTTTGCTACTAGAGTCCTGCCCACACTGTTTGATTGACAGGTGATCTCTGGGAAGTGCAGAGACACCACAGAAATGAGCACTTGGCCACATGCTTCACTGGTTCTGAACAACACAACAAATTTGATTCCCATCACTCTGTAAAGCAGCGCTCTCTTTGAAAAATAAAACTGGCATGGGTTTGTGGCTGTACTGTGGATATGCTTTAGATGAGTACCAGGTTTTTTTGGCCTTGTTTGACGTGTGTCTTCAATGGACTGTGTGCTTTAAGATGGGAGCCTCGCAGTTTGACATCAAGTTTGCCAGCACAATCCAACATCTGCTCAAAGATTTAAAGCTACACTATAGGCAACTTCACATGGTGGTGGCTAACTGAGAGCTAACCTGGCATGGTCTGTGATGGTTTATACCAAAGGAAACCAAAGGGACAAGAGAGGAAAAAGATCTAATGTTGGTGAATCCAGCTTTCTCTGAACGCAGCACTCACTCTGATGGACTATGATTTTCAAATCATCATCATACTATAAAGCAAGGAATCTCTGTCTGTCTGTCTGTCTGTGCGCCCGTTGCATATCTCGAGAACCATTCGTCCAATCGACTTCACACTTGGTGGGTGTATTGCTGGGGACCCAAGGACATGCAGTGTCGGATTTGGTGCAATTTGGACACGTGACACGTTCAGTATTAATAAACTTTGAATAAACAAGCGAACAACGCTCTGTGCAGCAGCGGCCCGAACGGGCACTGCACTAGTTACTCATCAAATCATCAAATCATCAACAAAATAATAATGATCTGGAGACCCAAAAGAAACAAACACATTTTCAAACATATTTTGTTATGAGTGACAAAAAAACAAGCATCAAAATGTACTTGTAAAGTACTTTTTTCCTCATTGATTTGAAAGCACCAAGTTTGAAGCACACAAATCTTCTAAAGGTAGAAGTGGTATCCTATATATCTAGTTTCAACCTGCATTACCACCAAAACAAGGTAGAACACTATCGGATTATCTGCCACATGCATGCAAATTTGCCACTGCTAAATAATAATCTGATTTCAACATTGAATAGTAATACTGGGTGAAACTTATTAGATGATACTAAAACCAACAAATCCTATGATCTGTGGGCAGAACATATCCATGTGTTTTAATTGAGTTGCAAAAGTAAACAAATGTCGCCAAAAGACCATGCATCCCAAAATCAATTTCATTACTCAAAATGCCCTTTATGGAGAGGCTCGGCTCTTTTGGGGGAGAGTCAAAGCAATCCCCCAGTGGAAATGAATGTTTTTGCAGTCTTTTTTATTAGAATTTCAAAAGCAAGTGGATGATGGTGGTGGAACTGCTAAGTGCCTTTTAACAGCTGTCCAATTACAGCTTGTTGATCCATTCATCGCTGCACATTTTGGCAGCAACACATTACGAGTGCACATCTTCCAGTGATGGAAAGGACGGGCCGATGGTTTTGGAGGTTTGTCTCGCGACTCTTGTTTGCTTTTTCGTGGGGTTCGCCTCAGTGACAGAGGAGCCTGAGCTTCCCTCCTCCAGCTCGTCCGTCCACCGCACTTCAGGAAGTGAGTGTTTTCTATGGGGATGGATGGAATGCAAGAAGAAAATACAAACCCCGAACTTAAAAAAAGCACATACCAAGACAACTGCTAGAAAAATGCAGGAAGCGCCGCCAAAACTATACTTTTCCAGGCAGAGGGTGAGAAGAGGGCTAATCTTTTGGGCAACACCACCCCCTGCTCAGCTGGAAAGGAATGCGCCCTTTCACAAGTTGAATTGAGGGCATGCCTGGCATGGAAATAATAGGGGAAGAAGTCACTATTTCCCAGATTCTCGGGGGTGGGGGAGGGGGTGGGAGAGCTCAAACTCTTGTCGAGCAGCTCAAGTGTTTTTTTCCCCTTTTTTCAGTGAGTGGAGAAGACCTCTGAGCTTCCTGTGCATTTCCATGTCATGTTCAAAATGTCCTGTTGTCACATCAGCGCTTGGCTCTTTGGTGATCAATGAATCAGTAGTTCTCTTATATCTATGCCATATGTTTCCCTTAGAGTCTCCAAACTGTAAGACCTTGTGCCTGTGATTGCATCTCAAACAAATAGCTCTATGTTTTGGGTGATCAAAATAAATTAGATATACATTCATTTTTAGCTTGATCAGTGGTATCTTATCTAACCATGAACATAAGTAAACGCACATAAACTCAATGAAATACATGTTTTAACAATCATTCCACTGCCAAATAAATCGTGAACAAATAGGCTAATTGTAAAACGTATAAATAAGCACAAATGAAAGATAAAAATGCCAGGAGCATGAGGTTATTTATATTTTATTGCTCAATAATTCAGCGCTGCCATCCCTCAAAGACCACTATTGATACAGAATGAAAGCTGAAAGGGAAACAGACAAATTTGGACTTCCTAGATTTCATGGCTCCTCAAGCTCTTTCAGCTAAGTACAGTATAGAAAAAATGCCTCATCTTTGGATGGTGAAACCTGGCAACCCGGCAGCTCCATGCTGGCACAGAGGGGGTGGCAGTGGAAAAAAACCCTCTGTTGAGCTCCTCCACTGTTCCCCATCCCTTACTTGGTAACCGTAATTACATCCCCACATCCTGATGCGAAGCAGATATGCACAAGGAGCTTTTAATAGGCTGTGCAAAGAGCAAGAGGAACAGCCATTCATCCAAGGTGCTGAGTGTGCAGGAAACGTCCACCGCAGCCCTTGGTGCACCTCGTGCTGCCATTGCCCTCATGCCAGGCAGCTTTAAGAGATGCTTCTCCCCCGGTGAACTCTCTCTGCTGCCACAATGAGCAGACAAAATGTTTGCTCAAGTTCAACAAGTCGATAATACTTGGACTTTTCTTTTCTCGCCTTGCTTTATCCTAGATTCTAAAGCCTTTGAGTGGCTACTCAAAGTCAGAAAACGCAGAAAAACCTGTCTTAATTCCTGTTTTTTCAGCTTCATTTCAGCTCAGAAGATAGTCTGCATGCAGCTTATTATTTGTACATCATAGACTTCCTTTCTAATATTATACACTTCCTATACTCCTCTAAACTAGATTTGTTTTATAACTGAGACTTTATTGTTTGGTGACTTATTTGCCCAAATGGAAAATAGATGCCAGTTGTGTATGTGGCACAAAAACTAGCTATCATTGCCTTCTACCCTCACCATCCTTAGAAATACAGTGGTTGGAAAAGAGGATATAATACTATGATTAGGCTTACTTTTTGTCTATTTTCAGAGGAAAACTTCCTTCATAATTACAGAGGTAATATTCAAGTTTCCTCCCACGTGTTGCCTTGTGATTTATGTTGCTTAAGTCATACTATGAATAGAAAGCAGAGGAATAGGACTGGATGAGGTCATGATGTGAATAGTCAGCATGACCTCATGAGTAAAGCTCCACGTCACATCGTGGTACACTGCGCTTTTCGATACCCAGAATATATCTTTCCCTTTATCACTGTACAGGAGAGGAGGGTGTTGAAAAACAAACCCATTTAGTCTGGGATCAACCACGAGGAATGCGGAGCACCTATAGTGTTTCCAGAAGAAGACGTACAGAGCCATGTGTGGCACAGTCAGACTGGCAGAGCCGACTCCTTACAAAACCACAGATATGCAGACATGGTTTCCATTTTCCCAGGCAACAGGGGCACACAGGCAACAACCGAATACTTACCTCTTAGCAGAAAAACCTTGACACTGTCATGAACCAAAATAGAGCAAGCCGACACTTGTGGACATGCATACCGTTGTACATATACGTGTATGCATGCATGCATGTGTGGGTATGAGTGTGTGTGTACGTCTATGTACTTGTACCTAACACCATACGAGCAAACAATGCCTCCAGTGTAATGAGCTGTACCAGTTGGGTGGAGGATAAGTGTGTGTGTGTGTGTGTGTGGGGGGTACATGCATAGTAGATGCTTATCTCATGTGTAGGCTGACGCTGTGACAGGAACATGATGCACGGACAAGAGGCTGACAAACATGTACAGTGTCTCAGAACATGCTAACCGCATGCTAGTGGGAGTTGCCAATCTTTGGCCTCACAGATGCAAGTGTTCAACAGCAACAAACAAACATTTTAAATGGATTCTTAAAATAATAATCTGTGACATTGTCATATAAATAGGTATGATTTGCTACTCTATATTGCTGATAGATATAACACAATTGTGATTCAATCTATACTCAGTGCATGAAAGCTTTTATATTTGCTGTTCTAAAAACCTGGTATCTGGTAGGTCTTTCCCAGGAAAAATTATCCGTTTCCAGCAACAGCAACAGGTTTGTTTGGAATAAATAACGAACTCCAGTGATAGCCAACATGACTGAACAGATAAAGAAAAGAGCGCCACCTACAGAAACTCAAACTTCATCAACAGAAAATCCAAGGAAAAAGACGTCACAGTCCCGCCCACACTTTGATTGACAGGTGGTCTCTGGGAAACAGTGCAGAAACACCACAGCAATGAGTGCTTAGCACCAAAAATGTCACCAAAATCATAAAAAAATGGATCTTGAGGATTACCATTGTAATTCTGGTTCGTTTTTTGGTCTGAAGAAACGTTTCTGCAAAAGGGATCTGTGAGAGTTCTGATGGGTTCAAGGCTCCAAAATTAACCTTTTCTCATTATTTTACTGAATGATTCATCACCACAGCATTTAATTAAGAGGTCACATGTTCAATTTCCCTTCTACCTTCTACGTTATTTTAGTAATTCAAAATTATTTTCGTGAATGAATGAAAATCCCCTCTACTTTCCTCCTTCCTTGCTTGGTATTTCTCTCTTTCATGATCATTCTAAGGTCAAAGGAATACTGTCAAAGCTCTTGAAGGAATTTAAGCTTATAATACTGTTGTATTCTCTGTCAGTAGCTCTGAATAAGAGCACTAGTTAAATGCCTAAAATATAAAAAATGGAAATGTAAAAATATAATGAACAGATTATAAGAAGAAAATAGGATTTTGAAATAGTTTGAACTAGTTCATAACACACTGAGTTCACAAGCTTCATTGTACTGAGTCTTCCACCATTATTGTTACCATGTGTATCGCCAATTTACTGCCAGATATCGATCCATGTGACAAAGTTGGTAAATGCATCAGGGGTTATATGGGTTTTCCTTACAATGCTAAATTGGACTTTTTGATTAGATGGCAGGTGCTCACACCTTGCCTTTACTATTGGGCCTCTGAGAGGGCAAAATAATGAGAGAGGAAAGTCCCGTCACACTACACTTCACAATCACTGAAAAAACAGCAATCAGCTCCTTGAGATGCATCTCAATAAAATAACTTCTTTCAACCTTGAAATGAGAACCAAGAATAATAAATCCTGCATGTTATTTTTCTAGCTGATGTTTACACAGCTTACAAATGCAATCAGTTCTGCAAATCATTGTCTGGCCTGTTTGCCACTTCCCTCTTCATCTCAACAAACACTCGCCTAACTCCAGGCGAGGTCTTTTTTCGACGGGGCTTCTCTCACACTTAAGAGGCAACACGTGCTGACCTGTGACATCATGGTCCAACTCGTCCCCTGACCCCCCGAGGGTCACCTGCATTCACGGCACAATGTGGCTGTCAACACTCATTCCCCGGCCTGACGGGAGCAGCGCGGCATAATCGGGGCCGTCGTCACTGAGCGATGTCATTAGGAACGGCTGGCTGAGCGTCTATGGCCAGCTCAACGCCGAGCCTCCAGCTCCCAGCTCCCACTGCTCCTCTGTGGCCCCAGCAACGGTGGGCCCCAAGAGCGCCGAGCACGTTAGCGCTCAGCCACAGAAAACCGCTGGCTCACTCCCCCGGCCCCCCCCGCATGCCGCCCCGCAGACTGGAATTAAAAGCATTTGTTCGGCAGCGGCGAGCTATCTCACCGCGCTCACAGGCTGTGAGACAAGAGAATTTAGTCAGAGACATGTGATGTGAAGAGGCCACCATTAGGGATTTATGTTTTTTATGCAGATAGAGCAGAGCCTCTGAGGAGAAAATACGAACATGGCATCTTTTTAAGAGAGCCAGTGAGGTGCAGGCAGAAGTGCTTAACTTGCAGGCTTAAAATGGGCATTAAAATTTCAACAGTGCAGCGACTGGCTCTCTTCTTCTGCAGGGAAATCATTCACAGGCGAGGCAAGCGGGGGGAATTTAGCTCCAGCTGATGCACATGCTCGCCATGATATTCAGAGTCATGCAGTTAATTATGGGCTCTGGTTGTAAGGTGGAACCCGCTACTACAGTGTCAAGCATTATAATACATTCATGACTGCAATTCATTTCTCTGCTAGACGACACGGCTTGAGGCAAGCAATCAGTTATAGCCCAATAATTGAATTCATTTGGTCATGTAATAATCTGAAGCACATTAGGATGAATATTCAATCATATATGGTCTCCAGTGTGTGCATGTGTGTGTGTGTGTGTGTAACAACATACAAAACACCTCTTTTGCAACCTTTCACTCGTTTTCCCCATCATGCAAGATGCCGATTGACCACGATGACATCACTACTCATCTTGCCTCACTTCCCATTCAGTCTATGTTGGGAGAGTTTTGATTCTGTGCTCAAGCCTGATCTGACCTGACCTGACCCGCCGGGTTACAGGTCAGATCAGGTTTCCCTCCCCCTCGCTCATCTTTCCCTCAGACTTAATTGAGCTGGGTTCAGATTGTGCAGAACACTTCCCAATTTTGTTGATTTAAGGCATGAAATGAATCCTGTCTCTGCCAGAATGTGTCTAATGGAGATAGGAGTTTCTAGGACTATATATAAAGCTTATAAAGAAGTTGTGAAACTAGTGTAGCTTGCTGTTTCTACAGAAATCCACTGATTGGTGTAAAGTTGGGTTTTAACTGGGCTTAGGGTCATGAAATATTTCCAAAACGCAGACCAATCTCCAGCAGGGTTTCTGTCTGAAACTACCCAGGCTCATGTTAGGCCAGGGTTACAATTTTGGGCCCAAATATTATGCAGGATAACAGTCCAATAACGGTAGGAACTAGATGCTGGCCTAATGGATCTATGCTGAGCATCTATTCTATATCTTCATAAATAAAATGAGAAATTCTCAACTTGAAATACCTTTATAGAAGCATTTATTTAGTATTTATTACCTCCACCAAGGAGGTTATGTTTTCGGTGCCGTTTGTTTGTTTGTCTGTTTGTTTGTCTGTCAGCAGGATTACGGAAAAACTACTGGCCCGATGTTCATGAAACTTCATGGAAGGTTGTAGCATGGGCCAAGGAAGAACCCATTAAATTTTGGAGCGGATCCTGATCCGACTCACGAACAAGCAATAATAGCACGAACCTTGGCGGAGGTCTGAGCTCTCCGAATGCCCTTCTAGTTTGAATATAAAATATGATATAAAACATTCATGCTACTTGAGGAAGAGCCTTGAAAGGTGTTGCATAGCTGCATGTATATAAGCCTCTTTTGTGTTCATCCTATGCTCACTTATCCGCTTTAATAAATGTGCAATGATAAACGTACTTTTTGCATTCAAGGTACTTCCTATCGGTATATTTTTTTCATATAAAATATGATAAAAGCAAATGTGTTCTTGAGTACTTTTCAGTGACTCTCTTTCAAGTTGTGTTTGTGGCTAAAGTGATTATGAAAGTGCACAAAGGGCCATTTAAAGGAAGTGCCTTTACTGTATCCAAGTTCCCTTTTTTCATCTTCAGAGATTGCACACCAGTGCGTAGTCAAGACACTTACAGACAACTTACAATAACATACACAATCACTCAGTAAAGCCCCTTTTACTAAGCTTCTAATTATGCATCCACAAGAGCGCATGCAAACAAACATGAACACCAGTGCTCCTTTCTGTTTCTCATTTCTGTTTCTCCTTTCTCCTTTCAATATCCTGCAGTAAAATCCCCAGACAGTGAAGAGTTTCTGTATAGCTCAACAGGTGTTCAATAGAGTTTATAGTGGGGGATGAAGTAGACTTTCCTCTTTAGTGAGTATCAGCATGTAACTGCTGGGGCTGGTTGGTTAGTCTCCAGCTGGGTGCGATGTAATGAGCGGCACTTACAAGCAATGACAAGTTAACATCAAGTCTCCTGCAGCCACTCCTGCACTCAGTTTAACTTGAGAGACTTTAAACATGTGATTCAGGCAAGTCCCCAAGCTGACAACCTCTTATCACAGCACAGCTAAACAGTGAACCGATCCTGTATCGACAGCTGTGGTTCTTTTTGGCTCACGGCCTCAAAAAACACACACGCTGTTTCACTTGACCACTTTTCAGGGGAATCTTGTGTAAAATATATGCAATCTTTAAGGGTTGTTTGTTTTGTGTTTGTTTTTTGGGGCAACATCTTCAGCAGTCATAACTGTGGTGTTTCTGCACTGCACTTCCCAGAGATCACCTGTCAATCAAACAGTGTGGGGCGGGACTGCAACGTCTTTCTCCTTGATGATTTTCTCCGGGAAAGACCTACCAGACACCAAATGTCAGCAAATGTAAAAGCTTTCATGAACTGGATATAGGCTCAATCACTGCTGTGTTATATCAATCAGCATTAGAGAGAAGCAAAATGGACATTTACTTATACGAAAATGTTGCGAATTATTACTTTAAATGAAAAAAAAACACGCTTTTCATAAAGATTATAAACATACTACATGGTGGAAATATCTTTTTCCTGCATTGCTTAAGTGAATTTTCTTGAATGAATCCTTCAGTGAACGCCCAAAGTCATCTTGCAAGCCCAGTTGGAGGTCCTAAATGCTACAATGCTGGGATAATTAAGACGGCACACATCCACCGCAGCGCCCCTTGAGCAAGGCATTCATAATACAAACGCTCATGCTGTGCGGTAGAAACTGCGGTGCCACCAGCCCAGAATATAATGTAAAAATGGTCTAATTATGTAGTAAGTGAGGGTTGTGTGTTAGCTAAATGCCAAATATACAAATTCCATGTTCTGTGACAATCTATTCTTGTGTAAGTCTAATTCTACTTCTACTCACAGTACTGAACCTATAGTATAGAACAAAATAGTTACAGAGGAGTAGGAGCCGAGGCACATTCCCTATAGCAAAATACTGGAATCCCTCTGCTGTAACACCAGGTTCAATGTTCCCCACACCCTGTACTTTCTGTGGACAAATACCACAGTAGATTACGAGGGGTTTGTGCTGACATTTGCTGTTTGTTCAACCCTGAAAACCAACCAGAGCTGCCGTAACTCAGTTTAACTACCATGTTGAGTTAATGGAGTGGCCACACAGCAAACAATCGCTGGCTGTATGATAACATCCACCGTTAGAAAAAAAAATGTTATGGTTCGCTCAGCTGATTGCAACATCGCTGTTTTAACATAAAACCGAGCAAGGGATCGTTATCGGCTTTCGGGGAGTTTCCGTCTTTGTTGAAATACTTTTTTAGAAAACATGATCAGCCTCATTTGCTGCAAGTCCTGCATGACCAAGGGTGTAAAGAGCTTTCATCTCCACTGTCATGGCCGAGGGAGGAAAAGATCTAAGCCACGTACTAAAGAGAACTCTAGCATAGTTAAGCAAACAAAACAAACCGAGTGGTATGTTGAGTGAAGCAATACCATAACCCACAAGAAGTGAAAGCGATATGGTTACAGTTTGCATGGAAAAAGTCTGTTTCAGTCACCCACAACCACTTCTGTATTACTGTCCTGCTGTTTTGTTTTGCCTTTTGTCATTTGTCTTGCATTTTGGATTTACTTTTGGTACGTCACAGGATCATATTACCCCCGTTTCAGCTTCTCTGTACTAGTTGCCTGTAGGTTTTAGAGCTTTTAAGTCTTAGCCACAACACATCCTATGACTGTTTGGCAAGGCCTTTCTTTACTGTCTGATGAACTTAGGCTGCAGGAATCATGTGTCATACTGGCTGTTACAAATCTGAAAAAAGTTTGAAAATGCAATAACTTTAAATTTAACTACTCAAAAAAGTGCTTTTCATATTAGAATGATGTCAACATTACACATCTTTGATCATACATGTATATAAATAGATAAATAGATATAGATATAGATAGATATAGATAGATAGATATAGTCTTTATTGTCCCGCAGGAAATTTGTTTTCACAGCCAGTACATGCGCAGAAACATAGATAACCACACCATACAGATACATACAGATACATAAACACATACCATTCATCCTCTGTCTGTATCCCAGCACATATACATGTATCACATTTCACATTCAAAGGTCAGCGAGGCAGTTTGTTCAGTATATCTATGGCGGAAGGGACAAAACTTCTGCCAAAGAGTCCTGTATCTACGGCCTGACGGCAGTAGTGTGAAATACGGATTAAGGGGGTGATCGGTGTCATTCACTATTGTGAGTGCAATGCGTGTGATGGCTCTGTCATTCATGTCTGAGAGATTGGGTGTAGGGGAGTGGATGATTTTGGAGGCAACATGTGTGATCCTGGTAAGTTTGTTTTTGTTGGAGATGGTCAGCATGGTGTAGAAACAGGGGGAACAGTACAGCAGGATGGATTGGATTATGCTTTTGTAAAGCAACAACAGGAGGTGGGGGGCAACAGAAAGTGCTCTGAGCTTGCGGATGACGTGGAGTCTCTCCTGGGATCGTTTATGGATATCAGTGATGTGTTGATCAAAGCTGAGTTTGTCAAAGTGAGTCCAAAATATTTGAAGAATAGAGGAACATTTTAATTCCTGTAACAATCTTTAACAGACAGATTTATATAATTTGATTGTACCTGTTTTATCTTGTTGTATTTGTTGTATCTTTTTCCATTCATATCTGGTATTTTTAATGATTTTAATATCTAGTTTTTATTTATTATAGTTTCCTTGTCTGTATAACTGATTGTGCACTGACAAGTGTTATAGACATAAGGCTCAGTGTTATTTATTTTTACTTTGAAGGACTGAGATGGTATATTTCTCTCTACTGTAATTCTGTCTTGTATGTGCTGCTAATCCATCCAGAAACCGTATGGATGATGAGTTAGAAAATTGTCAAGACCTAACACACCCAACAAAATTATGCCTTCATTTAACACTGTGACATTTCAACCAAATTTAAATCATTCTATTGGCATGTAATTACATAATGGACCATCAATGTCTAATTACATTACATGTGGAAATTAGATCAGTACCACTCAACTAATATGAAGCAATGCCCTTTTGTAAAATGATTATCGCAGTTGTTATAGGCTACAGGCAGAACATCTTGTCAGTGAGACCACACAACAATATTCAATAAACAACTGTAATTATTAGGATAAATTTGATTTGCAAAATGAACCTCGGCTGACAGATGACTGACTGATATCCTCTTATATTCTTTATCTAAAAGACTAAATCATCCCAGCTAAACGTGTGAAGGTGTTTCCAAATAATAAACCAGTGAAGGATGCACTGCACAGGAAACATAATGCCTTTCTACATGGTGGGGATGGGGATAAGGCAGGAGCTAAAAAAGAGGCCAGATATTAAATTACGAGGGCTAAACTCCAATATAAAAGTAGAATAGGGGAGAAATTTTATAGTAATGACCTAAAGGCAGTGTGGGATGGCATGAAAGCCATGACAGGCCAGGGCAATAAGAGTCAATCACCATTGATGGTTTTGATTCAAATTCAGAGCTTGCAAATGCACCGAATGCTTTTTATTTACGTTTTAATGATGAACATGATTTTACAAATGTGCATAGTGATCTGTTTGATATGTTGAGTGACTGTACTGCCACCTCTCAGCCTACAATCAGTGCCCATTCTGTCAGATTCTGGCAAATTTCTTAAATTTTGTGCGGATCAGTTATGTGATATTTTACTGATCTTTTTAACTCGTCACTTACCCAGCACAAGGTCCCGAAACTGTGGAAGGAGTCTGACTGTTGTACCCATGGCTAAGAAGAAATCCCCAAAAGAGCTCAATGACCTTAGGCCTGTGGCTCTGACCTCACTAGTGATGAAGACTTTTGAGCGATTGGTCAAACAAATCCTGACTGATAAGGTTCAGGGCCTGCTCGACCCGATGCAATTTGCATATCGGGTTAATAGAGGAGTGGATGATGCTACTACTACTTTATTTAATTATCTGTACAAGCATCTTGGGGTACAAAAACTCATGCAAGGCTTTTATTTGTAGATTTCTCCTCAGCTTTTAATACAGTCCAACCACACATTTTAGCTAGTAAAGTACTGTCCACTTTTAATCTTGATGCTGGCATGGTGAAATGGGTAATGTACTTTTTAACATGTAGGCCCCAGGCAGTCGGGGCTAATGATGCCCTATCCCAGAAGTGGTTGTCATCCACAGGCTCACCCCAGGGGTGTGTCCTGTCCCCATTATTGTATATTCTATATACAAATGACTGTAGGAGTAACTATGATGACAGGCATCTCCTGAAGTTCGCAGATGACACTGTTTTAATCAGTCTGCTCCAGGATGGAGAGGACGATCATGGGCCAGTTGTGAAAGACTTTGTAGAGTGGTGTGACTGACAACCACTTCCTGAAGTTAAATGTTCACAAAACTAAAGATATGGCCATCGACTTCAGGAAAACCTCCCACTCAACCTTCCCAACTACAATCAAGGGCTCACTTGTTGAGACGGTTGAGTGCTACAAGTACCTGGGAACAGTGATCGACAAGAACTTGAACCATGACCTCAACACATCTGCAGTCTGCAAAAAGGGCCTGCAGAGACATCACTTTCTGCACAGACTGAACACTTTTAATGTGGACAAGACACTGATGGCTTTATTTTACAAATCCTTTATTGAGTCTATTTTAACCTTTTGTTTAATTTCTTGGTATGGGAACCTTACAGTGCAAAACAAAAATCGTTTGTTCAATATTGTTAAAGTAGCCAGCAAAATAATTGGCACGCAGCAGCTTTCTTTAACAGATATCTATGACAGACAAGTTTTGCGGACAAGGCACGGTCGATCTTGGCCAGCTCTGACCACCCACTCTTGGAGGAATTCGTTCTTCTCCCCTCTGGGCGGAGATACAGGTCCCCCAGGGTAAAAAGCAATAGGTTTAAATTTTCCTTTGTTCCAAGTGCAATAAATGCACTTAATTTGCACTAAACCTTGACTGCACTGCTCAGCAGCACTTTATTAAGGCTACCATACCAATGGTTTGATACTTTTAACAAACAGATACATTTTTTGGTTGTTTGCTGTAACTGTTGTGATTAATGTCCCATGTCCTCTTGTATGTTGTGTTTGTGTTTTTGCCCTCTACTGCAAATCAAATTTCCCCTTGAGGGACAATAAAGATCTGAACTGAACTGAACTAAACTGACAATATTAAGGGATGAGTTGGCAAATTGTTTAGAATGAGAAGACAAAACAAAAGACATTTTTAAGCCTTAGCATGATGTTGTACACTATGCTGCTGTAGGCCTTTGTAGGCGTTACAAAGGTGTTACTGTCCTTTGTTTGTTAACCCTTTCAAAAAGGCTTTGTATGACAGTATTCTGAGAGAAACCGCCTCTCTATGGTCTTTTGGGGGAACCAGCTCTACATGTGGACGACCCTAAATTGCTGGGTCAGGGTGTTTTCACAAAGGGGCCTCTGGTTTTCAGGTATAAATAGGAAGGCTCCGACCAGGTAGGTAGTCAGTCAGCTCCAAGCTCAGTAACATCAGCAGCAGCATCGACTCCGGCGGCAGCACAAGCAGCAACCATGACCTCCACCAACATGAACATGAGCAGGATCGTCTTCTACGAGGACAGGAACTTCCAGGGCCGCTCCTATGAGTGCAGCGGCGACTTCGCCGACATGTCCTCCTACCTGAGCAGGTGCCACTCCTGCAGGGTGGAGAGGGGCTGCTTCATGGTCTACGACCGCACCAACTACATGGGCAACCAGTACTTCATGAGGAGGGGCGAGTACGCCGACTACATGAGCATGTTCGGCATGAGCGACTGCATCAGGTCCTGCCGCATGGTCCCCTGGTACAGAGGCAACTACAGGATGAGGATCTACGAGAGGGAGAACTTCGGTGGCCAGATGTACGAGATGATGGACGACTGTGACAACATCATGGACCGTTACCGCATGTCCAACTGCATGTCCTGCAACGTGATGGACGGCCACTGGCTGATGTACGAGCAGCCCAACTACAGAGGCAGGATGATGTACTTCAGGCCCGGAGAGTACAAGAGCTTCATGAACATGGGATGGAGCGGCATGAGGTTCATGAGCATGAGGCGCATCATGGACTCCTGCTACTAGACGACGACTCATGAGGACTTGTCATTCAACTCATAAATAAAATCTAATTTTCCAGAAAAAAAAATTGTGGTCATTACAATTATTAAGCAGAATGGATGCAAGAGTGGGTGAAAAAGACTGAAAGCCTGATTTTCTGTGAAATCATCTGAACTGCACATCGATGCTTTGAATGATGGCTGGCTGATAAATAGAATAATAATGGCCGACATACGCATTAATACATATGAGGAAATTAACACTAAATGAAGTCTAGTTCATTAAAAAAAATTATGTCGGAGCTAATTCTTTAATCCTGGCTGCCACCAAGCAATCCTCTAAACTCTTGTGCTCTTTCAGTCATATAATTATTTCAAATCCATTCAGCAACACAACAGCAGTATAAATTTGTTATGTCCAACGATGCACTTTCTGCATTTTTTACATAATTATGATGTTTTCATTCCATTAGCCTTGACATCTTGATCTAGGCAAATGGAAATAAGTTTGTCATAAAAATTGTTTGTGAGATTGTAACACTTAACCTAAACAGTATGTACTTTTATATACAAGCTAAGGCTAGAAGCACTAAAACATCAGGGTAGCTGTTTTGTTCCAAAGTAGTCTGTATTTTAATGCCTGCCAATCTCACTTAACAAAACGATCAATTAATCAATCAGCCCCGGGGGCTATTCTAGTCTAGTTTGACTTTGAGAATAAGTTAATAGCTTTTAAACCGGCCAATGAATGCTGGCCCACTCAGCATGTAAAGATTGAGTTAGAGAGAGGGAAAAACAAACACATTTAACTATATTTAATGACTCAGAGTTGTCAGACATACCTACATTTTTTAAGATGATTCATCCCCCACACTAATAGGAAAGTGAGCTCCCTAAATTTTCAGCAATTAACAAACTTTCAACAGTCCAGACTGGAAAATTCAAGGGCGATACAGCATTCTGCACTAATCCTAACAAAGTCCCTGGGAAGAGCCTGTATGTGTGGGAAACTCAGACTCCCACATAGCAGGTCAAGGTGTGTCTGCTTCCTGACCCCGTCTGCTCGTTTTCTCACATTGCTAGATGCAGCAGCTCCTGTCTCACACTGTTAGGCCTAATTAGAGTAGATCTGAACGGGTAACAATCATTACTCATGCAGTCTGATACAGGCCGAGAGCTGGGGTCCAATAAAGCCAGTGGCTCCTCTGGGATACTGCCCAGTTTTTCATAGCAGCATGGTGATGGTAACCTACATATCTGGGCTAAGTGTGACATGCTATGACTAAGGTTTTTTTTTTTTTACCTCTATTAGCCCAGGAGCATGTCCCAGTAACCAACTGACTGTCTTTGGGAAATAGGCTGCTGCTCATAAATAGCTTATTGAGAACTGAAAATTGTGGAAAAAAAGTCACTGAGAAATCCTATATGGCAGCTCAAGTAGGACATATGAAAGATTTCCCTCCTTTGTGTGTGTGTGTGATATAGAGCTGAAAGGTTTTTATAGCCGAGGCGTCCATCTACCTCCAGACAGGGGAGACCAAAGACGACACGGCCCTTTTCACGGCCCACAGCAGGGGTGCAGGGACAAATCTGCCAAGTTCAGAAGCTCCAATCCCAGCGAAAAGACAAGTTTATAAGACTTCTGATGCCGGGTGTTTCTGCAGCTGTTGTGTTCACCTTGCATCCTCCTGTGCTTCGTGGAGAGATCACAAGAGCAGAATGCAAAGGGTCAAACTATCCCTATTCACGTCTTTTCATGAAGAGAAGCCAGCCATCTGCCAAATGCCTCTTCACATTCACTTTCGCACCATTGAAGCCACTGACGGTGCAGAACAGAACTATACAACGCTGGAGTCATGATGGCAGCAACGTCAAGTGCTCCCATTGATTTGTTTTCCCACTCACTCTTTCACTCATACACACACACACTCTCAACAGAAGCTCAGACTGAGTTTGACATGTCTGTCTGGTGGGAAAAAGGTTGTTTTTAGGGGTAAGCTACCAAGACATAACAGCAAGTGTTTTGTTTGAGAAGAAATCAGAAAAAACAATAAAGAATTCGGACCTCGGTGCAGAAATAATTCATGGATTGAGCTGAAAATAACTCCCTGTTCAATGTTTTAATACTGCCTTCTGTGATCTTGGGCTGTAATCCAATGTGACAAGCTCCTGTTTGGTAAAAAATCATTCATTTGGAAAGAGATGTGCACAGGCTAAGCCAAATCCAAACAATGAGCTCATCTATATGGATCTGCTGTCTATTTAAGCCTGTTAATTTGAACGGTGCCACTGGTCCACAAATACATAAGACTTCCTCAAAAGGATACAACTTACCAAAACAAAGAGGGCTGAGAGTTACTGAGTAAGTTTAACAAGCACTCGGGCGCTTTATATTGTTTGGACTTCTGGGCACTGGTAACAGTGGCACCAAGGTTAGTCAAAAACCTGTTAGGGGAGACGGGAGAGTCTGGCAAGAGAGGACCGCAATCAAAGCCGCTTTTGTGAGTCAGATCAAGGCTAGCCTCTATCCATTTGAAAAACAGCATGGGGCAGAGGAGGCCGGCATTTTCTGAGGCGCAAACAGCAGCACTAAGGAGACCAAGCGGCGTCGATGAGTTGTCCGCTGCAGTGGCCCGGCGCAGCGCTTGACTACAGAAAGCTGGAAACAAGTGGAGATAAACAGGTTTGATCGTTGTCGTTCATAGTCTTTGGAGAATTAGGAGGACGGTGGGTAAGGATTAAACACTTAGTGGTTTCTTGGTGGCTCATTGTAGCCCTCAGTGTCAGTGGTCAGTTCACACATTAGCCTAATATGATCATGGCAGGACTCCCAGCCAACAGCTGGAATACTATTGGAGAGTCTGGAGGTATTATAAGGCCTAGTGGGTGGGGATGGGGGGTTGCAGGGGCAGCAGAAAGCTCTACCTCAAAGCATTTCTACCCCCCCAAAGTCCTTAATATGCATTGGAGAAGAGTAAAAACTGAAAGAAGGGAGAGACTTTCTGTTATTTGTCCCTCTTTATTGGTTTGTGCGAACACCAAACATTATGAGGAAATGCAACTCATAAATGCAATATGATTACACTGTGTGGAAGCTGAAACTCTGTGTTTACAAAGCGCAAAGGCGGAAAGACTCACCAAGCACACTGGGCGTAACTCACAATGCCAGAGAAAACTTTTGTCTTGTTTTCTGCTCTCCAGGCATCAGTTATCCGATCAGCTCAGGACAACCGGCTTTACTTCAGATTAACGGATCTGAATTTAGCTTGGGCTTCTTTTGGTCATCAGCTCTCTATTTTATTCGTATGAAAGTCTGTCAAAAGCTAATTTAAGTTTGTGGAAGACAAAATCTTATCAAAGCCTACAATTCTGTTAAAAATCCCTCTAGGTGATCCCCTCTGCATAACAATCCAGACAATTTGGATTTGATTGTAGACCAGTCAGATGTCCTGACAATGGCTGTCATCTTAGTTTTTGGCTTTTGGGCGTCTCACTTGTCAGGAATGCCAACAGAGATTCTTGCATATTGTAATGTTGCATGCACTGCCACCCTAAATGACATCTCCCAATATTTCCACGGTTTAGAAAGAAAACACGCTAAAATATTATGGTTTAACACTATAAATGAAAATATGTTGAGATGACAAACCTTACAAGCCTCGTATATGAAGATGCTGTTTTTTGGGCCCTGGGGTGAAATTAAGTCTTCAGGATCAGTTTCAGAAGTTGTGCTATAAACGGAGTCGGCACCGGCTCTCTATAGGGTTTATGTCACAACTAAAGGCATTTTGTTGCGTTCACTGGAGGCAGATTTGTACCCGACACATTTTGTTTTCTGGAGTCTTTGTTTTGCGAGCCTCTTACTCCTCTGGTTGCCATGGTGTCAGGCTGACAGACTGGAAAAGCTTGTTGAGAGCAGAGAATGGTAGCCGAGATGGAATATCAGACCGCTGACCCCAAGGCCAAGGGAAGTGAAGGGGGTGTGTGTGTGTGTGTGTGTGTGTGTGTGTGTGTGGGGTGTGTGTGGGGTGGGGGGGGCTGGGGTGTCCCTCTAATATAGACTCATTGTGATTTCCCTATGAGATTTACATGGAAGGAAAACAGGTGTGAACTCGTATACGACTGAAAGAATTCGGTATTACAAGAGTGAGAAGAATCCTATTTCACATGTTCTCCATTAAAAGTGATTGAGCGAGACAGCTGCACATCTCGCCTGCTTGTGGACTGCATCGCGTTAACAGTTCTTTAATGCTGCAGTTTGTGAGAGAGTGTTTTGACCGCGCTGCCTACAGACACCTCAGTCCTTTCATAGATACAACCTGGAATTTATTTGACCATCTAAATGTTGGGGATAATCACATGTTGATAAAGAGATTGTGCACGGGGGAAAAAAAAACTCCTTGGCACTTTCTTGACCCATCATAACTTAAAATACAGGTTTGTTTTATTCTAGTGATCTAGGGTTTCAAACATTACAAATCTGAACAAACATTTCACAGCTGACAAATATTTCTTTGAAAGAGAAAAACAATCCAATTAATCACTATGCAAACTAGAAGGGCACTGGGAGAGCGCAGACCTCCGCCAAGGCCAATAGCCCAGTCTGCTATGATATGCAAATTTCGTGAGTCGGATCCGGATCCGCTCCAAAAATTTAATGGGTTCTTCCTTGGCCCATGCTACACCCTTCCACGAAGTTTCATGAAAATCGGCCCAGTTGTTTATTCCATAATCCTGCTAACAGACAAACAAACAAACAAACGGCACCGAAAACATAATCTCCTTGGCGGAGGTAACAAAGCCTGTGGTGGGGTGACAATATTTAAATGGCAGCAGCATATTATAATGATGGATTGGGCCTGAATGCGAGGTGATCCTGACTACTCATAGATCAATTGCTCATAATCATTGTTACCATGTTTCTAGATATGCTGTCTCATTGCATACTGGGATCATAACATTTCACTGTGCTGTACTTTAAAGGAAAAATCCACCCTGAAACCCTTAACAGTGTTAGAAAACAGCTATTGGTGATGTATCTTGCATTTTTGGGCCCATTTTGTCGTTTGGAAATATTTTTTTCTTAATCCCATGGATACCTGGCCAAACGTAGATGACGTGATCATGTCAAGATACAGAAACTTTTTCAACTATCTAAAACATTAACAGTTAACATCAGGTTTCGGTGTTAGTCCCTCAAAATCAAAGAGCAAGGGCTTCTTTCTAGACCCACTATTTTGCAGCAGCCTCAATAGACCACAATGCAATGCAGCCACAAGACACGTTGCATTCTGAGTAAGGGGCGTGGCCCCAATCATACACAATGCCGGCACACAATGGCATTGTTCTCTTTCTACTCTCACTTTTTTTGACTGGAAAAACTCTCACTCTTTTGCTCTTACTACTCTCTCTCCACCTACACATCTAACCCACAGTTGAATGATCACACTTCCAAGCTATTTATAAAGCCATACGCCCACCTTTGATTGGAAGCAACAAGTTCACACCCCTTTCTCTGGGAGTTGTCGAAAGTCATTCTGGGAAACACAGGAAATCTCTAACTGAAGTAGAAGTATAGACGAGGCAGGCTGAGGGAAAGCGGGTTCACCAAATAGTAAATTACACCACTTCATCACAAAATAACCGCTGGGATGCATTGAACATCACAGATTGATGATATCTAACAGTGTAAGAGCATCCGAGGGTGAATACTAACAACTTTTAAAATGCAGGTTCAGTGGATAGTGAAGGAAATTGGCAGCGTATCCACAGTTTGCAATCCTGGGTGTCTGCTTGAAACTGCTGCGCTCCATTGTAGCCTCCAGACTTTGTTTACCGTAGCTATCATTTGCCTAGTAAGCACAAAAATGTTAGCACTAAGCCAACAGCTTCCGCGGTTAAAATAAATGAGGGTGATAATAAACAGCTAGGAGAGGTGGATCTGCCCGTCTTGGGAGTCTGTCTGGCAGCAACAGTGTGGCTATTAGCCATGTTACAAACTGCCGCAGCAGGTACCAAGAGACAGACAGACAGAGCGCCGATTGTCGCGAGTGTTATCTGAGCCGAGTAGTGGCAGTTGGCAGGGTAGGTTTCACCCAGCGTAAATGTGAAGTGACAGTGCGTTATTGTGATAAAATCAAGAGGGGCCAGTCTAATTCCAGGGGGTTCTGCTGGCCAGAGAGAGGGACAGTGTGATGTGGGCCAACTTTGTAATGTGAGCTGAACCCAAACTGCCTGCTTCCCTTTGTGTGAACAGTGAAAAACTGCTGTAGTCAGATCACCAGAGTATCCCTTTACAGCACAAACCCATTACTTTTCAACAATATTATTCCCCCCAAGAAGCCTTGTTAAAGTCACTGTCAAGTCGCAATCCCCAGCTCTAAAAAATATCTGAATCAATTCCATAGCAACGGAAATAACCAATTTAAACAAAATACTTTGCCCTGTCTTCGAATTCAGTATTTTCGAGTTCCTAGTAAATGTGTTTCGACTCGTTTTAAATGAGATTTAATCACAGACATGAACAATAGAATGCTATGATAAAGATGGAGAAAGGGTATAGACCACTGACAGGGCAAGTCAACACGTGGGGTGAAAAAAGAAAAGAAAAAGCAACATGGCTGGCAGTGAATTATGGGAGCATATGGCACAGGATGGGAGGAGCAACGGGAGTTATCAGTGTAGCTTAAAGGAGACACAGAAAAGAGAAAAGCTATCGCTGTCACTGTTAACTGGCAGGAATATCGTAAAAAGTCTTTATTTAAATAGGGGAAAACAAAAGCTGTAGTGAAATTACATCCTCATATGTGCTTTCTATAACCCCCCCTTCAAAATGGAGGGCGGTGAATGGGACAGGAGAGTGAGAGTGATGGGGGGGCGGGGGTGTAGGGGGGTAAAACTGAATTGGGGAGGGGTGCAGCCCACCACTCGCTCCTCTGCAGGTCAGGGAGCCCTACACCTCCCTCCCCTCGCCAGCCGCCACTGCATCATTGGGGCATTGTGGAGCTGTTGCCATGGAGATGTGGGTCAGAGCGCTGATGTGCGAGCACCCCGTGGATTTGGCGCTGGCAGCAGCGTGCAAACAGCCCAGGCTGGAGCCGACAGTAAACTCTAGGCTGAATCTAGGTCACCGGGATTCTCCAGAGCAGCGGAGGCAGGCTGAGGCTGAGTTATGCACAAGTTAGTGGGGAGAGGAAGAGGAGGGGGAGGAGGGGTGGCCAGGGCCAGGGAACACCAGATTACATGTCATGGATTACAGTAATTAGATTACAAAAAATGGTTTAAAAAGTAACCCATTACATTTACTGAAAAAACATGGAACAATAGTAAGAATCAGAAGCACTTAATTTGCCAATTTGTGAACAGCTTTGGATTTGACAGCGTTTACCTCGGTTTGAGTATATCTAAGATAGAAAATACACCCTGCTTGCTCATGTATTTTCATCCATTTTTAAGTATTTATTGATTTTGGTAAGAGATGGAAAACACAAAAAACTGTTTACAGGTTTACAAAGCTCACTATGCCAACATTAAAAGTCAGTATGCCAGTAGATTAAGCTGGGCTGAAGATGTGTCTGTCAAAAGCTATTTTTCTCTCCCATGGTGGTAGTTGGTTGTCTAACACTGCTATAGTGACTGTTTTAAGAGACACATGGCTGCTGCAGGAATCAAACGTGTGATTTTTTTAGTTACGGGACAGTCTTAAATACTGAAACATGTCTCACTTGAACTGATTTGATTCATATTCAAAATGATTTGACATTGTTTTTTGCAGTGGTTTAAATGTTTGGATCAACAATTAATCCTTTACAGTTGCAGTTAGTGCCTGCAATAATAAACAACCTATTTTCATATTTTGATGAATATCTTCTCACTTGAACGACATAGAAACAAGCGGAGAAATGCTATTGAAAGTCCAGATCTTCTCATCTAAGTCTGTACAGCAATCAGATATGGAAATTTTATCAATGGAAAGTAGATGAAAAAATAAGCGTTGTGTGTAAAATCTTATTTTGCGCAAAGGAAAAACAAACTTTTACATTTTGATCCGTAATTTATTGCTTGTTTGACGTAGAAAGAAGCTGAATAAAGCTGCAGAAAGTGCAGACTCTAAACTTTCAATGTGTTCCCCCAGCAAGTCTGTAGACCAATCAGAAGTGGAGCAGTACACAAGAGACCAATCAAATGATAAACAAGACTTATAGCCGAAAAAAAGGGACATCATGCAGTTTTTTAGGTGATAAACAAAGGCAAATTTCAATGTATCGCAAGATCACAAAAAATAGCTTAGACTCCAAAGGGTTAAGGATGAGTTCCAGAGGAGGAAAAGTCATCATCATCTCTCCTTTTCTCACTGGAAAAGAGCCACATGGGTCTTAAAAAAATCCTGAAACTGCCTCTTTTACTATACATTAAATACCCACTAATAAGGTTACATTGGCTCTCCAAAACATGGCATTTCATGGCTTTCAGCTATGTTTCCCACATTAGGTTATTATGGGATTAGTGATTTTCCTTTACATTTTTGTGAGTATAGCCATAGGGTGTTTTTTTCTAAGTTGAACCATCTGTCAATATCTCCATTCCTGCTATTTAAGCATATTATAGTATAACAGTATACAGATGGTTAGGCTTTCGGTCTAGATAGATAAACAGTGTGGTATTTAGAAACAAGCATCTAATAATTAAGTGACCTCAGCAATAAATTTATGTCATCTGGGTCACATAATGATTTCAAAGAATTCATCAAGGCTGTATAAAAATCTATACTCCATGAATCAGAAGCAACTAGATTGAGGGAAATCATTCTCTTCTCTGACAAAAAACTCAAAGTGAGCATCATACTGTATTCAAAGCCTTAAGCTGTCTCTGTCCATATTGACTATGGCTATAATTCAGTCTGTCTGTCTAAAAAGGCAGACAGCGAAGTCTTCCCAAACATCAAGAGACAACACAGAGCTTTATCTCCTGCATCAGCTAAAAAACCTAATTCAAAAACCTTGGTAAATCTTTGACAATGTAGGAAACCTGGAACAATTACAGCCATTCTTCATTGAGCAGCAAAGGCCACCGCAAGAGAGGCAGACAAAAGCCATTGAAAAGATGTATTGCCATCCGTTCCTTTTGAGTGTCCCGCGTTCAAAGGAAAATGCAAATGAGGTGCTGGAAAGCAAATGGGTAGTAGTGAAACCATGATGGTGTACCTATTGTCATTCTGATTCACAACCTTGACAGCAGGACTAATTGACTAACTTCTTTATTGGTAGGCTTTTACACTAGGAATGAAACTGAGTCACCCACTGGGTTTAAACAGACAAAAATCTGGATTTTAAAAAGTACTTTAATCTTGTATTGAGTCCTAAAATCGTAATTTGCCAAAAGATATGACAATGGAATAAGACAATTTCACTTGTTTTTTTTCTAAGTCAACTTGAATTTGCCTGAATTAAGTGACATGATCATGATACTATGGGGTAGCCATAGTATCCAGATATTTTCTAGATATTTCTTGAAATAAGTGAAAATTATGTTGGAAATTATCTCACCTTGTGGCTGTTTTCAGGTACTAGGACTGAATACAATATTAAATTACATTTTTGCATTACATTTTCTCCGCCATTCCCAAACTGGTCACCTGGTCACAAGTTCACTAAAACACAAAGTGGGGCTGCAATAGAGAAGAACACTGCATCCTAATTGAAATGTTGTAGATTCGTCCTTTTGCCCACATTCTGGTGTTGAGTGTGGACACTTCTCTGCAGACAGGAAGGGACAAATTGAAACTCAAGAGGAAAATACAAACTGTCTCCTCAACAGCAGTGAGCGAGCGCTCCGTCCAGGGATAACTGGACTCACCAACGTACAAAGTTTCCTGGTGTAACTTTAACCACTAGGCTACTTTCCGCTAATTAAAGCCTTAATCAAAGTATTTATAATTAGGGTTAATTTGAAGTGCTGCAATATGAATTGCATTATTAGACAATTGTCGTACAGTATTATCATAATCCAGCAATGCTCAACACCTGCCCAACATACCTTCAGTGTCTTCAGTTGTTCATGTTTACTGCTCCTATCTTCACTTACATCTAGATTTCCGGGATTTCAAGTCTCAGCATTTAATAACCTTCAGGACAGTTAGAAAGGAGCAACAGAAATACAACGGGAGCAATCCGACTGTAGTTTATGACATGAGGAAAACAAATCGATTTTGCTAACAGGGAAAGATGGATGTTTACAATCAAAACTGCCTGTCACTGCATACAAGATTGCATGAAAAAAGGAATATTAGCAAACATTCGAATTGCTGTACTTTGTTCTTATAATCACAGTAAGGACAAATTACACATCAGATTTTCTCCTGTTTTGTGTAAACAGTCAAAGCCGGAGCCTTGTCTTGGTTGACATATTAGATGCTTTCCTGTTCAACAGCATGCCTTATCACTGCTCACTGCTGTGTCATTGTTTTGCATAGCGTTGTATGTTGTGACAGGGTGGTGAAGTTCAGCATTTGCATGTGCCTAGGCCATGTAAATCAAAAAGACTGACTACTAGCGCCATGGTTACAACAAACATGCTAATAAAAAAAGTATTTAAAAAGTTGTCCTCAAAACTAAATCTAATGCTGCAGATTCCATGGCTGCTATTGTATGAAACAGATTAAAACCACAACGAGAAAATGGAAGAACATAAATTCGGGGTTTCATGGGGATTCTGGATGAAAGGGTGTGACAGCTTCAGGCAGTTCCTACTGCTTTAAATTTGCCTTTTCTCTTCCAAAGACGCTGCTGACGCACAAGCCAGAGACACTCCGCCAACACTGTTGTCACTTGTAACTGAATTCCCCATTCACAAAAGGATGATTGTGTAACCAGTGAAGGCCCTATCACTAGGGGCACCTGGAGACCTTTTATTCGGGACAAGAAAAGAGCAGCAAAACAAAATTACCTCAGATAAAACATCTATTCACCTGACACAGAGGCTGATTATTTCACTGCCTTTCGTTAAGGCGTATTTTATAATATTTCCCAATACACAGGATCTGATGTAACTATCCCTTGTGTTGTCTAAAAGATGAGAACCTATGTAGAAACCTAGCTTGGATTATAGAGGAAAAAAGGGGGTTGGGTGAGAGTGGGTATGTCATTATGGTATTTCAAGTGGGCACCACCCATTCCTGTTCTTTCATTGAAAAAGGCCCACAACAACTCCAAAGGGCTCAAGAAAAGAGGCATCAAAACAAAATGACCTCAGATAAAGCCTCCATTCACCTGACACAGAAGGTGGTTATTTACACGCCTTTCACTAAAGTGCATTTTATAAAAAAAAAGGCAAACAAAAGGTCGAAACTGACTGAAAAAAAAACCTCTCAACCTCCATTTTAAGGTTCAATACTTCTGTGGTACTGTAGTGCCAAACCCTTTACATTATTTGCTGCATGTCACCCCCCTTCTCTCTCCCAATCATTCATATCTCTCTCTCTACCATAAAATATGTGCAATGAATGCACAAAAATAAAAGATGAAGGGCACATACAGGGCAGCGGCTTGTGTTGGTCATACTAAGTAAATGACAAATGCATTCTAGTATCCAAATTTCAAAGAATATAATGACAAAACAAACATGTTACATGTTAAAGAACTGGTTAGCTTGCAAGTAAGTGCAATTAATTTGATTCCATATCTAAGACTACAAACTTTGAATGTTAAAGCTGCACTAGACAAAATGTTCAAGTAAAAATACACCTGTCTCATGAGCCTAAGTGGGACTCCATTAAAGAAGCATGTCCAATCCCCCCCCCCAAGTGAGATGCCATTTTTGCCCGAATTAAATCTTGGTGTCAGGTATGTATACTGTATAAAGTGAATTACAAACTGTCTCCTAAACGGCATCCAGAGAAAGCTGGACTCACCAGCATTAGATCTTATTCCTCTCTCTCGCCTGTGGTTTCCTTTGGTATAAAGCATTACAGACCGACCGGCTTGGTAAACATGAGTGTGCTGTGTGCAGTTTACTGGCGTCATGTTACATGATATCTGGGTATCAAAGTTCAAAATTTTCAAACACTTATCTCTTGCTGCCAGCTGGACTCTACCAGTATTGCCAGTATTATATGGTATGGTGTTGTGACACTGTTTGGTTTTGTGATCCCCTGATGTAGTGTAGTAATGTTGGGCAAAACTGCAATTTTATGACCACCCTGTACTCCATCTATAAAGTTGGTCAACATTGCCTGAATGTGTTTTTACTCCTTCCCAGTTCCACCGGATGTGTGTGAGCGGCTGCAAAGATTGGCTTGAGCAAGCCCATGAGGCAAAACTGGATCACTTTCTCAGCTCAGCAACCATGGTATTCTTTAAAGGTCCCTCATTGGTCGCTGCTCCCATTGTATTATAGTCAGCCCTTTTTGACATTGTGCACATGCCTACTGATGCCTTTATCCATCCAGAAAATCCCAAGCAACTGTGACCACATCCTTGCCATTCTTTCCATGAAAAATCCAACTAAAGCAATTAGCGGACTGTGCGTTACACTATGTAGAGGGCTTGGGAACATAACATTCATAGACCTCAGAAGACCTTTCAAAAGAAGGCAACAATGCCTTTCCGGCATGCCAGAGAGTACATGTACATATGCCCCATAGCAAGAGGGGGAGAGTTCACATTCCAAGTCGTATTGGACTCACAATTAGCCTCTGATGGAGTACAATATAAAGAGGTCCAAGAGGTCTCGTCGAGGATAAAAAAGCCCAATTGAGATTAACTGTTTAATTCCAGCCGATTCAATGAGTCCCGATGATCTGTAAAGCATGGGGGGCGCCGTGCCCAAACCCGTTTCCCATAGACCCTGAGCAGAAAAAGCAGCTCCAGACACAGGATTAAATCCAGGCAAGGGTAACGGTGCATGTGTGTCACATAACGAAGAATTTCCCTCCATCCATCAAAGGGAATTACAGGCGTGACGGAACATAATGTGCTCAGTGTGCTCCGCAGCATCGTTTCTTATCTCCGGCGAGAGGAATGCCAAAGACGGGTTTAGTGAGCTACCTGAGGTTTGCCATTTCCAGCACTGAACACAGCAACAATATGTACAGTGCATTGATACATCCCATTGGCATCCACTCTGACCCCGAGAAATGCCACTTTCTGCCCTTCTATCAGACCTTTTGTCCCCCCATACTATGAAATCAGGGGAGACTATCGATCGGTCTGTCCAACAAGATATCTCAGGTGATTTCTCAGACAACACCGGTCGATTTTGACGAAACTTGGAGGGATGATGCACTTTGGCACTGTGTTCTCGTGTTAAGAAAAAAGAAAACTGATTGGCCTGATGGGTCCACTATAATTAAAGGTCAAAATGTCAAATTGTGAAAGGTTCAATTTCAATGAAACTTGGAGGGATGATTAATCTTGATACTCACTGGCCCAATGGGTGCCTGCATCATTCATAGTATGTATGATATGTTTACTTGCTTTTCTTTACTTTTAAAAGGGATAAGTCTCTTACATACCTGTAATACTTGGACTCGCAGACAATATTGGTTCCTGAGTCAGCTGTCGGTGGAAACGGCGAGCTCTGTTGCTTCTTGCTGCTAATAATCCAGTCCAAACAGGGTTTGTCAAAATATCTCACAAACAGCCAGTCTGTGAAAACAATATGGCGACCAACCAATGTATTTCTATCCATGGCCCGGAAAGCAGCAGCACCGTACCCTCTCCACTCAGTGGATAGTCTTCTATTCATTCACCCAACAGCAATATGTCCTGCGGGAGAGAAAAATAAGAGCTAATTTTTGTATTTTGCAACTTTTCAGTTTACTCCCCTGTGGAGCCTACAAATGTCTTTTTTTGAGATATTTTGACAAACCCTGTTTGGACTCATTGTTAGCAGCAAGAGGCAACGGAGCTTGCCATTTCAACTAACAGCTGACTCAGCAAACAATATTCTCTGTGGGTCCAAGTACTACAGGTGTGTAAGAGACAAATTACATATTCATAGTATTCCCATGATGTCACATGCATTTCCTACCAATATGGCGCTTTACAACATACACAGCTCATTGGCTGTGTTTGTCATTTGATTGTAATCACCTGTATTTTCCTACCAAGATGGCCATGTGATAATGTAATAGAATACTATGAATAGGTAAACGTATCCTGTAACAGAAGCAAAGGTCAACCCATGTCTCATATCAGTTGCATCTGAGCTGTGAACACAGAGACTGATAACAGCATTATCATGGCTCAGGCTGCGGGACAGGGAGATTAATGTCAACAATTAATCCAGGTCATCTCCTCCGACATCTCAGACAACTACCTCCGCGGGACTCCAGGAACAGATTACCTTTCCCGCACCATTTATGCAGGCTGTTGTCTCTCACATTAGATTTAATTGATACATTATGTATCAATCATTCTCCTTGCCCAGATAATGACGCCCGACCGGGGACTTAATTATACTTGTTCTATTTATTGAGGCAGCAGATGTGATAGAAAATGACTGCTTTTTAGGTCTGGCTTTCCTTTTTTTTTTTCTCCCCTGGATTGGCTACGGACGACAAATGGTCTGAGACGCACATGACACACAGATATGCTATGTGGTGCGATGCCAGCTTCCTCGCTGTCACAATTCAGGAAGGACGCACAGAGCTGCATCTGCAACCCATACATGCATACTGAAAGATTACAGCGCACAGCTTGTGAATGGGCCTTTATTCTGCTGCTTCGAGTATCATGACTCACTGGCCATTATTGTCACTATCACTTTTTGCACTGAGGATAAAATGAGGAGAGATTCATCAGACCACAAAGTGATTACATCTGTGAATAAAATAAACTGACTACTACCTCTTTGTGTCCAAATCTGAGGAGAAAAATAGGATCATTTGCAACCAAAAAACAGGTTTCAATTTGTGAGCACCAGCCAAAAGATGCTATTAATCTTACACTCCATGCTATCCCATAAATCTGTATTCAAATGAGTCTCCCACTTCCTCATACTCCCATCGTTTGCAACCCAGACACAAGGCCCATACTACATTGGGCACAGCTCAGTGTGAGACATGAAAGGATTAATGCAGGTCCGCACACAAAGACACACAAAAACAACACATTTGCTGCAGTAAACATCACGCCAATTACATATTGTGTGAATCGCTGCAGCCGGGTGTGATGGATATAATGGAAAAAACCGAAGGACAGCAAATATTTGTGAAATTGAATGCTGTTTGGTGCGCATTGGCGGCTGACCGTGCCTCATACTACACACTCCGACTGAATAAATGAGCCTGTATCCTGCGGACGGAGGAAAAGCCCACACAGTTCCTGGTATCTACACCCAGACAGAGAGGGAGGATGAGAACAAGCAGTCTCATTAAAGAGCCTATTCATTTTTTTTTATTTTTTCAGAGCCCCTGGCCAGTATGAACACCCTCAACTCTGACTCATTAAACCGCTGTATGTGGGAAACTGTCATCGGGCCTTAAAGGTTATTTTCACACTGTGTTTTCACCTCAAATCCTGATTATCAAGACCCATCAAGCATGCACGAAATAGAACGATACCTGTTAGTTAAGGTTAATATGACAAACATATTACAAAGTAATAACTTGTTGGTTTGTGCATTGTTTACATACTATTACCTATTTTTACCTACCTATCACCTTTGATCGACTTTCTCAACATCTGAACACAGGATTACAAAAACATTCATCAGTCAGCCAATGGAAATTTTCATAAACAAATCCAAATCTGGGCTCACCCACACATTCAGCGGTTTTTAGTGACGTTAAGCCACAATTATAAGCCAATGTTTGAGTCTACCTGTGTCAAACCTGCCTCAACGTGTTCATATACCTGCAGGCTATTTGCTGACAGGGTTCTGATCTGTTTTCTTCATCATAAAATCCCGTAATTAACTGGTATGGGAACCTTGACCGCGTATTGGCATTCAACAGTGTGCCAAAACACAAACAACCTTCCGTATTATGCATCAGTAGTATCTTTAGCCTTTGGTGTTAACATTCACGACACGATGAGAACCCGTGGCCAGACAACAAAAAACTAAAGCTAAGGCAGAAGAATTCATTGATTTCCGTCTGGAGGAAGAAAATAATTTCCTCCAGTGCCTGCTGCTATCTAAAATTCTACTTAATCTTTGCTTGGTTTTGCATTCATTATTTATGTTATCGACAGGCGCTCGGCTGGTGAGCTGCAGTAAGCATGAGCGCTGTGTCTATCCCTACATCCGCGCTTGTTAAAATATGTCAAGCAAGAAGCAGAGCATGGGCATATATTGTCATGAGCTCCTCAACTTGTCTTTCTATTCTCGCATAGAATTTGGCATACTTGAGGAAAGATTCAGGAGAGATTTGGGGTTTTTAGAAGCCCATCCTGTTGATCGCTAATCAAGCTGTCTCTTAGGACATCCAGGATGTTTTCACGCCACTGTTTTTTGTTTTTGAGAAATTGCCATTCGCCTATCCGCCTGTTAGCACTGGCAACAATGCTAAAGCAAGTCAACGGAGAATAAAACCATTTGTCTCAAGACAACATACAAGTCTTTTCAAACACGATGTTACTCATTCTTACTATACAGCTTATAGAGGATAAGTGGAACAGCTGTTCTGTGATGTTGAAAGAGATTGTTTCAGTCCTCACTGACTTGCACCGGCATTGCTAACAGGAGGCTGGTGCCAATTTAAACAGTTCTTTGATCTTGGTGTGCTTGTGTGGCGGACAGGAGTGGTGTGGTCCTGTAGTTCAATAGCAGGTACTGGGGTTCACTTCCAACTAGGGCCACACACACTAAAAAACACACAGAATGAACAAAATATTAGGGACGCTTGCTCTTTTCATGACGTCCACTGATGAGGTGAATCCAGGTGAAAGCCATTATCCCTTATTGATTTCCCTTATTAAATCTATACCAATCACAAAGGAGGAGATGTAGATAAAGAGATGCAGACAAGTTAGAGAAGGATTGAGGTATGGATTGGGCAAAAGGGGCTGCAACAGAATATCAAGAAGATGTCCCTAATATATTCAGTGTATAAGCACTTATGGTAAAGTACTTTGGACAAAAGCATCTGCCAAATGGTACATATTCAGGAGGGGAGGTCAGTACCAAACCTGCAAGCTTGTTGCATCTCAAACACTTGGACGTGAAACACTGTTTTTTCCGCAGCCAGACAGAAAGCAGATTCTGGAGCATTATCAGCAGACAGCATATCCTATGAAGAGGTGCTTGAGCAGCCAAACAGAAACAGATGTTAAATGAGCAAAAAAGAGAAGCTCTCCAAGCTCTTAACCCCTGACTCTCTGATGAAGAATAAGCTGGCTACTCTCCGCTCAGCAGCTCTGGGTTAATCTATCCGCGATAATAGCAAATCCACTGAAAAATCCTCACCGGCTCGATGCGCTACAAAGAACCGGTTAGGGAGTCCCACATACTCATATTTCACATATTAGATTCCCTGCCAACTGAGAGGCGTCCCGACAAAAAAACATGTCACTCCTAGTCACATTCAGCAGATAGAGTACTGTGATCATGAAGTCAAGGTATGAATTAAGTACAGCGGCCTGGTGATCGGTGATATACACAAAAATAAAGGTGTGAACTGGAACCGAAAATAGTTCTTCAGAGTGATGCCATAGGAGAATCATTTCTTTTTTAGTTATTGGATGGTGGGTGATGGCATAAATGTGGAAAATAACTAAACCCCACCATAGTATATACTGTGCAATTGCAAATGACGTTATACAAGGGCAGATAAACAAAAACACAATGCAGGTGTCTAAGCAAAGGAGAGCAGAGATGATTCTTTAAAGAACCTTGGTCTGACAAATTTCCTACTTGGAAATTTCACATGAACGCTCTCCAAATTTGGATAATTAAGTCAGAAACTCATCATCCAATCTTGCTACCCGATTTTCAGAGTTATGACGCAATGGTGACCTTTAACCTTCTCAACAACGTGAAAAAACATCGTTTTGTGTCAGTCAACAGTAAGAAAACACATACACATGCACCTTTATTGCAAGTTAGTAGTTAGTAACCTAAGATTTGTTCGAATTAAGTTTGTCAAATTAACTTGCTAAGCTGCAGGAACATGTGTGTTTGTTTGTTTATTGTTTGTCTTGCAGGTTTGATTTTGATTCTGATTTGAAAGCATGTTGGACCTTCCCATCAGCACATGAACACACAATTTGTTGCTAATGTGGACAAATGCGTCTCTGACCATCTCCGGAGGTGGTTTGGCTGATTGGCTCATTATTGCTTCTTGGGTGTCTTTACACCTGGATTTTTTTGTGTTTTGCACTGTCTGGATCTCTGTGACCCCCTTTACAAATGTTAATGCCAGGTGTCAGGAGGGTCCCAGAGCTTTTTACCTCCGCAGTCCGTTTTGTTCTACGTCCATTTCTTATTATTTTTTGAGTTACATAAAAAGGTGATGCTTTGTGTTTTCCGACAGACCATTTAAACAAGCTGTTGCATAACAGTCCCTTATAGTGGCCTCTTCCGTTAGTTTCTATAGTTACACAACTGATGGAGAAGGTCAGGCTAACAGAGAAGCTGCCCTGATTTGCTCTGACCTTCCCAGCTGTCCATGGGTGACGTTCCAATTTTCACTTTTTACTGTGACCAGCTTCACCCTACCACCTACAATTAGCGCAGACCAATTTTCTCCTTTGATTAAAATGTTAAAGGTTACACATGTGCAGCAATCTCATCGATAAATCACTGTCAAAATCACTGATATGCTGGTGAACATACTGTGAAGGCTACGATCTGGTTCCCGCAATCATTTCGGACAACATGGGGAGGTTTGTGTACTATCTAATCTCCAAAAAGGGCAAGAGCAAGAGCAAGAGCAACAAAGGAGGGAAAAAAAATCTCTGAATAGAAAGAAGCTCAAAACATCTATATAATCTAACATTGATGTAACAGTGAAAGGTTGAACTCACGGCATCTTTAAATCATCATTACATGTCACTTTTACATGCCGCTGATAACAAGACTGTGTGTTGTGGGGGAGTGTTGTCGACTGGCCTGAATTACTGCAACAACCAGTGTTGGTGCAAAAATACCAGGTGCATCGGGGCTGCGCTGTGGCCTGGAGCAGATATCCAGGAACTGCTCCCTCCACCACCCAAAACAACCTCTCAAAGGTTACGGCGGTGCCAGCTGACTGGCTGCCAGAGCGCCTCTCCTCTCCTTCCCTTCCCTTCTCTCTCCTCTCCTCTCCCCAGCTGGGCGCTCTGTGGTTGTCAGCAACCAATGAAAATGGAGAGCGCATGGGCTTGTTTGGGAGCGCTGACTGACACCCACCGCTCTGACCTACCTGGATCAGATCGGCCCACTCGGCTCTCGTCCGCTCCATCTCCCTGGGTCACTGACACACTCCCAGCCTGCGTACAAAACCAGAACACCAGATTCACAAAATATTTGCCCAGGGAAATTCGCAACATCACCAGAATGACCAAACCTATCCATGGTATTCACTAACCATGCACAATGAGTGGAAAGTGTGCCTAACAGTACTGGTCAAAACATAAAGCCTCTTTGCGCTTGTCATGATCATGAATATGTAAATTATATGTAAATCGCATTGTTTTGCCCACATAATAGTTATTTGTAGACGAGGCCATGCAAATTGACATTGTGCCCAATTCACTAATTCCTGGCAACACCAACCCCCCCAAATAATTATAGCGCATATAAGATCCTTTGAAAGGTGGAATTAAGACTTTGCTTAAAGAGTTTGGCCCAATCAGAACGGCCGATATTATTTCTGTAAGACTCAGCATTATCAGCAAGTCAGGCAAGGGAGACGGTTTTCCTAGAATTTCAAATCAGAACTGGGATTTATTATTGTTTTTTATGCTTTAATCATATTAATCATTTTTCTTTTTTCCTATTTTTTCCCTTTCTTTACTTTCTTTTTGTTTTATGTTGCTAAGTTTTGTCAATTTAAATGGAAATACCAATAAATATATCCTTGACAAAAGATCAGAGCATGCTCCATTTATAAAGGCCGCTTTAGGGCGAAAGGGTGCCAGCCTTGGTGGATTAGTCTTAAAGCTGAAGCACACTATAGCAGTTGGTGATGCAGGAGGCTATTTGCTTGTGCAGTGTTCTTTTTGAGGGATTGTTTGTACCACAACTTGATTTGCAGGAATTTATTGGTGAAAATGTTGGAAACTCTGCATAGCTCGAGCAATCAAGGTGCAAAAAAGTGCAAATTGCCCTTGCAATACAATCTTAGTGAATCTGACCTTCCTAATATTGAGCAGGAGTAGGCAAAATCCAATAGTCTCAAGGCTTTAAAATGCTTTTGCTGTTGCCTCCTCTTCATCTACATCTATGTAATATGTAAACTAAATAAGGAAGAGCTGGATTCACCAGGTTGGTCTATTAAAAAGTCCCATGGCACCAGTATTTTGTATACGTAGTGTATTTTGTCCATGTTAAGGAGGACATGAAACACACAAGTATCACAATGGGGATTTTCATGTTCCTGTGGAAATGAGAAGTCAAGGCCCCTTCCTTTAATATGAGAAAAGAGGGAGTCCATTCTCTTCATGTGTATTGATCATTGCTGTGGCTCCTGGCCAGGCGAGGAGAAAAAGAGAATGACATTATCAGAGCTATTGGTTCCCGCTCTTGTTATCACCATGAAGACATCGATCTGATATCATCATCATCATCATCATCATTACAACATTTGATTTTCTCTGCCTTATTCACATTCACCTCCAATTACATATACACCATTGCTTCAAATGATTTTCAACAAACAACTGAGGCTCAATCCAAGCTCAAGTAAAGAAGTGTTTTTATGTTAGAGCTGGACCACTTTTCACTCTTGCTGTGCTTCACCCTGCACACAGCTGAAGGCTTGGGAGATCCAGCAACACCGTGCATCAGACTTGAAACTAATGTTGAAATTGGGAAATGTTCAGTTTGTGTCACCACTTTCAAAACCAATGTGGGAATTAATTCACACATCACCTTCAAGCTAATTATGAACATAAGGCAGCATTCTCCTACAGTGAATAGATTGTGAATTACAGCACTTTGGTGTCTTCATTTGACACAGGGAGAGGTTAAGCTTGGTGTCAATTCTATTTATTCATAAAACACTTGACAAGTGATTCATGTTCAGCATTAGTTCGGTTGCAACATTTGACTTTGCCAAGGAATTCATCCAAGAAGCACAGTGAAATTTGCCATATGGCAGTATTTCACTTCCTCATAAATGAATCATGAATGTTAGAGAAAAAAAAGCTCCAGTCCTGTTACCCCATCGCTCACACCATATCACTACACATACTATGTAAAGATAAGGTTCCTGTGAATGTGGTTTTCCACGGTGAAGCGAGGCGAGCGATGCAGCACAGCTCAAAGTGTTCAAAGAGATTATCAGTTCAGGTTCCTTTATGTTTTTACGATCCAGAGATGCCTTTGTCCCTGGGCAAATATTCCTACTTTTTCAAATATTTAAGAGATCAAATGTTTTCAGACTTGTTCAATGAAAACACTGATTGTGTTATTATCAGTCTCACCAGCTGAGTCAAGTCCAGTTTTTCATGTGGGCTTAATGGAGGACAACAAGGCAAAACAATGAAAAGAAAGACAAATAGCTGATTTGATTGGTATTCAGTCAAAACTCGAAGGCACCAAAACCTAAATGTGTTGAAAACAAGCGGGAGAAAGGTAGCTATGTGATGTCTTTTACGTTAACTCTGCGCACGTGTTTCTTTTCACCAACGCTGCCATATATGTTTATTCATATTGGTATCAGATATGAGTTTCACTCTAAAACCGATATGAACAGTCATCCAAAAAAATTAGTTATGAGCAGCAACTCAGAATTGAGTATGAAGGCCTGCGGTGCGATGGTAGCCAAAATTTCTGTCTCCTGCGTCATTTCTGGCATCAAAACAGACCAACGTGGTTCAACTTTACCCAGAAACAAATAGAGTACATCAATAAAACTAATTTGTTTGATAGTTAACGGTGATGGATGAGGCATATCTAGATATCAATCAAATGAGCCGTAAAAGGGGAGCGGACCCTTAGGGCATCTAACAAAACACACGGATGCTGTGGCTCTAGCGCCGGGCGAGGCAGGAATGCCTTGTAGTCGAGATGACCGAGGGAGACTTCACAGTTGGTCCTTTGGTCCTGTTCCTGTCGCCCCTTAAATTCCTTCTTTAAACACCGCTGGTCTGACACACCGCACACAGCGGCGGTCCTGTTTACTGAAGCCAGGGGTCAGAGATTCTCGGCACGTGTTTGTCATTAATTGGGAGCAACTGGCCGAAAGGACGATCAAAGGGGACGGACGCAGGCGTGTAAACACTGTCCAGGTCTTTGAGGCGGGAAACTGCTGTGTAAGGTCGGGACTGCAGAGCAGGAGCTGAAGGACTTCTTAAAAAGGACTTCATATCAAGTTATATCATATCAAGTAAAAGAAAAAGACAATCTAGGTGATTTTCTGACCCTTTACACCTGGCATTAACATGCGTTTCATATCCAGAATGTGTCCAGATATTATTTAGCTGCATTACATTTTCACCTGGAATCAAAATGCTTCTCTGGTGTACAAATAAACACTTTGTTTTGCTTGTTCTCCATCCACAAGTATCCATCCATTTCTGACAAGTATGTTACTATCTGAACTGCCTGCCATCTATTTGTTTTTGGGTGTGATTCCTGGTTGGATCAGTGCATTAACGTTTATTTCCATGTATGTGGATTGGAGACTAGGGCTGCACCTAACGATTATTTTCATTGTCGATTAATCTGTCGATTATTTTCTCGATTAATCGATTAGTTGTTTGGTCTATAAAATGTCAGAAAATGGTGAAAAATGTCAATCAGTGTTTCCCAAAGCCCAAGATGACGTCCTCAAATGTCTTGTTTTGTCCACAACCCAAAGATATTCAGTTTACTGTCATAGAGGAGTAAAGAAACCAGAAAATATTCACATTTAAGAAGCTGGAATCAGAGAATTTTGACTTATTTTTCTTAAAAAATTACTCAAACTGATTAATCGATTATCAAAATAGTTGGCGATTAATTTAATAGTTGACAACTAATCGATTAATCGATTAATTGTTGCAGCTCTATTGGAGACCCACTGCGGTTACACTATGCTGCTCAAACATCCCTGTTATTTTCCACCATGGTTTCTCAGGCCTGTATCTGAGGGATGAGAGCAGTGATCATGATCCTTATGGTTTGAAATTAATCCACAATAAACTGTTGTGTGTTGCTGTTCCAGATCATTCATTCATCTAACTAAATCGTCCCATCATATTGGTGCCGGCGTTAACGAGCATGCCGAAGACGCCCTCGCTGTCAACAAGCTTCAAGCTATTCTACCAAAGACTGAAAGGGATGCACTGCAAAAAAAATATCCTTTCAGTCTAGTATGGAGCCTTAAAATCTTATTTTTCTTAGAACAAGTAAAGAAAATCTGCCAAGGGGGTGAGAAATTGTCATTTTTTCTTCCAATGCATGTCTAATTTTCTTCATACTAATCAAGTGATCTGATTTATTCTGCCTTGTTCCAAGATTTTGACACTTGGAAATGAATCAAGTCAAATTTCATTGGAAAGAAGTGGAATTAACTCACCCCACTGGCAGGTTTTCACTCAAAAAGAAAAAACTAGATTCTAAGACAGAATATGTGACTAAAAGGACTTGTTTTGTTTTTTTTGTTTTTTTTTGCAGTGTATGAGCTTGGCATGTGGTTCACTGGCGGCCTAAATATTCACTCTGGGAGACACATGCTGGTTCTGGTGCATCTGTCAGCCGGTGGCATTCCTGTGGCTGGAGACTATGCTGAGACAGCGATCTGCACAGACAAAAGTCTTATCAACACGCACAAACAACAGTCTGACCCACCCACCAACCCAACACACACACACACACACACACACACGTACACACACAACCATTAACTCACTCTCTCTCTCTCTCTCTATCCGTTGGCCTGCTTTAAATCAAATCCTCAACAAGGGCACGCAAACTGTCACTGATGCAAGCAGAGGATCACGCAGCATTCAGATCGGCCGTTAATTCTCTCTCTCTCTCTCTCTCTCTCTCTCTCTCTAGCTGTACCCATTGGTCTGCTTTTAATCAGTTCTTCAAAAGGGAAGCACAGGCACGCAAATTTTCACTGATCAGAAAGTGTCACACCCCTCAGCGACCTGCGGTTTGCCCGACGAAGGTTTAGACAGAGGTTTAGGAGATGACTGTGCGCTGTAGATCAGTGTGGTTCTCAACATGGGGTCTGGAGACCATCAGGGGTCCTTGGTGGGGGGGGGTTCCAGGGGGCCCCTGGCAAATCGATGAATTGTTCAACTTCACCATTATTTAATTTACAACAAGTTAACACAATTAGAGAACATAGAAGAATGACTGTTTTGATCATAGTTTCTCTGTTATCTCTCTACCTAATATACAGATAGTCATGGAATTCTGGACAAAATCGTATCTAGCAATAAAAATAGTCTCAGGTTTGGGTCCGAGAGACAAAAATCTCATTAAATGGGGGTCCGGGGCCCTACAGTGTACTAAACTAGGGGTCCTTGATATGAAACAGAATCACTACTGTAGATGAAAATTAAATAGTTGCTGTTTTCTGAATGCAGCCATGCCCACACTCGGAACGTGAGCGACCGATCCCTTCACTAATGAGAAACTTAACATCAGTGCTGGAATGTGGTACTATTACTTCCAGGTGCCAAATGCTGATATACAAGCTCACACACACACACACACACACATGCATGCACGAACACATACACACACACAGATTCATAGAATAGATTAAGAGGCTATATCTCCAGTAAATGGATGGCGTTCCTCCTCGGGATGTGGTTTCTCCCACTCACAGATGTGGGAAGATTTGGCTTGATTTGGTAAATGCCTTTGTATGAGCGCTGAGAGACGGCTTGTTAGCTGGTTAGTCATGAGTGGGCAGACGCAGGAGAGAGGTAGAGTGGGAAGACAACCCCCTCTCACATCTTATCAGATCCCCCCCCCGCCCACTTGCAAAAAGGTCCCATAGCAAACAACCCCTATTTCGTGAAAACACGTGCAACATGCAAATAAAAGCCACAGCGTGAGGAGCATGAAGTCACCACCAGTGAAGTCACCGCTATAGTGATAAGCCCAGCGTGGCGTTTGACACGCGGGAGCCCGAATCGCCATCTGTGTCGGCACGGAGGCACACCCAAAACAGAAGGAGATATTCCCTCAATGCTCCCAGTCGGGGTGGGGTGCAGAGCGGAGGAAGAAACAAAGCAACGGGAGCAGGAACCAGGGCCAGATCCACAGTGGGGAGTGGAGACCTGCAATTATACAACCGAGCGGAAGCGTTACCTCTCCCTCTCACACAAAAACTCAGGCTTATGAAAAAGAATATCACGTTTCCCCCCAGTCTTTTGTGCGGGCATGAGTGTTCGGTTCCTATACCTTTTGTATAGGAAGCACACGGACAAATCTCGGTCTTGCCAATGAGGTTGAGTCAGGCTATTCCCACAAGGCACAATAGGCCCGGCTAATAGCATTCCCGTAATGGCAGCAGAAAAGCTGTGGACAAACATTTACGGTTGGGCAGATTGAGTTTTAAAGAGGCTCTTTTCTCCTCCTGTCCTTGTCCCATTCAGCAGGTCAGTGGGCTCCTCCCTGGTGTTTTGTGCAAAGCCATTCACAGCGCTTCATCACTCAGTGCCTCCAAACTCTCTCTCCCCTGCCTTCGGTTCACTGGATCGTGCAACATCGACCCTGGGCAAATGCATTCTGGCATTCCTCAGAAGTGAAAAGTGTTTGGAGCTGGGCTTTTGGGTGTTTTCCTATAAGGGAATACAAAAAAAGCAACCAAAAAAAAAAAAAAACCCTTGACAGAGCAGCAGGGAAAAGAGGAAGTAAAACTATAAAGGGAGAGAGTGTCTGAATCCAGGGTTATACAGAGATTGTAACAAAAATGTATGTCAGTGTTGTTGAGGAAAGTGAAATATTACAGAATCTTATCTCCTCTCGTTCAGGTTCTGCTCCATTATCGGGTCAGACTTAATGCTTTACACTGCATGTAATCAGTCTTTCTCTGCGCCATCCGAGTGAAAAAGATGAGCCTTAGCATGCAGTTACTAGGCAGAAAGTGTAGATAAGTACGAAGGGGAAGTTTGGCTCGGGGAAATACATTTAGGGGGTTTGGATGGGCTGCTTGATGTACAAGTTGGGTTTCTTTGGTAGAGACAAAACAGTTCCCAGGAAGATTTTGTGAAAGTACCATGAAAGTCCCATGAAAAGGGAACATATCCATTTTAGACAAAGTCAGCAAATGTGTCACCATTTTGCTATTAAAGAACTAAGGTTACCAACTATTCCTTTTTTTTTTACAAAATATAATAATTAAACTTAAGTATAACTTCAATCTGGCTCTATCAGTGATTTTGTAAACATTTCCAAATGGTGAATATCAGAGTTTGGAATGAAACTTTGCTTCTTTACCCCCCTCTATGTCCCTGGGGCGTGTGGCTCATCAAACAAAGATGTGTTTACTAACAACTTGAGTCAGTTGGTGAACAATGTTTTTCATGTCAATAAATCATTTGTGTAACATACTGACAGTGGTGCTTACGGCATGAGCAAAAACACAAATAAACCCTCTAATCTCTTTTTTATCTTTTGTTAATCAGTGCTTAATTTGCTCTCAGTGACCACAGTGTTTGTGATTCACCATCCAAATCACTCTGAAAGGAAAATCCACCCTCAGATCCTCTTACACTGTTAGATATCATCAATCTGTGATGTGCAATACATTCCAGGAGTTATTTTGTGATGAAGTGTTGTTGTTTACTTTTTTGGTGAACCCACTTTCCCTCAACCTGCCTCATCTTCTTCTGCTTCAGTTGGTGATTTCCTACAAACAACCAGTTTGTGAACATCGGGGCGTGTCTAGGATCGTACCCGTGCCCCTTAAACCTGTTTTGTGGTCTTTCTGCTGCTACTGTCAGTAGAGAAATTGGTCTCTCTGCCTCTTCTACGATGGACTTCTCCCTGTATGATTGTTGAACGTTGGTGAGTCTAGAACAGTGATTCTCAACCTTTTTCATATCTAGGACCCCTAATTTAGTCCACATTAGAGCCACAGAACCCCATTTAATAAGATTTTGTCTCTCGGACCCAAATCTGAGAATATTTTTTGATTTTGTCCAGAATTCCATGACTATCTGTATTATAGACAGAGAGATAACAGTGAAACTATAATCAAAATAGTCATTCTTCTACATTCTCCAATTGTGTTAACTTCAACTTTAACAAATCATCAATTTGCTGGGGACCCCCTGGAACCCCCTCAAGGACCCCTGGTGGTTCCCGGACCCCACGTTGAGAACCACTGGTCTATAAAGAAGCCCTCGCTCTTTGATTTTGAGGGACTGACACCAACACTTGACGGTTTCCATTGATGTTTTAGATCGCTGAAAAGTTTTTTGCTATCAAACTCCATTGTTGCTGCACTGGAAACATCTCAGCATCTCTACATTTTGTCAGTTACTCATGGCCCCAGAAATGCAAGGTACATCACCAATAGTTGGTTGTTTTAACAGTTTTTTAAGTGTTTTAGGTGGATTTTTCCTTTCATTACAAACCTGGTTAGGCCGCCCAGCGCAGATAAAAATGGTTGACAACAGACATCATCTCAGAAACCTCAGACAAAACACTCTATTCTCCTAAATATATTATCACTGTATTGTCTAATGTTCCCTGCAAAACTCATAATTCAGAATGCAAAGCAACAGTAAGAGTCAGAACAGCTGAGTGGACTTCAGAGTGAGGTGAGTTCAGGTCACATCAGCCTCCTCCTCCCTCTGTCACCTGACACGTCTCCAGGCTCGCCCATTCACCAAAGGGTGTGTTTACTAACAACTCATCAGCTGGCAAACAAGGTGTTTTGTCAACGCATCACCTGTGTAACATACTGACAGTGGGGCTTACCGCTGAGCAACAACACAAATAACCCCTCCGGCCTTTTTATTTGTTTATCTGTTGATAATCAGTAGTCAGTGATGGGCGCGGCAGTGTGTTAGAGGGACCGTCCCGCAACTGAAAGATCGCAGCTTTGCCACCTGAAGCAGCTGAAGTCTGTCCAACAGCTAGAGCTGGGTGATAGACAAAATCAAATATCACAATATTTTAGACGGAATACCTCGATATCGATAATGTGACGATATTTTAGGGATGAGTAATTCGTGCTTTCATAAGATATTTACACACAAGGAAATGTTGAAAATTAGATCATTAGTAATCAGTAATGTGTAATCAGTAATAAGTAATGGGGAGATGATGAGCAGGTGAAGCCAATCATTGTTCATTTTACTCAGCCAGAACAGGCTGATAAGTTCAGAAAATTGTGTCACTTTACTGTAACACAGCCTTTAAGACCAGGAAGAAGTGACATTTAAGTTATTTCACAAAAATCCAAGACGATATCTAGTCTCATATCACAATATCTATATCATACGACATATCGCCCAGCCCAACCAGCAGCCTTGCTCACTGTGTTCTTCAGCAAGACACTGACAAGAGCCGCAGCTAAATGTATAAAATGGAAATGTAATCATTCCCTGTCGGTGATTAGTTCTTGCCGTTTCCCCATCTGAATCACTGTCAGGGAGCCTCCTCATCACAGAGCTTGTTAAGCAGCTCAATGGCAGACAAACGTCATTACCTCCCAAACTGAAGACAAAATCCTCCAATTAGCGCAACAGTAGCTCCTAAATCATTATCAAATGTCGCCCTGCCTTGCTCGTGCAGTGAGTTTTGCTTGTAAGAAAATTCAAATTGCTCAGAAACTTAGAATCACAACAGTTTTGTGGACACAAGAAGATCAATGAGAGCGAAACTGCCCCGGAGAATTTGAACAAACACGCACGTCGGCTTTCGGCACACAATGTGTTACGTTAGCAGAAGCAGAAAGTACACGATGTTTTTGTTCTTACAGCCATCAAGGAAGCCGACGTCTCCTCCTGACTCGCTGTTCGGTACAGAATAAACATAAATCAACGAAAAGCTGCCAGAGGGTGTTGGTACAAGCTAATCCTGATGTTGTGTTAAATCTTAATACCTGGAGTGATATCTGTTGTTGGAATATTGCAGTTGGAGAATGGAAGCTCTGTCCATCCTTGCAAAATACACCCTTTCCTCTCGAATACACATCTATTCTGTTAAAGGAATGAAAATAAACATATGTAAAATAATTATACTGTCAACTTTTGTCAATCTTTGAGTAAGACATGGACATTATAATGCATAACACATCGTACTGTGTGGATTTTTCATTTGCACATCTACTACAAGGCTCTTGCAGATTATCACTTTAATCTATTTTACATTTTTGGCTGCTGCTCTTATAATGAGGGAACACAAGGTTCAGTATCCCGCTCACGGACTCTTTGAAAGGACGTTTTGCATTGCATTTGATTTGCATTGCATTTGATAACACGAAAAGTTACGAGGCTGAAATAAAAAAAAAAAAACAACCTAGCCTACTCCAGGAAGCCCACCTGTACTTGTGCTGAACTGGATCTGTTTTCTTTATCTGGCTCAGTGCAGCAGAGGACAGTTGACTCTGTCTGTGTGATGGATTTGCATTGCAAATGTGGGACGAGGGACCTGTTTGAACACTCAACTTCCCCTTTGGGGCAGATCACATGGATGTCAACAAGACTGCACAGGGTCCCCCCTCCCGCTCCCCAACCCCCCTACCACTTCTACACACACACACACACACACACACACACACACACACACACACACACACACACACACACACACTCACTCAAACCGGGCTCTCATTTAAATGTTATTTCGTTGAGAAAGTCACAAAGCCAGGCAATCGATGCGCAGATACTGCTGAGGGTCACAGGGAGTATTTCCAGTCCTGAGACGAGACAAAACTCGGACATTATGCCTTAATAAACGCTGTGTATTCTTCTAAGACACAGCTGACACCTCATTTTGATAAACCTGAATTTAACTAACTCATTTTCAGATTACACTGTAGCAGGTCTGTTGATGTGTTTGCTGGGAGCCTGATATGGTTGCGAACTTTGCTGAGTTTGCCTTTCACTATAGCTGATCGTTGATGATGATTGTTCTTTCTAATTTTCAGCATTTTGTAACTTGTTAGGAATTGCTATAGTCTACAATTATATTAGTATTATTATTATCATTATGAGCACCATAGATGTAGATTTGGGGGCGACAGGGAAAACGCCCCGCCTCAGTATTAGGTGAAGCATGAATTGCCCACTATTTTTACTTGCTCTGTGTTTTTAGAAGCAATGTTTACATGGATGTCTCCTCACCAGCACATTGCCCTGCCTCTGAGGAGGAGGATGAGGATGAGGGGGGGAGGGGGGCTATGAGAGAGTGGGTATCAGTTTTATTTTATCAGTGACCCTGAATGACCTTTTGCCCTAAACTGTCACCTAATAAAGACACTCCACTCATCAATTGTCAACATCCTATAGTATCTGACTGGAGTGAATTCCCATGTGTTGGTTTCAGTAAAGACTTGCAGTCTATACTCATTACATTTATCAATATGAATATTTATATATATTGCATTATACAGATAAGCAAAAATGTGGTGCTGACTTGAAACATTTATTTTAACATCATTCAATCTGGTTTATTTGCATCTTATAGGTCTAGGAGGAGAGTGATGTGTGGACACCAAGCTTTCTGCCAGAACAAGGACTGACATTTGCCCAGACAGGGAAGTGAGAAGAACTGATTGTTACTTGGCTTTTCATTTCATGTTCCACAGATCCTCACAAAGGAAATGCAGTAAGTCAGCTGGGCAGTGGGGGGAAAGGTGCTGTCAGTGGAGAACACACAGTCAACACTACAGGGAAAACCGCCCAAAGTGATGATGTGATATTGACCAAGAATTAAGGGGGGAAATATAGGATCCTTGCATACTGAATATCACATTAAAACGCAAAACATTTCTCAAGTGCAGATTTATTTGAGAGGCATTCAACATACAGTATTACGATATTTTACATAAAAAATGCAATACAAATCACTGTAGATGTCCATTGATTCGTTCCATACGAGTGCGCACGGTGCGTAATGATGCGCAATGCAAAAAAAAAAAAAAAAACACTCACTAACTTCCGTTGTTTGCAGTGAGATGGCAGTTACAGATAGCGCTAATGCTAGGCTCTCATGACAATGCTATAAACTCACCGCCACGATCTTAAATCACCTGTCCATCTGACTCTAACGTGGTTTCTAGCGTTTGTCTCCAACTTACCAACACCAGTTCGCTTTATGGCTACAGTCCTGCTGTGTTTTTATATCCAGTGAAATGTGCGCTAAGATGGAGCGCTCCTGCTGCTCTTCCCTCCTCTCAGCTTCCATCCTGTCTCTCACATTGCCATGGAAACGTGGAGAGCACCGGCGACAAGAGAGGATAAAACTAGTGTTTAATGTTTAAAAAGAGGCGGAAATGTATTCTGCAAAGATCACCGGGTCCGATATCCCGCTGTATCACGCTGACAAGAGCACAGTGAAAAGAAAAAGCAGCACAAGAAGATCAAGAAGCCCCACGCGTGTTCTTCCAGTCCTGGTTTCCAAGCCTGGATTCACTATAACCAAGGCTTTTGCATTTTATATAGCTTTGATTTAAGCCTGTCGCCCCTCCCTCTCCCGTTTCATTTGATAGGCATAACGGGTCACTTAAATATTATTCGTTCATTTAATTTATTCTGTATAAAATGTAGGCTACCGCACTACTGTATTGGGACGGATATTAATGGCTACAAAGCCAGGTGACCCTCTTTCAGCCTCATAATGATATCTGAGGATGAGGTTCCTGTCAGATAAAGGTTATCAAGGCAATATTTCTCAAATGTGCCATCAGCTCTAACTCTTCTTAACCTGTGCAGGTGATTACTGTAATGACTAATCATTTGAAGCAATATGTTGCCATTCTTATTGAATTCCATACAGATATTGCACAGGTGAAGTAGAGATGGAGTTTAATCAACACATCAGCATGCAAGTGGAAGTACTGAGACAGTGGAGACAGATGGCAGCTTGCATCCAGTTAAACCGACTACAATAAACGTCAATCATCATGGCAAAGTTGCCAAGCAGAAGTGAACTGTTACCAATGATTATGTCATCTTCAGTTAATCCAGATAAATCCATAATTAGGCAAGCATCAACTTTCTAATATTCAAACTTCTGAAAGCATCAAAATATAATCAAAAAAGCCTCATCAGTTGAGCAGTTGAAACAATTTAGTAATTTGTAAAACAGAAAATTAGCAGCCACGACAAGTTGATCCTTGCAGATATGTTACAATATCCAATGCTGCATTCACGGCACGGGGGAAAGATGGTAGATACCAGCTTCCCAGTTGAGAATAACGTTCACCTCAAATTTCAGTAGGCATGGACCCTGATGTCTCTGACCTTCTGACTACTGACGTCACCAACGAGACAATATCTCTAGTCAGGTGTGGGGAATAACATAATAATTTCAAACAAAACAACAAAATGTATGATTTCATCACATAATCACAACTCTTGATACGCTGTGGCACAACACAACTACTTTCTGGATTTTGTCATTTGTGGTAGAAGTTGCAGTTCTGATTTGCTGTAAAACATAAACTCCAAAGGTGTATATATATATATATATATATATATATATATATATATATATATATATATGTATTAGGCCTACATGAAAACTACAGAAAACTTTTAAGTGGTGACTGGCGTTTTCAAATACGTTAGAAGGTGTGAAAGCATTTTGAAATGATTTTATTATGAAAAATCCGTTCACACAACAATCTCTAATACTCTAACTGTAAAAGAACTAACCACAATATAAATAACTAACAAAAAATACAATTATAAAGATGGAGACAATAACAATAAAATAAATGAACAGCGTAAACGAGGGAAAGAAGAAAGAACATCACAATATAATTATTTTTACAGATTGTCTCTATAATCAATTTTTAATCATCATTTCTAACATTTGGAATGTTTTTATAGCTTTCCTATTATTTGTTAAAGAGTTGGCAAAGCCTTTGATTTCGAAACAACCAAATGATGATTAGGTTTGGTAAGAGCCACTCTAGGAGTATGAACATCCAGAGACTTAAAATCCTAGTTGCAATAGTGTGAAAGTCGTCATTGCTTTGAGTCATCGTTCCGTTGATTTACAGTGAAATGTTGTCATCTAGTTTCAACGGACTAGGGTTTTTCCCACACCACGTGAAGGCAGCGCTACAATCTATTGTTCACTCCCTTTTTCTAAACCCCGCCCACTCGCTGGATAGCGGCTGTGATTGGCTGAATCTGAGTGCGGTGCCGTCATCGCTCGGAGCGCCCATTCATCTCTGCACTTGGGCGTTGGACTCCGCATCTTATTAGCAACAAGGGAAATTTCTCCATTTTCCAGCCTGTCTACAGCGACACAGCCACCAATCTGGGATTTTTATTACTTCTCCTCACCTGGCAGTGTTTTCTGCAATTTTAAAAATTTTCTTCACTGCAACTGGACTTTAGTTTATTTTTTTCCAGTGAACTTTTTCCAGAGAGGGGCAACAGCAAAGAGCTGGTGTTTCAAGAAAGAGGCTTGTGGTCTTTGTTCGTTTTTGGATCGGTTGAGTTTCTTTGTTGGAGCGAAAAGCATGGGAGCGCAATTCTCCAAGACAGCTGCAAAGGGCGAAACCGTGGCTGAAAAGCCAGGAGAGGCTGCCGCTTCACCAACCAAGACCAATGGACAGGTAAATTATATTTTACAACCATCTTTACATTCATCAAGGGGAATATAGGCATTCTGGAGGGCTGCGCTTCAACGGCGCAATACGTGCGTAATTGTGGATAGATTGAATGGAGATGCACGTTGGGAGTTTGAACTAAATTATAAGACTTGATTTTAAATCAGAACAGATTATAGTTTATGAGCAACAGTTGATCATTTGCTATTTCTATTTTTTTTCACTGAAATAACGAACACGGGGTCAAAATTCAGGATTTATTTTGAGGTAAATTAACAAAATAACAAGAATTTGTTTTTGACTAGGAAACCTCGGTGGTACAGAGGGTGAATCCTTTGTTTGGATAAAGTCACTGTGAATGTGATCACATTGTAGGATTAGAATGAAGCCATGTGTTGATTGGTTTATTGGTAAAATGGATCAATTCGCTCCAAAAAAAATACAGATTTTGGTAAAATAATGGATTGTTCATTCGAGGTTTGGCGTAAATCGAGTTGCTTGGATGCATTTGGAAGTTGGGGAACGAGACAAGATGCACGACGCCAACAATGGCTTTCTCCGGTCTGAGCACCACGCCTTTTGTTACAGATGCTCGACTAGAAAGTGGAGATGGCAGGCTACTATCACACTGGAGGGGAGAGCCTCGTACCCAACTGTGCGCTCCAGTGAGACAGAGGCTGGTGTTATTAGCTGTTGCTTATTAAAGTTTGATACGGATGATGACAGTTCAAATGCCCATCTATATTTTATTTTTTTAGTGAAATGCATCTGAACGCTGCTCTTCGTGATCTGGTGGACTAATGAGCATCTGCTGTTTTAATGAGCAGCTGCTTTGCCTTGGCGCTCCGTTGCTGGAGCGACTAGGCACCGACCCCTTGCGATCCAGTCGAGGCACTGCGCTCCGTCTAGCTCATGATATGAATTATATTCTCGGCAAAAACGGGACAGGTGAACACGTTGGACTGTTGAAACTAATGCATGAGTTTTGTTTTTAGATGCCCGGTCCTAAACAACGTCTCTGTTGCACTGTAAGCATGCGTAAAGTGAAAACACTGAGCCCAGGTCGGGCTTCATAACACTGAAGGAAGAGCCTGTGCTTTTGTCACTATTGATTTTGTGGTGTCTGCTGCCCCTTGCGTCTGTAGGAGGCATCGGTCGACTTTACACTCTTGAATTTGTGCCAGCTCTTTACATGGTATTAATAGGCGCTGCTTCTCTTTTTAGGAAAACGGCCATGTTAAAGCAAACGGGGATGCTTCTCCTGCAGCCGCCGAGGCAGGAAAGGAGGAGGTGCAGGCCAACGGCAGCGCCACAGCTGAGGAGAGCCCCAAAGAGGAGGCAGAGAAGGCAGAGCCTGCGCCCGCTGAGAAGGCAGAGGCTGGAGATGGGGAGAAGGTAGAGGCTGCGTCTCCTGCTGCTGAGGGAGAGGCGGCGGCGAAGCCCGAGGACGGCGCCACGCCTTCCACCAGCAACGAGACCCCCAAGAAGAAGAAAAAGCGCTTCTCCTTCAAAAAGTCTTTCAAGCTCAGCGGCTTTTCTTTCAAGAAGACCAAAAAGGAGACCGGCGAGGGGGCGGAGAACGAAGAGGCCGCCGCGTCCACAGAGGAGGCCAAGGCCGAGGCCGCAGAGGGGGCCGCGGCCGAGGAGGCCAAGCCCGCCGAGGGAGAAGCCGCACCTGCCGCAGAGGAGGCCAAGGAAGCGGCGAGCCCGGCGGAGGCCAAGCCAGAGGCAGCGGTGGCTGAGCAACCCGCCGAGGAGGCCAAGGCCGCCGCGCCCGCAGAGGAGCCAAAGGTGGAGGAGAAGCCGGCCGAGCCTGCGGCAGAGGCCAAGGCGGCCGAGGAGGCGCCCAAAACGGAGGAGGCCGCCCCGGCAACGCAGGAGGCAGCGTCACCAGAGGCTCCGGCCGCAGCCGAGGCTGCAGAATAAGGCCGAGGATGCAAAGGGCAAAATGGAAGAAATAAAAAAGGAGAAAAAAAAAGATAATCAAAGAACATTTCCCTGTTTGTATGTTGGAGTGATGCCAGTTCCTGGCTTTGGAGAACTTGTCTACGACCAGGGATATTTTAAAGCTTTTCTTTTTTTTGTTTTTGGTTTCCATTCCCCCTTACACAAAACCCATCTCGGTCCATTGTTACTTCCATTCCAACGGGCTAGGGAGGTGGGTGGCTTAAATATGTAAAACAGATAAAAACATCCACACTCTGCCATATATTTTTTTCATCAGTATTAAATGTTTTTTTTTTCCTTTTGCATTTTTATACAAAATGTAAACTTGTCAAAATGTATGGACATGCCCATGGTATGAAGGAGATGGGGATTCAGCTGAGATGTAAATGAAGGGGGTTCAGGGAGGGCAAGGGAAAAGGATTTGGAAGTGGCATCCTTGTGCTTGGGAAATGTGCCACAGACTATTATGTAAAGAGTAGTCTTAAAAAAAAACACGAGACCAACATCTATACGCCATGAGAGGACCATGCGGTTTACAACACTAAGTCATTTTTACTATAAGACAACAAAAAATACAATTCCCAGAGCTAGGTTTTAGGAAGTCATATAAAATCATAGGAGCTTTTCACCTCTCATTAGCTGTACCAGTCAGTGATTCAGTAGAAATACAAGTTGTATAGGCTTTATTGTTTATTGCTGGTTTTATGACCTTAATAAAGTGTAAGTATGTATAGGCGGGGTGTTTTTAACTGTGATTATTGTACAAATGAAATCTTGATCTCAAGAAGCACATGAAGTTTGCAGCTCTTTTTTCCACCCGCTCATTTTGTAAGATAACAATAAACAAAGTCATCCTGGAAGACCTTTTAAGCAATTTTGAACTCAACCAAGCTGTGATAAGTGGAATGGTTACTGTTTATATACTGTGGTATGTTTTGATTACAGCAGACAATGCTTTTTCAGTGGTCTTTGACAAATTAAGGAATCTCTATCAGATGCAATGTTTGTGTAGCATCTTGTCTCTTTTTCTTTTGTAAATACTGGAGAAGCTTTGACCAATTTGACTTAGAGATGGAATGTAACTTTGCTTACAAAAATTGCTATTAAACTCCTCTGCTTAAGGTGTTCTAATTTTCTGTGAGCACACTAAAAGCAAAAATAAATGTGAATAAAATTTGAGCAGCATCTGTCTTTTTTCTTTCCCAGGCTTGGTGGAGAAACAAAACAGTATTACTCCAGGGTATTATGGCAGTAATAGCGCTTGTCTGGAGTCTAATTCTGATTTTGATTTACCTAAGGTTAAGTGGATTAATCATATCCTAAGACATTTATTTGAGGTGCAGCAGCCCTGTGGCTTGAGTCCAAAGTCCAGGATACAGGGAGTTTTTATGCCACATAAAATCAAGTATGGCAGTAAAAAGTAAGCTGGACAAGGACTTAATTGTAACTTAAGAGGAAATTGCTTAATTGTGTATCCAAGTTGATTTAAGCAGAATAATAAAAAGAAAATACATCCAGCAGAAGGGCCTCGTGGTTAGAGATGAAGCTCGACATACATGGGACTTTACGGAAGGCATACATTTATGTTTACCTGTACCTGAGAACGATATGAGAAAAGCAAATTACCTAAATACTCTGCGTGTAATATGACAAGAAATATGCAAAAAACATTCCTTTAGAAAAGCACTTGAATACGGTATTCTGACACTAAATATCTCTAAATCTCAACAAAATCGCAAGACATGTGAGCTCACTCCACACCACACACTGTCCTATAAGCTGAGTTTTGTATCAACTGGCCCAAAACACCCAGCTCAGCTTCACCTCCCAGCTGATCCTGACAGGAACTTGGCCTCCTGCAATCAGTAGCAGCCTCTCACTTGGCATCTGATCTGTTGACAAGTGCGCTGCCAACCAAGACTCACCTTCAATGAAAATAGGTTGCAAATTTGGAAGTTGATTGGCCCTTTTTAGACCTTTCTTAGACTATTTCCAACTCTATTGCTGGACGTTTACAAATGTTTCATAGGAGAGAAGTAAAAGTTATTTCCATGTTGAGCAAAAGCAGACAAAAACTGATTAGTATTGATAATGAACACTGGGCTCACGCCTAATGACACAGCAGACATGGCATGCACTCTGCCAAATGCAAATAATCGATTAATCGGTCATAAAAGCTGCAGAATAATCAACTACTAGAAACAGAAGTGTTGTGCACCGCTAAAGCTGAGCAAGCAAATGACTTTCAGAGCTCCTCAGAATTGCTTTAAGTTTCTGATTAAAGACAGGGGAAATGCAGTGTCACAGACCAGAAGTTCCCAAAAGTTTTGAAGTCAAGACCTCCAAAACAGACACACTTTGGTGCCATGGACCTTTATTTTGTAAGATTTTAACCCAGGGACCCACATCTGAGAAGAATTTGGTTAGTAGATATGATTTGGTACAGAATTGGGCAACAGTGAGGAGAGTGAACAGCCCTGTGATTTCTTCAAACGAAATAAAAGTGAAATTATACAATTCCTTATTCTGCTGGGGGTCCTGGAACCCCCTGAAGGACCCCTGAAGGTCCCCAGACACCACTTTGGGATCCGTTGGCCTGTAGCTGACATCACAGTGTGTTGTTTTTAAACGTGACTGCCTGCATAACCAAAGTTCAGCCCGAGGTCGGATTTGTTCAGTTGTGTGTCAAATGTTTTAGTTCAGCAGGCCTAGTAGTCCTGATCAGAAAGAGGAAGTGAACTGAGAACTGCATAGTCAGCATGGATAGACACAAATCTGCTCCATAATAAGCAGCCTGAATCGAGCAGTTTTTGGTCTGAGACGCTGTCTAGCACGCAGATCAATTTGTGACCAATACTGCTTTCTATGCAATCATGCATCTGCAAGAGGGGGATGGGTTGTTATTATTCAAGAAGCAGGAAGGCGGAGTGGGGCTGATGTCTGTTTCAATAGGACCTAATGTGCCTAAATGCAACGTGGCTGTGAATAAAAAGGTGGGTATTTATGACCTGTCACAGATCATCATAAGGAATCACAACCACCATTTATGAACAAAATTCAGTTCAATTTCCAGAAAAGCATTGATTCATGTTATTCTTTTTCTACTAAAACACCCTATCTTCGTGAAATTTACATCAGTTTATACTACCTTATATGAATTCACACCATAAAGACTATAAAAAGGTGGGTAAAGTGGATTTAGGTGAGTTTACCCTCCACTACGTCCTTGGTCAAAGGCCCTGAATGCCTTGATGATGATGAAGATGGTGAATGTGGGTAAACCAAAACATTCCCACTCAATTCCCAACATCTCACTCTTCAAAAGTAGCATCCTACCTCAGTCAGATGCTCATCCTTTATGGCTCCTCTGCTTGCCTAGCTTGAATTTCTGCATGTGAAATTTGCTCAGGTATGATCTGCAGGGCTGTAAACATTAAATGATTACCCTTAGGCTAAAGGCTATACCGAAACAGTCTTGTCATAACTGTGCATTTTACATACCTCATTATAGCCAACAACAATACATACCTCTCCATCAGAGCAGTCTATGTCTTTAGCCTGGGGCAACAACTGCATTGCACTTCATTAGCATTGGTTATGATTCTGCCTCCTGCGTGTCCTCAGTGCCCCGACACGAGTCTTTCTCTCTTCTATGGCAAGAACATAACACCAAACGCCCTTGAAAAAATCTGGCAGTTTAAGGTTTCCTTGATAATTACGACATACACATGCCTGATAAAACATAACTTAAGACTCTTTAGGAATCAATAGGACCCAGCGTTCAATTCGGCATACATGCAATACATCAAACAGCACGTATTTTAATAAAATGTCAACTTTTAGAACTGGTTCGACTGTTACTCCCTAGCTTCCTCCACAAAAATGTAGCTACATTGGTGGGCGGTAGCGAGCAGTGTCAACAATCTATATACATCGTCATTTTATTAAAATAAAGTCCTTCTTGGTGGATCGTCTATTTGCCGAATTTACCAGAAGACAGTACTGATTCGTCAAAGATCTTATAATATGTTCTACTATGTATGTACGCTTGCCGATAAGCGTGTAAACATTTAACTGCCAGTTTTTGAACGGAGTTTGGGGAAGAGCTTTCTCCTTACGACAACAGCAATTACCAGGGCTAGCGCTCCTGCTTCCCACTGCAGCACTCGGCCTCTACCTGTCCTCAAATGATGCAGGAGATGCTGTATCTGTATAAAGACATACAAAAAAAAGCTGTGTACTCGTTCGTCTACGTTTATTTACAAAGTGAAGAAGTCCGGAAGTGGGCCGTACCACTCTAGGTAAGAACCAAAACACCAAAGCCCTTTGCACAAAGTGAGGATTTTTAGGTTATGTCGCCCCCGTGTGGCTGAATATTTCCATGACACAAGGGTACAACCATAGAAATTGAATTGATAGAAAGGTAAGCCCCCATTCAAATCTATATACATTACTGAATGGTCATCGGGCTGACGCACTTACAATAAACTGGCATATAATTTTTGATAATTTTGTCATGGAAGTCAGTGTTGATTTGGTGAATGAGACTCAGAAAGCTGGTGTGTTACCGTGGCAACAACATCATTTGGATGAACATCCCAATGGCAGTTGTGATGAACATTCTAACTTCATATGTTCATGATCAAAACTCTCTGGAAGCCATGTTAGGTGCACCAAAAGTTACCATGATACACTAGGAAGTGTCATTTCTATCCATCCAGGATCTGTGGGTACAACACAACAGTACTAGTCTCACAGAGGAATACATTTCAACGCAATAGTATAAAAAAATTTTATTGGCAAATGCAAAATATCAAATCTTAAACATATGAAATCCTTGTAGGTTAATCTACGGGTAGACCTATACTCACATAATTTTCTAAAAACAAGTAGGCTGACATTTCATTCAGAAGGTCCAGCACATTGGAATAAATGCATTCAAATGGTATCAAAGGAAGAAGTATGGCAGATTCAAGTCGGAATCGGTGGATTCAAGAAATCCGCTGCTACAACACACAAAAGAGAAAACCTTAACGTTCACAACAGATTTACAGCTAGGACATGGAGATCGGTAATAAATATAATGCTTCTGATGTGGAGTCGGTTGAGAGTTGGATCCAAAAGGGATGGGCGGATAGCACCGTTGCGTTGTGGGAAAAAAACGAACACAATAAAAATTTAAAAAAAAAAGATGTTTTCAGGCACTGCTGGTCTGCTCAGTCTTGATGCTGCCAAAAGAAAAATGAGGAATGATGAGCGTCAAACTCATTTCAGCTGGAGATTTACTGTAGGGCTTTAGACTTGTTATGGGAAATGGTGTGTTGCAGCATGTGAGGTTTCTAATGAATAGCTGTTTCAAATTAAACTTCTACAATCAAATTCTGAATTCAAATCGAATGGTGTTCATAATAACACCATTAGATGACTCAAGACGCAACTAGATGCTATTGGGTAAGGGTCAGCTAGATACATTTTTGATCCAAATTACATACACACACACTTTCAAAATCTCTAAACTAGATATAGATATATCTAGTAGATATAGATATATATAGAACAGCATAGAATCATAAGAACTAGATCTGAATGCCTCTGAAGAATAGTGAGTAAATATTAAACAAAAACACTCTAGGTATTTTCTTGGGACCACATATATCTGTAAAGACTAAATACAATTTTACTTTTTAGACAAATAGAAACACTGATAGAGGTCAAATGACTGCTTTGTATCACCTTTTTGAGTCAGTCTTCTCAGCACTGCTGTCTTTTGCTTTCTCTTCCTCTTTAATCTCTGGAGCGGGGACAAATAACAAAAAACAAAAACAGATTTTAACATATTTTTATGCCATTTCACCACTGTAGAATAATAAGCCCGCCATTAGTTTCCCTCACTATCCCAGTTCAGAATACCCACCAGCTTTCTTCTCCTCGCCTTCCTTCTTGTCCTCCTCGACTCTCGGCCGTTTCGCTCCCTTCTTGTGATTGGCCACGTTCCTCCTGCCTCCCTCTCCCTCGTCCTCGGAGTCAGAGAACTCCTCATCGCAGGCTATCCTCTTGTCTGAGGCTCGAACTGTTAATGAGACAAGAAGACATCATGCTTAGATACGATTTACGGTTTTCAATGACAGCCAAGACGGATTACCTGTTTTGAAGGCACTGGCGGTAGCAGCAGCATGAGGTTATTTGAGTGTTATCGCATATTTGCAGTGGTTTAACAGACACACGAGCATATTTGTGCGACTTGGAAGTGTTGTGGAGGACAGCCTTGCTTAATTAGCAAAGATGTCTTGAGCAGGGAGGGAATTTACACCTGCCGCTGTTTTGGCTCAGGCTTTCAAGCTCATCTATCCTACAAGCCACTTTGGCAGGTAACCAACCATCGTTTGGCGCTCCTATTGTGTTCTAAAAATCTACTTGGCTGCTAAAGTAGTGAGAGTGCTCGGTCAATTTGGGGATTTACTAGACAATGTGGCCGGTGGACAGAAGAGGTAGTTTCCTGCCTTGGTCTAGTGTAAATGCATTGCTTCTGTTTAGAGGTGTAAATATCTCACTTTAATGCTGGGTGTGCTGTGTGAAGGAGTAGAAGGACATTTCTTTCACATAGGACTTTTTTTTAAAAATATACTTGAGCCTTTTTCAGTGGTTTGGTCATGGCAGGTAGGGCTGGGCGATATGGTTGAAATCAATATCATGATAATCATAAGGATTTTTCTCGATATCAATATATATCACGATATGGTTCATGTATGCAAAATCACGTTAAATAATCAAATTAATGTTCATCTCATTGAATCGAATGGTAATGTTAGGTGTGATGTCAAACAAAACTGACATTCCTACCATACCTCATTTTATGAGAGTTTTCAAGTAAAATTTGCTTGTCATCATCAATTTAGACAGCAGAAATGTGTCACGATATTAAAATATCTTCATATCATCACGATATGATTCCACTGAAAGACGATAAACGATAATATTGAATTATCACCCAGCCCTAATGGCAGGTGTGCATCTCCTCCAATCTATGTGCCTTGTGTTTTGGATGCAGCATGTTTTGGGGCGCTCCCCCTGGGCTCCAAGGTGAACATATCTCACTTATAGCTGTATCACACATTACGGCAGACAGAGACAAAATTAGAAGCGCCTGGAGGGAAGTAAGTAGATTCTCGCAGTTTCTCAATGAGTGATGGCAACTTTCTCTACAACCTCGGTTTTGGAACTGGCTCCTCATCCTCTTTTTTCGAGAGCAAGCAGAGCAATCGCTAACTTTCTCCAGTGCATTTGTATTTTCAACAAATGTTGCAAGTTGTAGTCAAACTTACACAAATGATGTAACGCTCCTTGTGCTCTTTGAGCTCTTGGCCTCTCTGTTTGCAGCAACACTCACAGCACTTTGTGTCTTTCTATCTGATCACAACCTGAGAAGCAATATTACTCCTGATAACAGCCACATGATCAGAAAGGTGAGCTTGGTAATATCAGCAGTTACAGTAACACATTTACATGCTTTACAAAAGGGATCTAGGCCAATGGTTGTCAACGTGGGGTCTGGGGACCACCAGGGGTCCTTGAGGGGGTTCCAGGGGGTCCCCAGAAAATTGATGAATTGTTGTTATTTCATTTAAAAGAAGTCAACACAGTTATAAAATGTAGAAGAATGACTGTTTTGATCATAGTTTCACTGTTATCTCTCTACCTACAATACAGATAGTCATGGAATTCTGGACAAAATCATATCTAACAATAAAAATATTCTCAGATTTGGGTCAGAGAGACAAAATCTCATCAAATGGGGGTCCGTGGCTCTAAATTTGGACTAACTTAGGGTCCTTGATATGAAAAAAGGTTGAGAATCACTGCTCTAAGCAGATGGAGGGCCTCTTACTGGACATGCGCTTGTCAGGGTCCTCTGTGTCCTCGTCCACCGTGTCGTCTGGGATGGCGTCCTCCGGGACGGCCTGCATCTGCACTCCAGGGGCGTGAGGCAGCATCCGCAGGTTCTCAAAGAGTCGCTGCCTGAATGGTGAAACACACAAGAGGAACACATTCAGGTCAGCCGATACTGAGAGTAACTATGGAACGGTGTAAATTTTCATACATGAACCTTCAAAAGGACACAGGAATATATGTTGCATCTATTGTGAAGCACTCTATAGTCTAGCCCTGTTTATTTATATAACCCTTTATCACAGTCAAGGCTCAAAGGGCTTTATATACAAGCAAATGCCATACTACATCATATACAGTACATATACATACTATATATATATATATATATATATATATATACATACTGTATATATATATACACATCACATCATATACATTGTTTACTACACCATACACTCTGACTCCTGCACTCATTACTAACGGTTGCCTGTAATGTTGATAGATCTAGGTAGTTGAGCTTATTCTTCTGCTGTCTCCTGTCATCTTAATTTGATATGTAAATGGAGGACACATTCAAGAACTCAATACAAGGAAATTATATTATAGTAACTTACTGTATGCAGTGGACTGTTACAATTTTGAATTACATTTTGAATGTTTCAACACTTAACATTTCCATTAAGGTGGCCAGAAAAAAAGAAAGACACTATTGATGCTATCTTATCATATCTAACGTTTTGCCTAATCGTCAATCACCAATAAAAATATTGTTGAAAATACTAGCAAGACCCATATTGTGCTCTACACTTTTTTGTTCCATTTATATTTGCATGACTTTGAAACGCTTAAGAAAAGCTGCTATAAAATTATTACACATACTTGATCTTGTCCATGTACTCCTGTGTGTTCTGGTTGGTCATGTTGGAGGGGCTGATGTGCAGCTTGAAGTCAGGCCCAAAGTACTCAAAGTAGTCATTGTACGGCAGTTCTGGAATAGAAACATCATTGGGAAAAGTAAGCGAACTGTCTTGGCCAAGATGAACACGGCTGTTAAAAGATTTATAGGCTGATGTTAAAACAAAGTGTCAAATTATCTGTCCTTTCGAATGAAAAAGGAGCGATAACACACCTGTTAATGTGATTTATAACCTACACCGATCCCTCACTGAGGAGAGGATATATTGAAAGGAGTGAGGAGTTCAGTTAATGTCCTGAAATTCCATTAAGAGAACTGCTGGCCCTTTCGACAGGCTGTGATAATGTCTTCTCTCTCTCTCCGTTACACACACTCAGTGGCGGAGACATTCTGCTTTGTCAGCTCCCTGCAGGGTAAGGAAGTAACCGGGCCGTCCCGTTCTAGAGGTGAAGTCGTATAACATTCCCCTCAAGAGCGATCCCCGGATCCCCCTGCCACCCAGGTTGAAGAGGGCAGAGGGAGGTAAACCATGAAAAGTGCTGCAGTCTGACTTGCAGAGCTGGGTACTATTGGAAGTTTTTAGATCCATATTTCAAATGCTCTGCTGGTTCTAAGCTGATGCTCTTTTCTGATACCTCTCTTTGCTGAATAAAAGCACATTTCATTACGCAATAGATTAAATTATATTCTGCATAGCATTTGTACAGGCCTTCTGTTTCTCTTAATAGAATCAGACCATGGTTAATGGATTTCCTCAGAACAATTTCTCATGAAAAAAAGTTATCACGTTAAGAATCTAAAATTTTGAAGCTTTTCAATACTTTTCAAACCTTTTTTTATGCCTTAAAATTAATAGATACCAAAAATCAGTTCAGTCCTAATAGGTTTTTTGATATCCAACCCTACCCATATGCTTTGGAAACTGACACTATCAGAGTAACAATGATGCCATACAGTAGTTGAAATAAAATGAAACTCTTCTAATTTACAACACATGATGATACAGGTAGGGTGGTGGCCTTGTAGCTCAATAGGCAGAGCATGGCACTAACATCACCAGGGTAAAGGGTTCAATTCCCACTGGGGCTACCCATGATAAAAAATGTTTGCATTCATAATACTGTAATGCACTTTCGATAGAAGCATCCACCACAACTACAGGTAGGCTACAACTGCCATGGTCATTTGAACAGTTTCATACAATATATTTCATTTTTTAAGCTGTAAGTTTCTCATTCAGTTTCCCCCACCCAGATTTTCCACTGTCAGTCAGCAAAACATTCATCCAGTCACAAGACCACTTCCCTAACCTCTAGGCTATCACTTCCTAATTTAACCACAAGTACAATTAGTGTTCATTCCTATCAATAGCATCATTCATATTAACTGGTATTTTGATGTGGAATCAGTGACAGACCGTCTGGGATGTCCGTGTCCAGAGCCACAGCGGTCTCGTAGGTCCAGCAGCGGGCCACGTTGCGAATGGTGTAGCCTCCTCCGCCCAGCATGAGCAGCGGCAGGTTGAAGGACTTCATGTACTCAACACACTTGGCGTGGCCTGGTAAAGACAGAGTTATAGAGTATAGAGCAGTGTTTCCCAACCCAGTCCTCAAGGACCCCTTTTCCTGCAAGTATTGGTTCCAGCTCTACTCTTGCGCACCTGATCCAGTTAAGGTCTTAATGCTGATTGGTAGAGACAGATCTACCTGAACAGAGCAGCATGAAAGTGTGTAGGCCCCAGTGGGATCAGGTGTGCAAGAGTAAAGATGGAATAAAAACTTGCAGGACAGGGGGTCCTTGAGGACTGGGTTGGGAACCACTGGTATAGAGTAATACTTGTGGCATCGGTTGTTAATGCTAGATGAATGGCAGTCATAGAAGAATCAGATAATGTGACACGGTTGCTTCTATGACTCCCGTTCATTTAGGATTAGCTGGTTTCTTAAGACTAATCTTAGTCCAGAACTATCTGAACATCACATGGAAATAACAGCATTTATCCCACAAGTTCATGTAAACGTGCAGGCCTCCTTACCGCGGATGGTGAGGTTGAAGCAGCCGAGACGATCTCCTGAGAGCGAGTCTGCACCGCACTGAAGAACCACGGCACTGGGCTGGTACATCTCCATCACCTTGGCCATCACCTGCAGAGCCACAACGGACGGTTACACAGTAAGTCACGTTAAGTTGGATAAGTTGGATGATCTGATGTATTCGTCCATGCCGGGTGGGGGATGACAGACAATCAGAAAGTGTGTGTGCAGTTTAGACGTGATGGCTTGAATTGAAATGTAGTCTGTCTTTTAATTGAGCAAAGACAGGGGCTTTTTTTTTTTACATTTTAAATCAATCAAGAAAAAAACTGATTAACAAGTTATCAGGTCACGATGCATTCACAGTAGGAAGTAGTAGCATAAGACAGTGGTTCTCAACATGGGGTCCAGGGACCACCAGGGGTCCTTGAGGGGATTTCAGGGGTTCCACAGCAAATTGATGAATTATGAAATTATTGAACCTTCACCATTATTTCATTTACATGAAGTTAACACAATTAGAGAATGTAGAAGAATGACTGTTTTGATCATAGTTTCTCTGTTATCTCTCTACCTACAATACAAGTCATGGAATTCTGGACCAAATCATATCTGACAATACAAATATTCTCAGATTTGGGTCAGAGAGACAAAATCTCATCAAATGGGGATCTGTGGCTCTAATGTGGACTAAATTAGGGTCCTTGATATGAAAAAGGTTGAGAATCACTGGAATAAGACATTCAAATGGGGAAGCAGAAGCAAGGACAAAACCAGCGCACCCCTCTGGGAAATGTTGTTGTGTGTTAGGCTATTTTCTGTGCTGGCTCTAAATACATTCAAAATCTATTTCAGCATGATTTTTGTCCCTGTGTGTACTTCCCCATTCGAGTGTCTTGCACTTTCAGGCTACATTTTAAATGAACAAGCTCATTTCCACCTGAATTCATCACCTATCCCTGATGTATTCGCCCAATCGCCCGAGCCTAGTGTCAGAACACACAATCTTAAATCTGTTACTGAGGTATAAGCACTGGAATGCTGGGTAATAAAGGTGATAATCTGGGTGGTTCCTGGAGGCTGGTAGTTAGTGTTCATGTATCCCTGGGCCTAATTCAACAGGCCATCTGTGAAGGGAGGAGCTCACTTGATCACTATAGTTTACACTTTAACCACACTTTAACATTTGAGCAAAGTTTCAGAGCTTTCGAAGTGCCTAAGTACAGTTATGGCATAAGGGATTTTTACATCAGATCCAGTGTATTTTGAAAATGACAATAATACTGAGTGGACAACACAACAGCATAATACAACTGTGCAGTGGAACATCTGAAGAGACATTTGCCATTTTCCTGATTTACAGCAGCATACTCACAGGCTTGAAGATCTTCTCGTATGACTCATCGTCAATGCCATCCCTCAGTGGGAAGTTGACAGCGTAATATTTGCCTTTTCCAGCTCCAATATCCTAAGAACAGAGAAGGGCATTGGAGAACATGAGGGATAACAGACCAGCACACGGATAAATTACTAAATAATATAATAATATACTCTAAATGATTTTCAAATAAGAGAGTATTCATCACAGAGGTGTCATCATTAGTGAAAAGTGCCGCAGCAGATCAACAAGACAAAAACGCCTTTTCAAAACATTAACTACTTAACACTTAATGTTGTGTGTTACATTCTTATTGTACAGATGTGTGTATTGCTGTTCTTTTCACACAATCAATCCCACTTTTTGTTGTTTTCATACCTGAAAACAAAAAATTTAACATAAAACTTGAATGGTCTAAGTAAGTACATAAGTGAGAATGAAGGATCCATCTCACCCTGAGGTCTCCAGTCCCGGGGAAATACTCCCCATATTTATGGAAGGACACGGTCATGACCCTGTCTGTGGTGTAGAAGGCCTCCTCCACTCCGTCCCCATGGTGGATGTCAATATCGATGTACAGCACCCTCTGGTGGTACCTGGGGATGAGGGACAACACACGCAGAAAGGCTGCACTGTTTGGTTGTATTCTCAAGAGAAAATGCAGAACTCACAAAACAACTTTTACAAGACAATGTTTCTGCCCTAAGCGAGCATGAGCCTATACCTGACTGGCATATTTCTGACATAATGGCAGCGTAATTTCAGTGTGTGAAATGGAAATGCTGTCATGTTTTTGACAGGCAGTTTTCTTAAACAGGCGGTGAAACTCACTTGAGCAGCTCCAAGATGGCCAGGACGATGTCATTCACGTAGCAGAACCCAGAGGCCTCGGACTTCTTCGCGTGGTGAAGTCCTCCTGCCCAGTTAACCGCGATGTCAGTCTGCTGTCGGTTCAGTTTCACTGAACCCGCTGTGCAAAAGAGACATCTGTTTCAGTTACAAGTTCACAGGTTTAAATATACGCATGTGTAATTGCACAGCACAAGCGCTACAGCTTGCACAAACACCCAAGGTCTGCTCCAGCATCGCTTCTGAAGCCAAATCCCTAAATCCTAAGGTACCAAACACAGCTGTAATGACTGGTTTGGCTCTTCAGTGATGCTGAAGTGATGCTGACAGTGATTTGTCAACAGACTGTATGCTGTGAATGATGTTACACCCAGTTATTGTGATTTTACAGGCAGTGATTTTTTGAGCGAAAGAGCCTTGCAACAAAATGACATATCCACTACTGGAAAAATGTGACACTCTTAAAAAAGGTTTAATAGCACAAAATTAATATTTTGTATTTGAATATAATGTATTTTAGTAAACTATATTTTAAAGCTGCACTAGGCAAGATTTTTATGCAATAACACACACACGTTATCAACCTAAATCACAAATTGGAGCTGCAACAGAGTGTCTCATCCCTACTAAGTGAGTAACAAAGAGGATGATGGGTAGGTAAATCACTTATTTCCTTCACATTTTTGCCAGAAATCGAAATGACTTTCAGAGGGGGATGCATTTCATCTTTGTGCTGACAAGGGAGGTGCCACTCCCCCATCCTGTCAAACTGCTCACTTGTTACATATTTTCCTTTAACTTACCAGCAGAGCCGCCGGTGGATAGTTGGCAGAACTCAAACAAGCCATCGAACACGGGACAGTCCTCTCCGACGTTGACTGCAAGGGAGAGCAATGAAGCATAACACATGTAAATCAACAAGAAATCATTCAATTACTGATGTGAGCACATCAACAAAACAGGAACAAGAGATTTACAGTAGCACAGCTAATTAAGCAATTTAACTGTTTCTGTGTGTGTGTGTGTGTGTGTGTGTGTGTGTGTGTGTGTAGTGTAATGTTGTAAAATTGCCTGACTTTTCCATAACTTTCCATGACTAAATCAGGGCACTTCCATGACCTAAAAACATATTCCTTCCTGGTTTGTTGATGTTATTTTTCAGTTCAGACAACTTCTAAAGAATCTGCATTCCAAAACACGTGTGCTTGCTGTGGAAAAGTTGTCATACAATATATTAAAACAGCTGAAAAGACACCATCTGATACGATAAATGCATAAGACAAGCTGTAAAATACATTCTGGCATATTCCCTGATTTCCCCAGAAAATTTATCAAATTCCCAGACTTTCCCCGTCTGAAATACCATTCTCAAAATTCCACGATATTCCTGAGATTCCCAGGAACCCTGTGTGAACCCTGTGTGAGGAAGCCATGACGCAGTAAGGAAGCACGTAAGCACACATCACTTACACCGCTGCATTTGTTTGCTGAACTCGGACATGTTGTCTGGCCGTATGGATCGGAGGAACTTGATGTAATCATCGCTGTGGTATTTTGTCATCTCCTCTGCTGTGGCTTTGTGTGGTCTCTGCAAAGTGAAAGAATCAGAGCAGCTTGATTGAAAATAAGGAGGAAAAAAAGGTAATAATTGCATATGTTTCATTTAAATCTTGCATCATGTTAAAAGGTGCTAAATAAATAAATCAGAGTGGTTAGAAACGTACATATATTTCCATTTTCCTGTAAAGTCCATAGTTCAGGAGTAGGTTGTGAGTCATGCGGATACGATGCGGTTTCATGGGATGCCCTTGTCCATAGTAATAATTTCCTATGTCACCTGCAAAGGGAATTATAACAGGTTAAACAGCATATTCACAACTCGCAGTATGACATACTTGAAAGCCACAGAGACACAAACCATCAAGAGCCCTTTTAAGGCTAAGACTGAATTTGTGTGCTGTACAGGTGTGTGTCAGGTGGCCATGTTGGCACGCAAAACACACTGACTTCCAGGACTTCATGTGAATAAACAAGGAAAGTAGAGTATTTCACAAGAAGACTAATTATTTGCACAAGCCTGTGTTATTCCTATCATCTTGAACAGCTTGGTCAATATTTGTGCACATGATTAAATCTCTCCCAAAACCCAAAAACAGGAAAGCCAGGACATCCCAAGTGACACTTTCTGGGTCAGGGCGACTTCCCCTCCTGTGAAACGTTGCTCATCTGGGTTCAGAGAGGCATAAACATTGAATTCAGTGAGTACGCATCAATTAGGCCAGACTACAACGTGAACGAAATACTTGCAAATGCCACTTTATGGCCTCAGAAATATAAGTTTTGATTCTGTGGGTCTAGATTTCTGGGGAAACCATTCCCTGAACTGTCCAAGCCCATAGGAATAACATGGGAATTATGTGTTGAGGTGCAATTAATGGTAAAGTCTGGTCCATGGTTGCAACTGCTGATGATAATGAGTGTTAAGCTCATTCACGTCGACATCATCTCACGCATCATTTTAGTTGATGTTACGTTATATTTTTTTTATTCTCACTGGCACTTTACACGCGTTGTAATGTACATAACGTTATCTGTGCTTTATATTAACGTTACATGTCAACAGGCAGGGTGCCGTTAGTTAACACCAGGCCACACAAACGGCGGTTATTAACGCTAGCAAGTGGCACGTTAGCTAAGCTAGCTTGTGTTAATAGCCGTGCACAGTTACACATTCAACAGCACTAGCTAAGCGGCTAGCGTTAGCCTGCCAGATGCCCCAATTTGGGCTCCTCATATTCAGACACCAGGATATCCCATACCGTCGTAGTAGTAGCAGACCTTCTTCTTAGTCCCGCCTGCGGTCGTGTAAGCCATGTTTACGGTACTTTTTTTTTTTAATTATTAGTTAGTTTGTGATCGTTTTAGCTGATGAAGAATACGATGGACGGGATCAACAGAGAAGAAGAATAAAACGATAGTGCGTCTTGTTGAATGGGAGGCGCAACGGTATCGGGGGGGGCGGGGCTGACAGTTATGAAGTGGCCCCGGCCCCACACACACACACACACACACACACGCACACACACACACACACACACACACACAGCACTAGCAGACTTTGAGTCAGGAAGGGTTCTAATGCTGCTGTAGAAATACTTTGGGTAAATGTACAGTCTGTTAACAGGCTATCACACCACATGAGATCAACTGGAAACCCATGATGAGGAGATTCCGAGGAGAAACACTTGTTGTTGGGCTGGGAGCCAAGTCCTAGAAGTAAAACATCATGTTGCTTGTCATGGTTTATGAAATAACTTGTTATTAATCCTAAACTTGTAGCTTCAATAAAATGCATGAGTCCAGATATTGACTTGTTGGTCTTGTACAATCACACAACACTAGATGTCAGCATCATCTTACTCCCTTCTGCTGTCTTTCTTTGAATCCACCACAAGTGAAATCATTGAGTCTGCTTGCATCCAAGCAGTCGACGATATATGACTTACCTCTATGTGCAAGGAGCGCTGTCATGCATTCACTTGAGTGTATCCCTGAAGAGAAGTTCTCCTTTTTTCTTGCCCCCCCTTCACATAGAGGTCAAAGGTCAGGCTCAGCTACAGACCAGCTGGTAGGGATTCAGTGTCTTGCTCAAGGAAACTTCAGCAGTGACAATGCTGTAGTCTCCCTACTCCCTACACCACCCTGCTGCCCCTAATAAGCTTTCAAATTAAAGTGTCACAGAAATTGGAATCAGGCCCATTGGTAGTTTGGAAAAAAAATCTGATAAAAATCCTTTTTGTGCTTGTATGGCTCGGTACCCTGTCTAGATAGAATCTTGATTAATCTGCACTAGAATAATTAATTTCAATGCAATTAAATTTATGTTTTGAATTTACATTTTGAATTAAACAATCCTGCTATAAATCATAAATGCCAGCTATAGTTTCAAGAATCGCAGAATAGCTGTCACTTCCAAAATCTCTGAAACATGAGTTTCTTCCTGTGCCTTGGATCAAGATATTCTATTCTATTCTATTCTAATAGTCTATTCTATTTTATTCTGTTCTGTTCTGTTCTTCTCGTGAAACCAAAGCAAACAATAAATCAGCTGACAAATGTTTACATGTTCTTTTAATTAAATCTTTTTTTTTTAATTTTGAACAACACACTTATGATACAGAATGAATATTTGCACATAAACAGACAAATTTGCTAATCATCATAGAATAAACAGTTGGTTTGACAAGTATCATCAGATGACTTCTTACTATGGCTTTTTGCCAAGCGTATTGCAAACCAATGTGGGGGGGGAAGCAACAGAGTTACAATATAACACAAGCTCGAGTTATAAATGCTTGAATGTTTTGGACATGGTTTGAGTCAAGCTTGAAACACCGGATCCTATTCTTATGAGTCTTTTCTGTCTTCGGGTTTAGTTCAGTTGTGCTGAGAAAAATAACTAAAGGAGATCATCTGGTAATGGAGTAACCACAGTATTTATTGAAAATAAAAAAAATATAGTGAAAGAATACAATGGTATTGAATGAAAAAAGACAAGAAACATAAGAGTGTACAATGTAATAAAGGTATCTTGATTGCACATGCAGTTTGGATCAAATAAACAGTGTGATGGGAAACAAATGAAGATTTTGTTGCTTATCAAATGTTACACGTTTTGTCTTCCTTTATGGTGTTTTATCATGGAAAGGCATCACACTTAAAGCTTATCATAACAGCATGAATGTTGGGTTTTTGATAGTCTTTTGAAAAGCAATATACGGTAACATAAAAATAATCTCTTTAGTTAATCACACACTTAAGTACTGGATTTTTTTTTTCATGGGGAACTATGACAGACAGGTGAAATATTTTGCAAGATCAAGTGCTATAAACCGAATCTTTTAGTCAAACCTTCAAACGATTTTCCCTTTACCTTCACACACTTAAAAACAAACGTACATCAACGTCCTTTAATATTTGGTCACAATGTCATTCTTGTATTAAATTCAATCAAAGTGCTATTAATATCTTTTGAGATTGTCCAGCCAGGCATTTTAAAAATGCCCGGCCCGAACAACCTCACTTCAGAAGTTCAAAGCTCCTCATGGCCAGTTGAAGGTCCTACCAGTGATCTGGTAAAACTTCTGATTGAAGGGGTGAAAGAACTTCTGCAGTTTAGCCACCACCGACGGGTCCACCTCGGGATGGATGCGCCCCTTGCTGCCTGCCAGGCACTTGTTGAAGACAATGTTAAATCGCAGACAGTAAAATCCCCTGGTGGCGTTGAAGTACAGGTTATACTGACTGATCCTAGAGGGGAGGTTGAGAAAGCGCTCGACAAGCTGCAGCTCCGGCAGCGGGTCTGTGATGAGCCGATCCCCGTCCACGATGTGGAACTGCTCCACGGGGAAGTACTTCAGCCAGCGCTCCAAGTGCTTGGTGTAGATGCTGGTGCGAACCGCTTTGTACTTTGTGTTCACCTCGCAGGTGTTGGCGTCGATGGCCAGCTTCTCGAACTTGTGGTAGGTCTTGTTCTTGCGCTCCTTGCCCTCCAGCACCTGCGTGTAGTCTGACACGGCTCTCGTCGTGGGTTCGCGCACGATGATCAGCAGCTTGATGGAGGAGTTCATCTTGAAGATGCGTTCAGGGACCTCCTCCGTGATGAAGTAGGCGGGGCTCTTCTCGATGGTGATCTGGTGGGGGAAGGAGAAGGGCATTTTCTCCCTGTACCAGTCGATGCCCCGGGCGTAGTTTTGGTCGTTGTCGAAGAAGTGGATCTCCTGCGAGGCCTTGACCACTGCCGGATGCAGGTTGAGCATCTCCAGTAGGGCGCGGGTGCCCCCCTTGCGCACCCCAATGATGATGGCCCGGGGCAGCTGCTGTACCAGGTTGTGCAGGCGGATTTGCTCTTTGGTGGCATTGCCCTTACGGAGTTCATGGAGCAGGCCACGCTTAAACTGCAGGGTGCGGAGAGGGATTTGCTCCGGCTCAGGAGGGGCCAGTCTGCTCTCAATGGGGCAAATGGGCTGAAGCCTGAATAAGACAAAAAGGAAAAAAAACATCCTCAGTCTCAATATGATAATCATTTCTTTTATTACATTAAGATTCTTAACTTGATATGAAATAAAATGTTTGGTTTGGTGGAAGTAGTAATCCGCAAGATTCTTGTTATTGATTTTGTCAATTTTTTTGTCGCTCAACGCTCATTACTGTGGTGTTTCTGCATTGCACTTCCCAGAGATCACCTGTCAATCAAACAGAGTGGGCGGAGCTTGGATTTTCGGCGCTCTTTTCTCTGTCTGTTCAGCCACGGTGGCTATCGCTGCTCATGCTAACTATCCAGTTCTTCTGTTTCTGTTTATTCCATTCAAACCGGAAACATAAAACGCATCACTTCCTGTGTGATGGAGGATTTTTCCCGGGAAAGATCTACCTGACACCTGGTTTTCGTAACAGCAAATGTACAAGTTTTTATGAACTGGGTATAGGCTGAATCTCTATTGTGTTATATCAATCAGGTATAGAGAGCAGCAAAACAGAAATGTATTTATATGAAAATGTCACAGATTATATACTTTAAATAAAACAATGTACTGTTCAGAGTGTGATAGAGATCACCCACCTATCCAAGGTCCCAACCCTGGCCACAAGATAGAGGAGACTTCCGATAGCAAGGCTGCCCAGAACGAAGAGCTTCTGTCTCAGCAATGCCTGCTGTTTGAATAGCATGGCCCTCCATCAATCTTCAGGACTGCGTCTTCAGCCTGCGGAGAGCAGAGCACATAAACCACTAATCACCAGGGGAAGAGAGACAGCCTAATGTTTATTAACACACACTCAATCAAGTCTTACAAGTGATTAAGCCACACTCACAGAAGCCTGAAAAGTGCTGCAGTGCCATTAGAGGAAATGCCCACCCACCCACCACTTTGTAAAATTTATTTATTTATTTCTGCCAACTCTGGAATCAAATTTGATCTAATGTATGGGCAAGCCGCCTGCTGCGAGTGCCCAGTTTCGAGGCTGTGAATGCATAATATGGAGTGCAGCCACAAATCAGCGGTTAGGTCTGAAGCTAACCTTAAAAAAAATAATGACTATGGAGACAGCTGTCCGATTGTCAAACTCCGGGGATGCTGAGGTGAGAGCTGGAGGTTGTTAATCCAAAAGAAAGCTGAAATTCCCAAACGAGCTAGAACTCCAAATTGAGCCTGTATCACCCTCCCAGAGAGCTGATGTATCCGGACCTGTCCAACAAAGAAACAGTCATGCTGTTGACTGACTGAGTATTGTATGGAGAATACAAAATGAATTCTCGGAGGAATCGTAGTATCTGGACATCATACTTTTTGAGCTCCATCTGCTGTTTCATATCAGACCTAATTCTACCCCTAAGAGCTTTGTTTTGTTTTCTTCTCCCTTTGTTTCCTTTTTATATATACACATCTAAGTGTTACCCAGTATTTACAGCGACTCCATTCTACATCATGATACCAAAGCAATAATTTCAGGCAGCTCTTGTGCATCATACTGGAGTTTTCAATCTCACATAAACGATTTTGATTATAGATATTTACTCTATGCCTTACAGATAAAAACTGTAACTTGTAAGCAGTGAAACATTATGTGAACGTGTATGCAGCACATGACTGTTTTGACCTTCAAAGAAAGAAAAAAAAACACTCATCTCTTCAGCCAAGAGAGGGCAGTACCTCCTTTATTACAGATGGAGCACAAAATTATCTCTCACTCCAATTAAGAAAAGACTTTCTTTCTTTTCTTTTTTTTGTGCAAGTAAATACCTGAGTCCTTTCCTGCATCTATCAGCTTACCAAAGTGTGACTGGGTACGCTAATCAAATTATGGAATAACAGACCCAAACAGAAGTCATAGCACTACTTCAGCATGACCCCACTTTATTCTAATCCGGTTTCTAAAATGCCTGTATCCGACGGCTAATATAATACAACAGAGGAAGTCCGCTGCAGCATCTCATAAACAAGTGGAGAGAGCGTCTGACCCCGCTGTGACTGCAAAACATTTAAGTCATATTGCCTTGTGGTGGCTTCTGAAGGGAGACTAGCAGAGCAATTGCAATTTCATCAGTCTGACAATACAGAAGAATAAAGCCACTTAGCCAGGGGCCACGCCTGTGTTTGTGGATTCCCATTTAGAAAAGAAATGTTTTTCATTACGGGGCTGTATCTCTGAGACACAAGGGAGTCATTCACAGATCCCACACTGCAAAAAGTATTTACAGTTTTTAGATTTATATTGTTTTAAGTCTAGCGCTTAGTCGTAAAGTTGGACTTTTCTTTAAAAAAGTGATAAAACTTGCCAGTGGGGAGAGATAATTGTACTTTTTTGCACTGGAAAGCAACTCTTTTCAATAGTTTTTTTTTTAATGACAAGTGATATTATCTCTACCTTATTTCACATTTTGTCATTTGTTTCAACAAAACAAGTACAACCGCACTTGAAACAAGAGAAATTATCTCACCCAAACTGGCAGAGTTTCTCGCTTATAAGATTTAAAGACTCTTTAAAGACTTTAACACTTAACAACATCAGTCATTAAAATGGAAACTCTTGCAGCGGAGAGAACGAGTTTCCATTCCACACACTCTTTGACCTGCAGAGGCCCACAGCGGCTCTCACTAGACAATACTCAGTTGTGCTAATGAATAGAGAGTACGAGTTGCTGCACTTTATTTACGACTATTTATAAGCATGCACAGAAATTAATTGTTTGCCGCTGTCAAGGAGCTACAACCATGAACAGCTGTGCCAGGCCGTGAGCACGAGAGGGGGCCCATACAGAATGATCAATTATGGAGCAGTTATTTTCATAAACTATGCATCGGGCCAAAGCATCCGTTTTGGTTCCTGCAGGACCTGGGAAAATTTACAGTGGCTCCGGCAGTTTGTATCCTTCCCAGGCGGAGTGTGTGGTATATTTTGACTAATGTACACCAGGAAGCTGTACACACTCGCGAAAAGATGAAAATCTGTCCCCCCGCAGATGTTGATTTACGTTTAAAAAATCGAATGGGATAGGATCGTTCCACCAAGCTGTCCCCGCTCTCTTCTGAAATGATGGCTGCCCCCCCCCCTGCCAGGTTGGATCACTCCTATTTGTCTTGAACGTACAGCGGACTCTTACACAGTGTGACCCAAATAAACAGAGATGAGCTTCTGAGATATTCTCCTTGAAGGACTTGAGGACTGGGGAATGTTTTGATTGAACAACCAGAGGGTGGAGGCGTCAGAGGAAAACAAACGGTGACAATCTTTTTCACAGATGCGAGGCGGTAAGCAGGGACGTCCTCAGCAAGGGAAATAAAATAGACACTGCAGACACTTCAGACTGAAGAGCGCCGTCAGTAACGATCTGGAGAGGAATTCTCTCTGCTGTGGAAGTTTCTGATCAGATAAATCAAATAGTACTTCAAAAGTTTCCCACTGTTTGGTGAGAAGTTTGCTGGAGCTTTGAGTCAAAATGCAGCTTAGCAGACAGCAGGAGGAACTGACACGAGCGCAGCGAGTCGACAGAGCCAAATGGAGATTTGACATCAAAGCAGCGACATCCATAATAAGGCGCGTTCGATAGAGTATTTAAAGCTTTTCAACACGCCAGACACAAACTGAGCAGCACAGCAACTGTCAGAATAGTGACTATAGTGACAAAAAAATTAGTACTAGTGCCTAATTTTAGTGACTAGCGCTTTTAACGGGCAGAATAGTGACTATAGCGACCACTAGTGCTAGTGGTCTAGTGCTACTAGTGCCTAATTGTTAGTGATTAGTGCCTTAAATTAGCCTCTAGTACTAAGTACGCGGGTGTAATTTTAGTGACTAGTGCCTTGTAGCAGATAGAACAGTGACTTCTGACTAAAAAGTAAGTACTAGTGGCTAATCGTTAGTGACTAGTGCCTTTTAACAGGCAGAATAGTGGCTAGTGGTGACCAAAAATAAGTACTAGCGCCTCATTTTTAGTGACTATAGTGCCTTTTAACAGACAAAATAGTGACTAGTGAGAAAAAGGTAAGTACTATTGCCTAATTGTTAGTGACTAGTGCCTTTTAACAGAGAGAATAGTGGCTATTAAGCAAAAGAAAATAAGTACTAGTGGCTAATCTTTTGTGACTAGTGCCTTTTAACAGACAGACAGACTAGTGACTATTACACAAAAAAATAAGTACTAGTGGCTAATCTTTTGTGACTAGTGCCTTTTAACAGACAGAATAGTGACTATTAAGCAAAAAAATAAGTACTAGTGGCTAATCTTTAGTCACTAGTGCCTTTTAACAGATAGAATAGTGACTATTAAGCAAAAAAATAAGTATTAGTGGCTCATCTTTAGTGACTAGTGCCTTTTAACTGTCAGAGTAGTGACTAAAAAAATAAGCACTAGTACCAAATTACACACGAATTAGTCACTAGTACCTCGTACAAGTAGCTAATTTTTAGTGACTATTGCATTTGACTAGGAAATAAATGCCAAGCAGCCTACCACAGCATTCAGTACTCGGTATTCCAGTCCACAGAGACAGTTCGCCCTCCTCTGTCATTTTTTTTTTTTTTTCATTTCCTCTCCTCTCAGCTCCTGACCTCGGCTGTCTCCAAGCACCCTGATTCCCTGAATGTTTACTACCCGCAAAACAGATGAAAAATGAAAAGCAGGTAATTTGTTTTACACCGTTTTGACCGACGCATGTCATGAATGATCAATCATACAAGAAGCTTACAGCCTTCTGGGCTAATGGGCTAAGAACAAGCGCAGCAGAAAACGATTACAGAAAACACTGCGCGATTACAGAAATGCTGACCAGTCTCTCTGTTATTTTTTTTTTTTAAGAGTGCATGTAATTAAAACATTGAAAAGTGTTGCTGTTTACAGGCCCGATAACAACCATAATTAGTTTCCATATACTGTGTCATGAAATTCAGGCTTGACAGAAAGTGTTTATATACAGTGACATTACACAAAAACCTGTTTACTTATTAAGGTGCCTGCTGCGCTGTGCTAATTATTTGCGCTGCACTGTTCTCATTTTGAGAACAGCACACTGGGGTCCTGGTAAAAATAGATCACTGCAGTTGAGCCCTCAGTAGAGTTCCCATTCTGTTAGCTCACTGTACAAGTGAGAAGCCTGCTGTTGTACCAGCAGAGGTCCGGGACCACCAACCCCCTCCCCTACCTGTCCCTATAGTCTCCCTCCATGACCACTCCACACACACACACACACACACACACACACACACACTGCAAAAAATGACGAGATCTCCAGTGATTTTAACTTGTTTCCAGACCTATCAAGCTTATTTCATGATATTTTTAGTCAAATTATCTCACTGCACTGGCAGATAATCTTGCCGGTTTCAATACATTTTACTTAATACATGCCAGTATGACAAGAAATCATCATAAAACAATGAAGAAAATCTTGAAACAAGAAACCTTCTCTAAGACAATTTCACTTTTACCAAGTAAATGTCCTGAAACAAGTGACATTATCCTGAAAAAACATCAAATTTGTTGAATTATCTGCCAGTGCAGTAAGATGATTTCACTAAAAAAAAATCCTGAAAAAAACTTGATGAGTCTGGATATAAGATGAAATAAATTAACAAGTTTGTCAGTTTTTGCAGCACACACAGACACACACATAGACACACACATACACACACACACACACACTGGCCTGGGGACTCGATCATGAGGACGGCAACAGCAACAGCAGCAGCAGCAGCAGCAGCAGCTGGGCAGTGTGACAGGAAAGCCTTGTTGGGGACTCGTGCCATATTGTCCCCAGATCTATCATGTCAGATCAATGCCATTTTCTACACATCAAATAACTCACTGACGCTTTGGTGTTGCTGTTTCCCCCTTATCTGTATTGCGTTTCAACATGAATAGGACCACGAAACGTCCAGATGGATTGATGGGGAAACATTAGAGAAAGGGAATGAAAACCGAAAAAGGCATCTATTTCTGTGCGAATATATATCTATATTCCCCCCCCCCCCTCTCCCAAATGACTCATGTTGAAGGCACCAAAACAACACTGTCATGTTTCATGCCGAACCAAGTCACATCTTTACCTGATGTAACGACTAAATATTTGAGTTCAAACATATTTTGGGAGAGCGCATTCAGCTGGCTGATTGACTCCACATGTATTATTTGCGGAGGCAGCCAGGCAACAACTATAAATGCCAAAGTCCCCACAGTCTACTTCACAGAGCCTTGCAAATTTTACCCTCTGACAGAATTGGTGCAGACTCCAAAGAGACCGGCTGGAATCAAAGATGAATTTATCCGTTCATCAAAAGGTGTTTACATGTGCAAAAAACGAAAAAAAAAACAATAATAATATGCATTTGGCTCTTTGTTAATGAAAACAAAGTCTGGAAAGTTTTATGGAGACAGACAAACAGCAGCGGCATTATCGTCTGTAATGCTGGATTGAGTCAGCTGAGGACATTGTGGAGGGATAAAAGAGAGAGATAGAGAGAGAGAGAGAGAGAAGCAGAGTATTGATGAATAATTCACCACTATGGGCTTTATTATTGTTATTGATCTTTGCTTATGCACAAGGGAATGATTCTGCTGTGCGGCTCGGAGCCCCGCCCCCCCTCCTCTCCGACCTCCACTCCACTCCTCTAAACCGCGCGTCCATTTTGTGATATTACACCTAAATTATTTATCACCCGTCGCTGCGGATCCCTTTGTCTTGAACTCTGCTGTGGCACCGTCTCGTCTGTCATCGGGTATTATAAGAAGCATCGAGTGTGTGTGTGTGCGAGTGTGTGTGTAAGTCCGCCTATATGCCTTCACATAATATACAAACGGGCCTAAACATAACAGCGCGGCGCTTCACTTTACCACGCTCCCCCATATCTGAATCTAAACAACTTTGTCTACATTTAAAAGCATTTTTTGTGTGAAGTGCCTCTCTCTTGTCCTTGGAGTGAATGGCAAACTCTCACAGCATGATAAAACAGCGCTGTCACTGCATTCAAAAAGAAATCAACATGTAAAAAAAAGGGGGGGGGGGGGCTTTGCTTTGGCTCGGCTTACCGAGAGTAAACACACAATTAGTGGAAATCACAAACTAGATTAGCTCTTTGGGCTTTTGCGAGCTGCACGGCTTTGAGAGCGGTTGACCTCGTGTGCGAGCGCCGTGCGAATGGTGAACTCTCGCTTTCATCTCCGAACAAGATGTAATAAGACAGGTCTTCAAATCCAAAGTGGCTAATTACTAAGTCTAACAATGAGCCTGTTAAGTGCCTCTTACAAAGCCCCGGCATGAGACAGGAGAGAGAAGCAGTGGGTGGAATACAGCAGAAGGAATGAATGAATGTTGTGAACTTAGGAGGCAATATCTGGTTTTACTGCCGACTGCTGCGTGACCGCGAACCAACAAATAAGACAACATTCATACACTCTGAGCCTTAGAGACAAACAGGGGGAGTCGTCCCTGCAAGGTTTACGCTTTCTTTTTCCCTCAAGGCCCCGCGTACTGTGGCAGTTACTCCCATTGTAAGGCATGACTACACACACACACACACACATATATGCACTTGCACACAGACACAAACAGAAACGCACAGAAACTCCTCGGAGATGTAAGATGAATGACAAGAGATTTCCTTTTACGAGGTGTACTAACACACTGGTGGCTACATATCACTTCAAACGTTAAATTGCAATCACGATGTTCTCTCCTCTCTAGTCTCTCCGTTTGAACACAAGACGAAAGGGAATGAAAAAACATTTCCAAAATAGGCAGAGTCCTTGTGGGTTGGGTAGTAACAGAAAATGTAGGTGTTAGGTATTCTAAATCAAAAAAAAAAAATCTGTATCTGTATTCTGTCACGTTATCTAAAAAAAAAAAAAAAAATCATCCTTTTGATTTTTGCTTTTGAATTTTGGTTACAGGATTACTTCTGGGAAAACTTCTAAAGTGAAAGTGAGAAACTCATGAGGCCGTTTAAACAGTGGCAGGTGTTTATAAAATGTGGCACAGAAGAAAATTTGTGTTTGCATGCAAAGCTGAAATAAATTTCATTACTGAGTTTGAGTATTCCCTTGGATTACATAGTTACTGATAACATACAGCATACAAATACAACACAACAACACAAGAAAATACAAAGAATGCAAAAAGCGGAAAGGAGTGGGAATTTGTATTAAAAAAGAAGGAGCTCTTTGGTAAGGGAATATCAAAATTATACAAAAAATAAGGAAAGGACCAAGGCAACTCTCTTCAACTGAAAAAGTTAAAAAGCTTTTTAGCCATGCAATAAAGACTTTTTAACTTTTTTCAATTGAAGAGTTGCCTAGGTCCTTTCTGTCTTTTGTAAAGTAATACCCAACTAAGACTTCTTTTGTTGTAACAGATGTAACTTAATGCTTCACCCTTCTCCAACCATTTTCACCGGGTTCATGCCCGTCTCATTTGAGGGCAGCCACATTGTTTTTCTGTGATGTATACCTCCGTGTCACATCCTTCCCCGTATCGCTGTACATGGTGACAACTAACAAGATTAAGTAGAGAGGCCTGTTTTAGCTTCAGAGTTAAGTGCACTAATGGGATTTGTTAGCAGAGGGCGCGTGATATCCGCAGGTGAACAGGGAGGTGTTGGAGAAGGTGTGTGTTTATGTGTGTGTGTGTGTGTGTGTGTGTGTGTGTGTATGTGTGTGGTGGGAGGGGCTCGGTGCTCTGTCTCCACCGTTGGGAGACTCTTGAATCACATCAGGTAGAAACACCTGCTAGAGGAGCGGCCTCCGGAGCAGCTGTGCGCCTCTAACAGCTGGTGAACCATCCCCCCCCCCCCCCTTCCTCCAGCTCTGGATCAGGGGGATGATCATGCCTGGTTTGGGCCTGCAGGCGGACCAGGAGGCAGGCAGGCAGACCAGGAGGCAGGCAGGCAGGCAGGCAGGCAGGCAGGCCAGCGGTGCGTCTGGGCCTCAGAGCGGCGCCCATCGGCAGGCTGATGTCTGTTCAGCCACCGGAGGAGCAGCGCGCTCAATTCCCAGCAGCCCCCGGGGCAGCTTGCCTGCACAGCCTCAGCTCATCTGATTTTCTTCTATTACCGTGACATGCTGTTCTGCCTCCACTCACCGGCTAGGAGAGCGGGCATCCTTCCAAACACTTGCTTGTCAGGTGGAAACATCTCTGTCCAAATATCCATGACATATCCGCCGTGACAAGCCCATGAAAGCTCTTCATGCTTCTTTAACTTTGACACTGTTATCTAGACATTGTATGCAGTGATAGTGCTGGTGGAAGTTTTTAATAAGTAGAGGATTCTGTAACCTACAAAGATCACAGCAAACTGCAAAATCATCCAATCAATTCTGGATTGAACATAACCTAATGATCTATTAGTACACAATGTGATTAAGATTTTTTCTGCAAAAATGCCTCTTCATTTTAAAGGTGCCCTATGACAGAAATCCAAATTTTGTTATTTATATACACAGTATTAGGATTTTGAGTGGTTACATTTAAAGTTATCACACTTCCATCCATTCTTTTTTACAAGCCATTTAAAGCCATTGATATCGGCCAGCCGGTGTCCAGTATTGTGACTGTTCTGCCTGTGAGGACTTAGTCTTCAAATGCATCCAATAAATACCCTTTTAACTAACTGCCAAACATCATAAAAGAACATTATTCTTTTCCTGAGTCACAGTACATTTGAAAACAAACTCACAAAAACCGAATGATTAGGGGCCTTTGGAATATCTCTGTCTAGGCGAGTTCAGTTTGATCGGGAGAATGATGATTTAAACTTGACATGAGTAAATAATCAATGGGCACAGCTAGCTGCAAATGTCAAGCTGTGCCTTTAAGAACCCAGAAAGCAGATAAAGCAAACACTAACACCTGATCATCTTGTGGAACAACAACAATCCCTTTCCCAAGATCGAGCAGGAGATAGAAAAACATGCTGGGTGTTTTTGGTTCTTTTTTTCCTGTTCACAGAGATGAAAGAGCAATAACAAGACCAGATTTTATCAGTAAATTATGCACACACACACACCAGGGTAAACAAACCCCATCATCCTTTCAAGGCTCAACCAGAGACAGCCCGTCAAAACAGGGAAAACCTTCTCACCTTCTTTCATTGCTTGACGAGCCGAGGTCCTGAGGGGGCTGAGGGGGGGAGGGAGGGAGGGAGGGAGGTGGCTACTGGAGGTTAGAGCTGAGTAATGTGTAAGTGATAAGACTCTGAGTCATGAAAACACTGCAGGGACTTTGCTGAGATATCTGCCTGCTGCACATCCAGCGCACACCATTCCCCACCTCATACATCAGCAGTTCCTCTCATCAGCTTGTCTTTGTTGACCTGAAATGCAGCAACCTTGGTCCATCCTCAGCTGTAGTTTTAATCAAAGATTCAGCGTTACACTGCAAAAACTATCTTTATTATATATTATATCTTCCTACCTTTTTTCAGTATAATGTGACTTGTTTCGGGACATTTACTTGGTTAAAGTGAAGTTGTCTTGGAGAAAGTTCCTTGTTTCAAGATTTTCTTCATCATTTTATGATGATTTCTTATTCTATGATGATATTGGCATGTATCAAGTGAAATTTATTGAAACCAGCAAGACTATCTGCCAGTGCAGTGAGAAAATTTCACTAAAAAATATCACAAAATAAGGTTGTTAAATGCACAGTATGTAATTTCTGCCGCTAGGGGTCTCTCAATCAAAACAATAACAAAAGACATAGTTCGATGACGTCGTGAAGTAGCGTGGGATCATGGGAGTTTTTTTTACGGGGACAGCTTCGGCGACAGAATGCGCAGCAAACGGGAATGAATAATCGTGCTCTGTCATGAGTGAGCGATAAAAACAATAGAATAAAAAAAACAACAGAGCGGCTAGCTAGCTAGTTGGCCGACTTCCTTCCTCACTCTCTGACGTATCAGCTGGTGTTTCCCGTGTTTCCCCGGAAGTTAGGGAGTAAAGGGGATGTGACGCCACTGACAGGCGACCACATGAAACGCACCGTTACCTTGAATAAAATTATGGATTTCTCTGGGTTTGAACATTGTTGGAAACATTTGCGATAATGTAAGTACACAACTCAAAAACATATATAACAGGTCTGGTTGTTTTTAGATATTTTAATGTGGAAATGTTACATATTATACCTTTAAGTCTGGAAACAAGATAAAAATCACTTCATTCAACGTCATTTTTTACAGTGTATATACTTTATGCTCATGGTCCTTCGAACTGAATAGCAATCGCATGGAGAAGTGAAGCGTATCTATCCGCTGTGCTCAACTATAACTGACAATGATGCAGATAGGATGGCGGTGGGGGGTTTTGACACGTCCTGGGGATTGCTGAAGTGGTTCTAGAGGTAGGCCTCCCTGCAGCGGGACTCGACATATGCATGCAGCTAATTAGCCAGGCAGCGCTTATGCAGAACCTTTCAACTGTTTCCAACCATCACGCACCTTCTGATTCCCACTGACAGGTCCTCTGCTCTGCTTTGCATGAAGAAGCCAGCGTGGGTGTTTAAAATTTCATCCGCCTCCCTCAGCGGAGACCTATCGCTGCCCGCGATCGGGTCTCCGTCAGGTTGTCGGCAAACAGCACCGCTCAGCAGGACATCCCTCTCATCGCCGTTAACCCTTTCCTCAGGACCGCTCAGCTTTCTCTCGGGAGTCTGTCACCCGGCAGAAGGCAGACGCACATTCAAAACGATATCAAGATTTGACTCTATTTAGATGTGTGGGACACGATGAGGTGAAAACTGTACGGGTCAATGGGTTCAGTTTAACACTGTAACACAACTGTGTCTGATCAAAGCTTCTTTTGAATGGCTGTGGATGTAAAGAAATCGGTATATTGACCAGAAGGAGCGACCCAGTCTCATGACCAAGCATGTTGTCTCTGCAATTGGCTGCTGGGCAGATTGCATCGCTCTCAGACAGTCCATGCTTTGAATTGTCTGACAGTAAAGAGCTGGTGATGTGAAGAATGTAACAATCCAATACAACACTCCTGAGGTCAAGGTATCGCTTTGCTATTAGGCTGCGGTTACACTTACAGTTTGTTTTCTTTGGTCTGGACGATAGTGGAAAAGTTGACTTTGTTGCGTTTTTGTATTTGGTTTGTTTAGGTTAACAAGCACAAGTGAACCAGGGTTTGTAAGCAAAAGTCACATGGACTCACAAGTAGCTCGCTCATTGGACGTTATTGTCACGCTTATTGTAACCCGTCATCCCCGAGGTTAGAGATTTTGGCGGCTGGGGAGAGTTAAAACAAATCCCATTCCAGTCCGGGTAATTTTAGCTAAGCATGATGCACTTGTCTGCACTTTATGCCGTAATTTACCTTCTCTGGTGTTCGTGGCAGTTAAGAAAGAACACATGAAGAAATAGATGAATATATAACATCAGTCCAGACTACAGTTTCCCCTCAGTTTAATTTGCTATAGTAGACTTTCTACGCATGAGGAACTGCTGGCTATCAGATGTCAACATCTGTCTCCTTATACCCATAAAAGCTTGAGTTTTGGGCTCCTTTCCTGTAGTCGGCTCAGATTTCATTCCGCAGTTCTCTTGGAAGAGGAGAGAGACTGAATAAACCGCTCCAAACATGCTTGCTGTGAAGTCCAGATAACTTCACACATTCTGATCATGAGCTCAGATACAACCCACGGCTGCAGAGCGGGATATCGATCATACTCAGCACGTCTCCCGCAGCACTCTCTCCCAGGTAGCTGTAGTTTTCATATCCAATATCCAATGTCTGCCTGACAGGAATACAATGTCTGTATTGCTCTTAATAATATTGTTGATACTGACATTAACAGCGGTTGCGTGATGTTTGCAGCCCGTAGACAATCCATCTCTATCACTGCCTGCCCAGTCCTATCAGGGTCTCATGTCAATCAGAGCACTGATGGGTCAGAATGGCAGTGAGAAGTGCTTCGGCTCAGCTGATTATCATTCAGCTGCATTTACATTTAGCTGACACTCTCATCCAGGGCGACTTACGGAGGGGGAACAGGAAGGGGCTGAGTCTGTTGCTCAAGGACGCTTTGACAGGACGCACAGCTGTTGATGGATACGTTGGGCTGTTGTGGGAATCAAACCAGTGACCTTCTGGTTATGGGGAATATCTCGATTACCACTAGGTCACCCTGACACTGTCGCTGAATCGTGGAACTGTCATCCCGTCACACCAACTGTCTGAAAATGCAACTTCAATGCAACAATTAAACTTTTGAATGGTTTGTCTGATTGTCTTGCTGAATGCTAAAGGAAATCATGCTTTTGGCTCTTTAAAATGACTTAAAAATGACCTAAAATTACACTGGTCTGTAAATGTTGTACAGTGTATAGGCTACACATACCCCAGATTGACCTATTGGGATACTGCATCTTTGTGTACAGAGATTGTTTTTCTGTGACCAATCATAGTTGCCTATTCCCTCCAGCTGATCTGGCTGGCCTCCCAACCAAAACGAAAGCTTTGTGACAGTAAATGGATCGGCACTGACTTCACTACACAGAGTACAGCGCATATGGATAAGACTTTTATAAGCACACTTGGGGAAAAGACACTCAAAAGTCAGGATGTCTGTGTGTGTGTGTGTGTGTGTGTGTGTGTGTGTGTGTGTGTGTGTGTGCACTGTGCCAGGTCCCACCCTGCAACAATGAGTGGAAGAACTGCTACATCGAGTGGCACTTGAATGGATAAATGACTGTAAATACACCACAAGGGTATTTGGAAACATTATGGGCAGAAACGCCAAGGGACAACAAAGCTTGGTGTTGCCCAGGGGACAAATGAGTTACAGCTGGGAACGATCATGTCCCCAAGAGCTGGAGAGACTCCAACATAAGAGGAAAAGTCTGTTTAGTCCTTGTGTGTGTTTTGACTAAAATACCAAAAACAAATATATGTTCAGTGTGTTTTCTCTTCATTATTGTCTGACAGTGTTGGTTCTTTAATGGAGTAAAAGTAAGGCATTACTGTTCCAATTTCAGTATTCACATTACAGTTACAGATCTAACAGATAGGTTGTTACTTGCGTTACATTGTTTAATATCTATTAATATCTATTGAAAGCTATTCTGCCTTCAAGTCATATTGGAAATATTGGAATACACGCAGTGCGCATGAGCGAACCAACAAAGAGGTAAATACTTGGAAAGTCAGAAATCAATGCTCCATCTTTATTTAAAACCATAAAAGAAAGATTTTGTGTTTATCATTATTTAGATACTTCTGCTGGTAATGTGGGCTTAGGTCGAAAATATTTATTGGCCCAATGAACGCAAGTAAGACTATAGTACAATAGTTTTAGGGTGTAACGCAAAGTAAACCATTACTATTATGGAAAAGTTACAAATAATGTGTAATGTGGAAACTTTTTTCCAGTAACAACCCAAACACTGCTGTCTAAATGTTTATTTCTGAGTGCAGAAGATGGAGTTTTAGTGACCAAATGAGCTGAGAGTGTGCTGAGAAAAACAGAGGTGTGCTTCATATTTACCACAAAAAAATTGGTTTAACCATGAGGTGAAATGTAAAGGTAGTTAAAAAAGCAGACATAATTTTCAAAGACCATCATTGGATCCCACTTCACTTGTACTGTGAGAGGAAACAGCAATGAGCTGCCCATCATCTGCTAGAGGAGCCCACTGGACTTCTGCCACGCGCTGCAGGATGCTCTGCATGGTTAGGCAGATTCTTCTCCAAACGCCCGTATCACTCTGTTTCCCAACAAAGCCTCGCAGGCGTCATTCAGGTATGAACTGACATGCTGAAGGAGATTTCATCCCAGAGCAGAGACACTGCCAATCATCAACACAGGACAGTTTGACACCAGATGGGTCTAAACAAAAGGAAATATGGAGGAAGCACATTTGAAATCCATGAGGTTAAAAAGTGATTACCATAAGATTCTTGTTTTGTTGATTTTTTTTTGGCGCTCATTGCTGTGGTGTTTCTGCACTGCACTTCCCACAGATCACCTGTCAATCAAACAGTGTGGGCGGGGACTGTGACGTCTTTTTCCTTGCATTTTCTGTTGAGTTTCTGTAGGTGGCGCTCTGTTCTTTGTCTGTTCTGCCATGGCGGCTATCGCTGCTCACGCTAATTACCCAGTTCTTCTTCTGTTTATTCCAAACAAACTGCCAGAAACGCATCACTTCATGTGTCAAAAGGTATTTTTCTCAAGAAAGACCTCCCTGACATTAGCTGTTTAGAACAGCAAATGTAGCGCATATAAAAGTATTCATGAAGCGGGTATAGGTCGAATCACTGATGTGTTATATAAGTCGGTGATTAGCAAAATAGAAATGACTTTAACAGTGTGAATCCTTTTTGTTTTGCATTACTCTTGAAAAGGAAAAAAAGAAAGACAGACACACACTCCATACAACAAAGCAGTGAAATCCATTCGAGGTCCTGGAGAAAGCAAATGCGTCAAACTGCTGATTCTCTATTAATAATGCATCCAAATATAGATATACCTATGTTTCTCTGTTCTTGGGATGCCACTCAACTGGAAATGAAATATTTATTCATCCTGGCTGTTTGTGCAGCTACCGAGGGACACAGACCTGCCCACTGTATGACTCCAAACAGACACTATATATTGTACCTGACCTTACGCTGGCATGTAAAAAAGTACATTTGTGTTTTTTAAAAAAGTATAACTGATATTTTATTTTCCAGTGGAATAAGTCCACATGTATTTCTTTTCTCAGACGATAGGTTGCGTTTTCTATAACCACAGAATGTATTAGCTTCGCGGGACCTTAGCATATGAGACCTAATTTAGCACTAGAGGGTAATAAATCACAGACTTTGCTTCCTAACCTCCCCATGGTCCGGTCCGCAGTTAGTTAAGACATGAGGTGTATAGCGCTCTCTTCGCTGGAGCCGGGAGAAAATCTCTTATGAAAAAAGCATCCATCTAGGTGACAATAAAGGGGCGGATTATCACCTCAAATCTGAGTCCATACTGTCCACCCATTTGTTACAGTATGAAGAGGTGAATCCATCTAAAGAATCCCTTTTTTCTCGTCTTTACAGAAAGGCTCTATACTGATGATAATACACTTGTTTAACTGACAGCTAGAGCAGTGGTGGAGAGTTCGCTGTGCGGCTCAGACAGTTCAATAAAATACATTTGAAGAAACAATCTCTAACATTGTCTAAAATGCACACTTAACCGCAGCTTTTGGTGCAAATGACCCATCGTGCTCCTTAAAGCATGCCTGTTGCCCCTCAGTATACAGCCCTCATAATATTACTACTCCAGGGTTAGAAGGGACCACATTAAATCGCACCAAATCCCACACAGCCAGACCTTATTCCAGGCGAGCGAGGTCTCGAGTCACGGAAGAAACAAAGCTCAGCCCTGTTATTAATGGACTCGGCCCGTCTCGGACGGGTTTGCCATTTCTGTAATGTCAGAGAGCAGTGAAGGAGGACGCAATAAAACACGGAGCCTGGAAGCTCCACTTATTACAATTAATAATTCATATGACTGCATTAACTAGGCAAAATCCACAATTTCACATGGCAGGCGCGGCAGTGTGCGTAGGGGCGCCACCATCGGAGCGGGGGGGCGGGGGGGGAGATGGAATCGAAAAGCCTTGTTACACAGAATGAAGACTGCAGCGAGTACATGGCCCATGAATAATAGATAGGATGTGTTGCTGTTGAATGATAACGTTCCTCTCTCTCTCTCTCTCTCTCTCTCTCTCTCTCTCTCTCTCTCTCTGTCGTTTTGTGCGTGTGCCCGCCAAACACAGCGCTCGCTAAACACGGCTTAACTACTGTATCGGCTGTGTTTAATCTCCGAAATATCACTTCAAATAAACAAGTTGGAGACAGATGCCTCGCGCTGCAAAAAATGTCCGTCTTAACATGCCAATTTAATTTTGTATTGAATACTAAAATCTAATTTCTGTTAAAATAAGTGAATAACTCTGCAAATGGGGTAACATAATGTCTCCGAAGCAATTCAACTTTCCAAAGCAAATCAAGTTGTCGCAATAATTTCTTCAAAATTACATTGTGGAGTTATCCGCCTCTTATTTTAAGATTTTGTCATTTGTTTCTACAAAAAAACCCTGAAACAATCAAGTTGTTGCAGTATTTCTTTCAAATCAAATGACATTACCCTGAAGCAAATGGAGTGATCTGCCGTAATTTAAGAAAGTTTTGTCATTGGTTTCTAGAAAAAACAAGTTGAAGTGTATTGAACTCACATTGCTTTTAAGAAAAATAGCCTTTTAAGACTTAACACAAGATGACTTGTTAAAGTGGATATTTCTGCAGTGCGTATTGTACACAAAGCGCTGTGCTTTAGGAGTTCTGCTCCAGCAGTGGGAGGCCGGTGACACTAGTAGCCCACTATGACAGATTACAGTGAACCCACTCCACCCGCCGTACAGCAGATGATCCCAGGAATAGAAGTAGAGAGACTTAGGGAATGTGCCATATTTTGCAGTGCAAGGCGAGAGCAGCGCAAAGTTATTTTCTCTTTGGCTCTGGGAACGTGTGGTTATGGGGATTACGCTAAGCACGATAATAACTTACTCAGGAAGATATTCTAACACATAAAAACATTTACTGTTGTTGTCCACCGGTTGTTTAGCGCAGGTTAACTTAGCAATAACCTTCACAAAACATTACCTGCAGCAAAATATTCGTCATGCAGCCTTGGTGTTTTTCACCCCCCCTCTCCCCCTCCAGAAGCATGTTGTCAGGGCGCCACAGCCTGAAATCAGCGCTGCCAAAAAATGAATGCTGCCGAAAAATAATGGGCGAACGCCATAATGTGTCCCGTGCCCACCAGGTGTTTTCAGCGTTCACCCTTCACATACGATACAAACACCCGGAGGTGAGGTGAAGTTCAGAGCCGCGTTGATGTAATTTCACTCCCCGTAGCTTTTAGTCTTCCCCTTCACATGATTGTCTTGTGAGCACATCTTTAAGTGATGACAATAACCTTTACAATGCCATTATGCCAGAGCGAGTCCGGGGGCTCGTGTGAAGGGCAGTGGTTTATGTATCTGTTTTGTACCCCGTGTGCCCGGGTGGCAGCAGTTTGTCAAGTATACAGGGAAGGTGACTACAGTTACACCGCTGCATGTGTTTCAGCGATGACCCCGCCGTGTTCCCTCTCATGACTTAACGCATTGCTCCTGTCTTTTAATATCAACTTCAATTATGTCCCCCAATACCACCAGGTTGTCTGAGTTGCCTAGCAGCGACGTGCAACAATATAAGGCCGCGTCGCCCGAGGCAATGGCCCTGAATATTGCTTTGGCGCCGCTTTCATCGCCGCGCTTCTGCCATTTATGGCTCACCTGAACGGAACGAAATATGGATACCATTAGACCGTGATTATGTGAAGGGGGAAGCGGACTAAATATTCTTTTTATGGCAGTTTTGATTTCAAATTTTGTTGATAATACAGATATAAAAGAACTGCAAGAAGGCCTACAGTGCAAAAAAATCAAGTCATTTAGTCTATTATTGGGTCCTAAAATCATAATTTTCTTAAAACAAGTGAAAAAATCTGTCAGTGTGGTTTAATAATTTCATTTGTCTCCAATGCAAATCAACTTGTTTCAAGAACTGTGTAGAATCAAGTGTCATTTTCTTGATAGCAGTGCAGTGATTTTTGCCTCATACTGACTTGTTTCAACATATTGACACGCATTTCTAGAAAATTCCTGAAACAAGTGAAACTGCATTGGAAACAAGTGGAGTTATCTCACCACACTGGCAGAATTTTTGTCTTGTTTTAAGAAAAATACGATTTGAAGCTGAATATGAGACTAAATGACTTGTTGGGATGGATTTTTCTTGCAGTGTTTTTGTAGTACCTTGGGTTGTGTAGCTTCCTGGACGTGATAAAACCCCAAAATCGGCGATTCTCTGTTATCTTGATAGAGACGACTGGAGAATTGTGTTTTTTCTCTCTCCATTCACTGTCCATTGTGTGAGGATTGGAAACAGGTCTCACTTCACACTTCTAGCACATAAACAAATGCGAACAAAGCAGATTATGACAATATACAAAAAAAATGTCATTCTGCAGATTTTTTTTTTATTTAATCGCTTTCTTTATCTTTTTAAATCTTTTTTTTGTTTTTCAGTTTGAACAAGTGTAACACTAAAATTCTTCTGACCAGATTTCGGTGTTACACACAAAAATTATAGTTTTTTTTCCTTAACAAGTGCTCAGTGTGTTCTGATATATTATAGAACTACCAATTCGAAAAACAGCAGGCTACTTCAAGAAAAGGCCAGCCTAGTCAGAGAAGAAAGAAAAAGTGACTGGATTTGCTCATTATCGCTGGCTGATCATGTGTTGTTCGCAGTGAAGTGTCTTGGGGCCGGTGGGTAGTACGGCCGGCTCACCTCCACTGTGGACTCGTCAAGGTAATTACTCCACATTCCCATTCGCTCCCCACCGGCACGCCAGCAACCACAGTGCCCTGCTGAGACACTGGCCGCACTGTTACAGTACTCATTTGCACTACATCAAGCGTTTACATCGGGGGGCCAAAGTACTCCACTACAGGGAACGCACTAAGCCTCCATGCATTAAAACTAACAAGGCCAGAACACACACTAAAGCCCGGAGAATAAAAAAAAAAAAAAACACCCAACGCGGGAGATTCGGTTTGACAAGAAAAAAATAGACTTAACCTACATTCGGGAAAATTCCGCGAAATAACTCTCCGGCTCTCCAACCTTTAACCAGCCGGCCGTTATACATGGTGAAATACATTTAATTACTGGAGTCCTCTGTTGGGGCTGTTCTCATTGCACTGCGCTGGGAGCAGCTATTGATTTCAGGTTGTCTTCTGCCTCATTAGACCGTGGCAGAGCTCTGCCCTGCAAGCTAAAAGGGAACAGCGTCGATCCATAAATAAGCCGACTACACAATATCTTCTATTGTGTTGGGATGAAATATCTGGGCGCCCGAAGGTGCAGGAGCGGTAAGTGTGTGCAGCCTTTGATAGTTACTCAGGAACATTTAAGCCACAACGGGGCGGCCCACCTTTTGACGCCCCGGGGCTGATGGAGCGCTGCGGGTCTGAGGTTTGGCACGGCGGGGCATTTGCATTGAATTAGAGCTAATTGCGTCATTATAGTTATTACCACTTGCTCATTGCCCAGTGGCCGACACGAGAACAGAGGCATGAGCGAGGACAGCAAGGAGTCACAGTCACAACCAGGATCAGCATGAGAACAGGCCTCTATTGATCTGTGTTTAACGCCGAGGCTGCTGGGAGAAAGACACCAAGCTCACTACACGGACCGAGAGGCTTCATCTCTTAAAGCAATATTCCACTTAGTTTTAACCCTCATCCTACCAACATATTTAACATACAAGGACTACCAAATGGGGTCCCTGGGGACCCCAAGAATAAACTACTGTAAGAAACAACCATCATAGCAAAATGTTTATTTCTTGTCAAAATATTATTAGTTATGTAATTAATGTCATCTGAGAAAAAAAACAGATTATTATTATTTTAGGAAAGCTACTTTAGGAAGAGCAGTATTTAGGGTCGTCACAGAGCACAAGAGGAAATCTGTGTCTGCTGCATCTGTGTCTGTCTCCTTCAAAATGACTGACAGAGTGCCCCTACCCCCCCGATAGTGTGTGATACTTTAAATTAGGACCCATGGCAAACATAAACTCAATAAACAGTTCCATCTATTAAAACTGCATAGGCGGAATTGGGTGCTTGGGTGTATTTTTAAAAAGCACTAATTAAAACAGAAACAGAAAACAATGATATGAAGTCATTAGGAACAAAGTGATTGACAAAGTCATGAAAAATTGGAAAGATAGAATAAAGCACCTGTGAGATATGACAAAAAGTATACCTCTGGGGTCTGCAGGTACCCCAGTCAGTAGGATGAGGGTTAACATGGGGGTTATTCGGCACTTGACCGCCATAAAAATCTGAATATAATAATATAGAATAATATATCTAATCACTAAGATCGGATGCAGCTGGACAAGTTTGTAGCGTTCAGATTTTTACTTCCCATTCATTTGAATGAGGCCATGAAAATAGACTGAAAACTGACATTTAACGTGTTCGTGAACAAAATCAACAACAGATACTGTGATTTTCAACTGACTGTGGGTCCAACGTTTTAGAACATAACTTCGCTGATTAGCATTTTTATTGATAGAAGAGAACATAGTGGACGGATACCATTTAGGAGAGATAGTTCCTGTTTGGGAGACCGGATCTACTTTTATTTTTAAATACAAATTTTTGTGTAAACCAAGAATAGAAATGCAAAATGACGAGGGACCCAGAATGCTTTGTGACTGTTGTTGAAACGTGTTAAATGTCAGTTTTCAGTCTATTTTCGTGGCCTCATTCAAATGAATGGGAAGTAAAAAATCGCTAGTACACTAAAAACTCGTCCAGCTGCATCCGATTTTGGTGATTAGTTTACATTCTGGGGGTCAAGTGCCGCATAACCCCATGCATGTTAAAACTAAGTGGAATGTTGCTTTAAATGGAAATACACTCACTAACACAGCTGACAGAAATATAAAGGAGTAATTTATGTCTTTTTCTCTGTTGGTGCCATAAGCCACAACTCCACAACTATCTTCATATAAAACGAAAAAAAAAAACAAAAAAAAAAACCCCATTATGAAATAGTTGAGTGTGCATCCATTTTGTATGTGTATCGCTTTGCTGATGGCAGCTTTGTGTCTCTTCAGAAAATCTTCCCCGCTGCTTCTTTAGTCAATGCGCAGAGCCTCCTGAGCAAAACTGAAATAAATCCCTGTGATCTTAAAAGGAAATGAGTCAAATTGATGGGTAGGCCTCCGATGCCTGTACTTTATGACGGATGACAAGAGAAGGAAGGAGGGAGGGAGAGAGGGAGAGAGAGGGGGTGTTGATGATTTCTGTGTCAGATTCCAGCCCATTCAGAAACCGGCTAAATCCAGACTGACGGGTGATAATTTAAACACGCTTGAACAGTTGGTTTCAGTGCTGTGCCCTACGTCTCAGCCTATGTATGTCTCTCTCTCTCTCTCTCTGTGTGTGTGTGTGTGTGTGTGTGTATGTAAGTGTAATCTCCGGTTCGTCTGCATGCGCACATATGATGGAGCTTGTCATACTACGTTTGACTTCATGCATATGCAGGTGAGCGCGCCTCAGAAGAAGCCGGGAGCCGGTTAGCGTCTCCAGCTGTCTCCTCCCAGCAGGCCGCACAAACCTCCTCTGGGAGATCTCTCTGTCTCTCTCTCCTCCCGCTCCTCCCCACCCCCCCATTCAAGTGTCTCGCTTCCTCTGAACTTTTGCCAAAGTTACCCCCCGACTTCAAACTTTCGAGGGCGTCTTGCTGCGCGAAAACATGCAGGAATCATGAAGGAAATGAATTTGACATAAATGAATTATGTGTAGAAGGCGTGACGCTGCAGTCATTTAGTCTCATATTCAGCCTTCAAATCTTATTATTCTCAAACCAAGAGAAAAATTCTGCCAATGAGGTGAGATAACTCCACTTCCATTGCATTTGCTGCATTGTTTCCAATGCAGTTTCACTTCTTTTAGGAATTTTCATTGCATTACGTCATCAGCAGACGCATTTGTCCCCAGTTTGTTGTGTAGAAATGAGTCAATATCTTGAAACAAGTCAGAAAAACATCAGATCACTGCGCTACTATCAAGAAAATGACACTTGATTCTACAAAATCCTTGAAACAAATTGAGTTGCATTGGAAAAGGGTGAAATTATCTAACAACTGGCAGATTTTTTCACTTATTTGAAGAACATTCTGATTTGAGCACTCAATAATAGACTAAATTACTTGTTCAGAGATTTTTTTGCGGTCTGTTGTTGGTGTAAAGCAAGTGAGTGTCAATCAAAATTGTTGCAAAGGTTAAAAAAAACAGCAACTTAATAATCAAATGCTCAAAACACCAAAAATGACAGTTTTGTGGTGTCCTGCGGCTGATATGTTGGAATTTTATTGTGCAATAAAATCTGTTAAATTGCTTTTCCCACATTATATCCTCCTGCTCATGAATGCAACCATGCAAAATGACCTGTTAAGATGCAGTGCTTATCAAAGACCCACATTTACTTGTGAGTTATACTATGGTAAATCCATGTGTGATTCATGATTATATTTTTTCCAGGAAATAATGTATACAACATCAAAAAATATATTTAGAAATGAGTAATCAACTAAAAAATAAAGCTAAAAGATGACTAATGTAAAACCAGCTAAAAAGGCTCAACCTCACAGACAACCTTTGACTGTTAGAGGGTCAACAAAGTTTTACTAGGAGAGTTAGGCATTGCCCTCAATTTGATTTATGGTTTTTGGTGTATATTTGTGTTGTTTACACATGCCAGCAGTCTTAATTTGGTGATATTTCAGAGCGGAACTGTCACTTCATTTCAGAATAAGCCTATAAAGCAGCGAAGGTGCTGACACATGAGAAGAGATATGAGAGGTGGGATTAATCATGTGCCACAGAAATTGTATAAGCAGGGACGTTGCTCAGCTAAGCTGGGAGGGAGGGAGAGAGAGAGAGAGAGAGAGAGAGAGAGAGAGAGAGAGCTGCAACATGGGCACATTGATGGATGAGTGTGGTGTGGATTTACTGCTCACCCCCCCCCTCCCCCCCTCCCCCCCAAAAAAGCAGAGGCTGGTACCACAATAACAATGTGTGCCAAGCGAGGCAGCAGCAGGTCTCATCAGCCATCTAAGCTGAACTGTTGACAGGTAAACAGGGAGAAGTCAAACACCAAGGTCAGGTAGGGGAAGTAAATAATCACCTACTGTAGGCCAGAGCCGATAGTTGGATCAATATATTGGTTTGCCGATATAAAGTCAGTGTCGTCCACCTCTGACATGATGGAGCTTCCTCCCTGACCACAGCTGCTTCAAACGCAGCCTGTAAAACCTGCAATCAAATCTTATTTTCTTAGCATTTTTTTCTTTTAGCCAATAATGTTTTTTGAAGATAAATTCTTATTTTAAAGGCCTGATCTATCTCAGAGTTTCACCTGCCATTGAATAGATGAGGTGGGTCTCCCTGCCTTAAAGATCTGCTAACCCTAAAAGAATTTCATTAGTATTGGTTTCAATGGAGAGTTTTAGTATCACATGATGGTCCAAATGCTTTTTCAGAGGCTTTTCAACCCTGATAAGAACAACAATTCTGGGGGAAACCCTGAAAACCTGTAATGTTTTGGGCATAAAAATTGTTAAATTGAAAGATACTGAATGCCACCACAAAATATTGGCTATTGGCAGCTTCAAAACAAAAATATCAGTATTGGTATCAAAAAACCATATTGGTCAAACCCTATTGATACTTCAGTTCAGTATTAACTATGATGTTTGGGACAAAACTGGAAAGGAATATCAGCCTTTTTAAACAATCAAATTTTAGATCTATGCTAGAAAAGAAAGGATTTCTGTGGTGAAGAATGCCTAGAGCAGAAACAGAAAGCGAAACCTCTTCTCATTTTGATTTACAAACCATCACACCACGGTAATGTCTCTGAAGAAAACCACAGACTGATTTTTTAGCTCCCAGCCCGGGGAAAAGGCTCATCCACTTCTAGTTTGCATGACAAATGAATGCAATGCCTGGCATCCAGTTGGGAGACAGCGTGCTAAGTTAAAATGTCCCCGCAGATGAGAATAAAACACGACTCATCAGTGTAAAATTGCTCCTCTCCTCAGTTAATTAAAATCAGCCCACTAAGTGTGTGCGGATGCTCTGGAAAGAAAGGATTTTTTTGATTTGAAAGTCAGTCAAGTGTTACGTAAACAAAGTGACCACTGTGCAACTGTGCATTCACTTCACATGAATCATATTGTCCTCAGATAGCCATCGCAGAGCAGCCAAAGGGTGAGAGCTGAAACTGTACAATACCTGCACTGCTGAGTGATGCTGCCAGGGTTAGAGGTCAGTTCCCACTGGGGCTGCCCATGCTAAAAATGTCCTAAAAACGCCCTAATCGTACTGTAAACACTGTGCACTTGGGTAAAAAGCATCCAGCAAAATGGCGTGTGCTATAAATGTACATAAACTGCAAAAAAACATCCATCTTAACAAGTCATTTAGTCTCATATTCAACCTTCAAATCTTATTTTTCTTAAAAGACGCAAACAATTCTGCCAATAAGGTGAGATAACTCCACTTGTTTCAATGCAGTTTCACTTGTTTCAGGAATTGTCTAGAAATGAGTCAAGAATGAGGCAAAATCACTGTACTACTATCAAGAAAATGACACTTGACTCTACAAAATTCTTGAAACAAGTCGATTTGCATCAGAAACAAGTGAAATTATCTCACCGCATTGGCAGTTTTCTTCACTTGTTTTAAGAAAAATGTGATTTTAGGACTCAATAATAGACCAATTTACTGGTTAAGAGTTATAGTAAGGCCTGGTAAAGGTGCAGCATGATGAAAAATGTAGCGTCCGTGCTCTTCGGGTCCATTCATTACTGGCCAAAATGGAAGACTTCACAGAGCTGCAAGGATCATGGAATAAATGTAGGCGTAATTCCAGCCTCTAGGGGGAAAAAAATAAATAAATAACTGAAAAAATAAATAATCCACAGGCATTTCTTTCCGTATTCCGTATTGATTCTCCGCTTTAAGTCATGCTATAAGTTATTCCATGCGAGCTTATTCAGTGAGACAATACCCAATCATGAGAATATTATAACATCAATTGTGAAGGTGGGGCACATAGCAATCAATAAGAATCATACGGTGCCTCAGTTCATTTCCTCCGGCCTCACAGGAGGTTCAGAAAGGTAGAAGGTAGAGATGTTGTGTGATTACAGCAGTCTGGGCCGACCCCCCCCCCCGGAGGTCAAGGGGTCAAGAGGTCAAATCCCACGGGCTGAGGTGCCCAAAAGGAAACGCACAGTCCTTTAATCACTTAAAAGAGCGAGTGTGGCGGCTGCATCGAGCGGAGATAAATCACGTCCGATAAGGTCAGGTATAACGCCGCAGTGTGGAGACCGCCACTCCTCCTGCAGGACAACACACTCTGCCAATCATGACCGCGCTTTACTGCCCTTTATTGGAGCTTATTTCATTATTTACTGTTCTTTTATGTAACTATATGTATGTATATATGCATATATGATTAGTGTTTCGAGCATGTAGTGCAGAAACACTATTGTATTTGTTAGGATTATTATTTTTCTCTGGTAAAAGTATCTGGAGCTCAGAAACCGTAAGACCCACAGCAACTAAACTTGGCCGCTACTCAGGCAAAAAAAAAAAAAAAAGGACACCAATCGGCCAGATAGTGGCACTATAAGAAAAAACTTTACCTTTTGGCCTGTAACTATAGAGTGTAGAACATGGGACCTTTAAAAGAGTGAAATACTCATTTAATGGAGCATCGCGTTAGTTCAGGCAGAACACTGTAGTCATGCCTGCACCCAGCTGATCAGTACCAGCTGACTCTCAATCACCAATCACATTCAAACAAGTCAATGTAGGCGGTCTTTATAATCTGACAGCTCGCACTCTCACTCTGCTGTTCATTCGTGCCACTGCTGCTACAGACCTGGTTGCTGCAAAACTCCCTCCACCTCCCCATCCTCCTCCTGTTATTGTCTGTACATAGGATGTTGTGTAAGCTATCTCTGAATTATGTTTGTATGTTAACGTTTTCATATATTGATGATGTATGTCTACTTGCCTTGGGGGTTAATTGTGCTCCCCGCAGAATCTCATGCACGCCGCTTGGATTCATTGGGGAGCTTCCTCAAGAGCAGAGCCTTTCCACCAGATACAACTGTATAACCATTTGCAATAAATGGTCTAAACTCCTTTGACACAAGTGTCTCTGACTGAATTGAATTTCACTGAACGATATGAAACAACAACAAGTATGAAGAGTGCATCTGCATGCTATAAACAGTTCAATATCTGATGCTATTGATGGTATGTAACAATTATCGGATCAAGAGTAGAATCAGGAAGGACAGGGGAAAATAAAATTAAAGAAAAACATATGGATTCACTCACAATGTGCATCTAAAAGTGGGAGTATTTGTTGTGTTCTTTTATCTTTCTATTTTACTTGTTTGTTTGTTTCTTTTAATGCAATGCATTTTGCTTGTTCTTTTATACAAATTTTATTTTCTTATCTGCCTTCTATCTGCCGTCTTTTATCTGCCTTCCATTGATGTAAAGCACTTTGAGCTGCATGTTGTGTATGAAAGGTGCTATACAACTAAAGGTTATTATTATTATTCTCTTTCCTTTGCTGTATCCCGTTACTATTATTATTATTATGCAACACATTTACAGTACTTTCAAATCATTTTTAGCCTAGCAATAGGCTACACCAGCAAAAAGCGAAATAAAAAATAAAGTTTAATATACATTTTTAGACGGGCTGCAAAATACTCACAAGGTCTGAAGGTTTCACAAGTTTCAATGTTTCTGTCACAATTTATGATAGAGAAAGTTGGACACAGTCACTTTTTTTTGCAAATTTTGACTTTACACATACCTTTTATGTGATTTTGATTCTGTTTTTCTTAACACACACTTTTCACACACTATTCTTTGTCTCCTACTTGTGATGCTGCTTTCTCAGCAGTTCTGGAATCTACTACTGGTAGACTGGTAGATTCCAGCAGTAACTCTATGAATTGTTTGTGTGGTTTTGCTATTTATATGCTGTTAAAAATAGAACCTTCACCTCGCTCTCTGCTAAACGATCGAACTCAGAAATGACCGGAAGTCTTCCCAGTCTCACCCGCACTTAAATCAAATGCTGAATCAAATCAATGAAAGAATCAATTGAACAAATCTTTTCACTGAGTGACTCATGAAGAGCTGAATCTCATAAAAGAGCCAATGTAACTGGATGCAAGCATAGATTGTTCTACCATTGTAGTGATGATGGGAGCGTATCTATGTTCCCAGGGTCCTATGTTCCCAGGGTCCTATGTTCCCCAGTTCAATATTCTGTTAACACATATTAACCCTCCTATTCAAGTTAAAATATTTCATAAATATTATCCTTTTTTTTTTTTATTGGAGCAAGGCTTCAAAACAGCTATATAAACACAACAAAACCAATGGTTATCATTTTATTTGATTTTGAAGGTCTCTAACCCTAACCCTATTCTACACACAACCAACCTAACCCTAACCCTAGAACTGGGGAACATAGGACCCTGGGAACATAGGACCCTTTGTCATGTTCCCATTATGTGCCATATAAATCTGGGGAACATAGGACCCTGGGAACATAGGAATGACTCCGTGATGATAAGCCACTGCTTTCAGCCCTGCTTTTCCATGTTAAAGTTACAATATATTGGTATAAGTATAAGTGGTATATAAGTGTTTCTTTCCTTCTTATTCTGCAAGAAGTCATCTTCAGTCAAATTGATGTGTTGAGCTCAAAGCACTATCATCGCCACTTGCAGCTATATTTATACCTGTATTTGCATATATCAGTCAGACTTTCTCTATTTGTTTGATCTCCATTCTGTCAAGTTAATATATTTTGTTCTATGTAGGATTTTTCTTCTCTTTTCTGATGTTCCTACATGTTTTTGTTTCTGTTTTAGTTCTGTGTCTTTTCTGTTGTGTTGTTATTTTTGTCTAATAAAAAAAATAAATAAAAAAAAAGGTCATGTAGGTCACGTAAAAAGGCCGTGAACCCCGCGCCGTTTCTGGTGTCGCCGCCGCAGTGTGGAGGCCGCCGCCGCTCCTCCCTGCAGGACAACACGCTCTGCCAATCATGACCGCGCTCGCACATTGCGATGACGGGAATGTGTTTGCCAAGCCGCGCAGAACAAACATTCATTTAACTTATGCAAATATGCACAAGAGTAGATTCGTTTTAATTATTAAAATGAGACAGCTCTGTGTGCAACAGATTGTTCTGCTGGTGAATCCGCCCGCCGCGTCTTACACCTCCTCTCTAATTATTAACAGCAACATTGTACTTGGATGAATCAGAACAGAAGACGGGGAGAAGAGGAGTCCCTGTGGCTAGCGCACAATGCGAGTCAAAAGGAGATAACAAATTTTTACACGCTTTGTGATGTAGTGTTGATTTCCAGAACTTATACCCACCCTCCCTCTCCCTCTCTCTCTCTCTCTTTCTCTCTCTCCATCTCTAACTCCCCATGCTGTACCTTTACATGTAATTGAATGCGGTGCACAAAAGCGGCTACACAGGCAAGCTTTACCTTCAAGTGATAAATATGTCAACCTCTGCACTTCCCCTCTCCCTTTTAATCTGAGTGGCCAATGGTGTTCCTAGGATTCCTGCTCCCATGGCTAGGTTTTAGTATCCTTCAAGGCAAGGAGGAGGAGGAGGAGGGGGCAATACTGAAGCAGCAAAGATGAAAAAGGGAGAGGGAGAGAGAGGGAGAGATAGAGTGCTGGAGTTTCACCACTGCACTATATGGATGAACGCTCAGTGAGCTGATGGATGACTCCTCCTTTACTGATGGCCTTTCCGTCTAATGCTTGTGAAACAACATGCTTACTTAAACTGTATATGTATAAAAAAATCCACGCCTACCATTACTTTAAGCGGCATTAGCGAGATTAATTTGACAAACACATTTCTCAGCACAGCCTTCACAGCGGCAATATACCTGCAAGCGCCGTTTAATGGAATCCACTGTTTGATCTGCCGATAGGGATCTTGCATTATAAAGCAAGGCTCCCTCTGGTGAAAATATGAAAGCTCTACTACTATACAAGTTGTATCCAAAAATACTCTGAGAATGGAGTTTACCAAACTACTGAAAGAGCTGAAACTTCTAGTGTAATTACCATCCGGGAATTGTAGCTGCTCAAACTAAACATGTTTGTCTAATCTTGCACAAGCCGCTTTTTGCATATTTTTGCATGTGGTCAGGCATGGTTAAATACATTTCTGCTACCCTTCCTGCCTCTTTTTGCTTTGCTGTAATTCTCTAGTTGAGTGTGGGTCCCCACAGCATTTTTCAACAGTTTGTACTTGTGGAGCCTACATGCCTTCTGCACTGCTAATTACTAGAAAGGGCTCAAGTAGCTAGAGCTCACCGGTCTTCCATGAAGTTTATCATGGTACAGATAATTAGACACTGAGCTGGTAGTTAAGTGTCTTCTAGCAAGACACAGAACCTTCTGCTCTGTAACAGTGTCGAGTGTCGAGAGTGTGACAATGACTACATTATAAATGTGGAATTAACACATTTAAACTGCACTCAGAAACTTCACACGTTCGCGGCTCTAAATGGCAGCGAGAGACAAGTGTTTGAAAATGTACACAGAAATAATGTAAGGTGATGTCAGTAAACTGCACCTACCAACCTGGCCGGTGTGTGCTGTTTTATACCAAAGGAAACAAAAAGGGACGAGAGAGGAAAAAGATCTGAGTCCAGCTTTCTCTGTGTTTGGCTCTTAATTTTCAGTTTGTTCCTATTTTTAATTACTTCCTATGGGCAGAGAAGTGGCAAATGTGGTGAATCCATGGTATCTCAGTTTTCTCTGTTGCAGCCTCACTTGGTGATTTAGGTGATAAGATGGGTGTATTTTTACATAAAAATCTGCCTAGAGCAGCTTTAACGGTAATAGACACACCTCCTATACAGAGAACACAGATAACACGAAATATGCATATTTCTCGGAAATTATCCTTACTCTCACATAATAAATTATCAGCATTACATGGCAAAAAGTAGCTCGCTTGAGATAAAAATAGTAGGATTATAACTTAGCAAATACTGTGACCAAATTACTTAAAAGTTCACTTATAAAGTCATTCAACTTTATGGAGTCAAATTACTTCCCAAGAACACCAAAAACAATTCCCAGTTAATGCGGCCATGATGTCCCCTGCTGCTCTCCTAGTTGTGTTTGTTAATTAGTTTGGATGTCTTTTGTGGGGCTAGCACTCAAATAATTAACAATGACAAATAGCTTTCGTGTCCACTAACTCTTATCCCACCTCTACAGCTGTGGGGATCTCGGCTTGGTCTTCAACCTGTTTTTATCAGGCTACGGGAGCCAAACCAAAACTGCTAATGCGTTAATTTATAACATGACCTGGCACTGCGCCGAGGCAGCCGCGAAGAGAGGTTGGGTGAAAAACTGCAGTGTCACCACATGAGTCCACTTTTAGCCCTCCTGCGTCAAGTTACTGTGTATGTGCTGATACAGCCCCGGGAAACAGATGTCCTTGTGTGCCGGATTGTAATTATTAATGGGTGAGACTTGCTGGTTTCATCACAGGCCGAGCTGCGGCGCGACACGTGCAGGAGCTTGATCGCTCCGTGTCAGACCGCGGGACTCTCAACCGCAACGGAAGTCATTAAAATCATAACTTTTAAAGCCATTTTTCCCTTTATTTGACAGTAGGCAGACACAGGAAAGACTGGGAGAGAGAGAGAGGGGGACGACATGCGACAAAGGTCTAAGGTTCAAACCCAGAACATCACTGGTACATGGGGTGTGTCACCTGAGCCACCAGGAGACCCTCCCATTTCCCACAAAACAATTCCTGTTATGTGTCTAACCAAGCTAAAATATGCAACTCTTTTAACATTAAAATAACAATAAATAAACAGGATATATTATGCCTTACCAGCCTGTGACTGTGACACCTTTGTGTTCATGCCTAAATCCCACTGTTTGCCTGAAATTGGCTTTTCAGTGATGTTTGGCACATTTTAGGGTGTGTATCGTTTAATGTGGGCCAGCCAGCGGTGAGCGCGGCTGTGGCTATGAGCCGCAGGGAAGTCACAGCAACAACAACAAGAAGAGTGGAAAGCAGTAAGAAATGGAAGAAAAGCGAAGTGTTGCTACTTCATTGCCTGTGGAGGCTTTACGGATGCCGTTACCTCCGCCTCAGGCTAGATGCTGCTTCAAGGGAGACAGCTCATCAAGATGAGTGACAGGTGCTGGGGTGGGAACTGTAGCAACTGAGTGGGAGGAGGGCGGGGCTAGCAATACACCTCCTGCATCCAGGTGGAAATCTGCATTTTGGAGATTTAAATTGGTTCACACCTCATTACAGTAACTCCAAATCGATATAGTTGTGTCTATTATCATCATTATTGTAACCTACCTAAGTGCAGCTCAAGCGATGTGAAGGATGATTTTGAATAGGATGTTGGATGAGCTTTTTGTCTTTAAAGTCCCCATGAAATGAACTCCCATTACCTTTACTTCCTGGAAAACAGAGTATCTTTCATGGTGACTTCATGCTGCAGTAGTAGGCATTAAATATAAATTCCAACCAATAAAATCATCACAGATTTTTGAACAATCCCTCCCCTCCTCACCCCTCCCATCAAATAAAGCTGCCTCTCTCTTCCTGACTCATATTCTATTAATTTAGACTTCTGAATGATCCCTCACTGCTTTATGTCCCGCCCCAACATCCTGTTTCAACAGGAAATACATCAAATTAAGAAAGTAAAGATGCCGTTTCATGGGGTCTTTAAGTTTTATCAGAACCACCATCGTCCACCACAATGTAAAGTTTAGACTAGCCTGCTTGGTGGAGTGGTGCTGAAGCTTATTTTTGGGCTAAATGGTCACTCTGGTGCCACTGACTAGCATCCTATTGGAAGCCCAGCTCAGTTGAGACATTACTGAAATATGGTGCCTTCGGCTTTCCATTCTGCCATAACACACAGGCTGGAGAAGGATTTGAATATTCAGTAACTATTATATCAGCTAACTGGCCATGCGGGTGCTTTCTCGGCAAGACGCCACACACAAACTAATGATGCCTGAAGTCAATCAATCATAATGTGCCTGGGAAACAGGTAGAATAAATTGCAATAACCTTTAAAAAACTAGCAGCTTTTTAAAGTATTAATTCCTACTTCACATAATTGGATAGGACACCTAGGTGGTCGGGCAATATTTTTTATGGGATTGCCCTGTCAGGAGTGCAGATTGTCTTTTGAGGCAGAGTGATCGTTTAGTGCAAAATGACAGTGAATCTTGGAAATGGGACTCCTTAGAACATTATTTGCCATAAATTACTGGGAGGAACTCTGCTCAAGGTCAGCTGTAAAAGTGACAGCCTTCAAGCAGATCCCAGCTCAGCTCGCCATTCATCGGCCATCGGCTTCATCAAGCGCCCTCCCAGTTTATCGGCTGCTCCCAGTGCCTGTCCCGCCACCGGCCATCTGAGAAGGGAGCGTGTGACCCGGTCTTATGTGGAGGCCTTTTTAAAGCCGGGCCAGTAAAAAACGCCGGGCAGACTTCTATCCAGACTTGTAGGAGACCCATAAGGACAGCCAATTACTGGGAAGGTTCCATAAAGACTTAAAAGGTTTGAACTTTGGAATCGATTTTCCTCTCCGGTGACGCCTGCTGAAAGGTGTCGGTTGGGTTTACAAATGACTTATGAGCAAATGGTTTATCTATTGTATGGATCTGGGGGAAGACAATCCACTTTCATTTGGATCCTGATGAGAAAAGGTTTGTAAGCAACACTTAGCTGACGCTGGTGGAAATCAAGAAAAATATCATCGACAAATACTTAGTGTCAACATCATTATAATTTATTACCTTTACCCAATTAGAAAATATCCACTATAGTTTTATAACTCGCCTGTATCTGAGCTGTATGGTTGGAATCTCTTTTACAACCTGTTTCTATCAGGTGTATGACATTGATGATCAGTGAGACTGGTCTGCAGGGGATTGACCAACTAACACTCTTCCAATCTAATTTATGGAGCAGAAAATATGAGCAGTTGTTAACCACCAAGCTGTGTGTAGCTGCTGGTGAATGACATTGTACCATCTAACGGTCTTCTTCCATCTTCTTTATTTATTCACATAGGATTCACTTCAAGGTGGACTGGTGGTTTTTTGCTGAATAAGGTCAGCTTGTAGTCAAAGATGTGTTGGTTTCATGTGTCCAATGACTGAGAAAGGACGCTTAACCCCTGTGTATACATGTGTACAAACCTGCTTGGAAGGTAGGTCTTCAAAACATTAGTCAAATACTTTGATACAATGCAGTGCTTTATGTATCAAGGTATCTGCAGTTGCAAACTGAGGACATCCTCAGTCACCTTTGTCATTTGTAGATGTACTTTGTCAGAGTTACATGGACTTGCATCAGGTTTAGCTGTCTTTTGTCAAACTTAGATGGAGTTCATCAGATTTAGAAGGACATGAGTCAGGTTTAGCTGTCTTTTGTCAGACTTTGATGGAATTGTATCAGGTTTAGCTGTACTTTGTCAAACTTCACAAACGTCACAGTTTTCCAATCCTTCATTCAAGTCATTTTTCCTGCTTAAACGGTGCTACAACCTGTTGAGACGAGACAACCGCTGAAGGTATAAAGAAAGTCTGCAAGAAAATCTGAAATCTTATCAGATCGGTATCCGTTTTGGCTCCAAAAATCTCAATCAAAGCAAAACAGAATTCAGTAGCCAGAAAATGTGTCCACTGTGAGAGATATTAAAGCTGCAGGTGGCAAGATTTTTATGTAAAAGTGTTATCAGCCTAAATCACAAAGTGGTGCTGCAGTAGAGAAGAGCGACCCGTCCCCCCTAACTGAGGCGCTGTAGGTTCGCCCTATTGGCCCAGATTTTGATGTCGGGTATGGACACTTCTCCGCCCACAGGATGTGACGAATAGAAGCCTCCAAACCAGCAGCGAGTGAGCGCTCTGTCCAACGTTAGATCTTTTGCCTCTCTTATCCCTTTGGTTTCCTTTGGTATAAAGCATCACAGACCGGCCGGGTTGGCAAACATGAGCGTGCCGTGTGCAGCTTACTGACGTCACGTTACATGATTTCTGTTTACCGAAGTTGCCATTTATATCTCTGCTGCCGACATGCAAAGTTGCCCCGTGCAGCTTTAATGAAAAACGTGTAAGCCAAAGCCCTGGGTATCTCAGACGGGACTGTTACATTCGCCCCAAACAGTCCGTCAGACTCGGGTGACATGCGTATTCCTCAGCGCGGGGGGACAGTGACATGCGATAGCGCTGGGCTTACTCCGCTTCGTTCCTCAGCCCCCAGTGATAATTTCCACAGGGTGTGGAGTCAATCACGCCGCGGCGCCCTGTCACCAGCCCTGTCACAGCCGCGCCGGCCCGCCGTCCCGCTACCGGCTTCGCGGAGAATAAACACAGCCGGCTCTCTGTCTCCTCTCTGTCTCCACGGTCCTCTGCTGACTGGCAACAGCTCGTCTGGTGACAGCGCCGCAGACAGCAGCGGGGTGTGTGTGCCAGAGATAGGCGCGCTCCGAGATCCCTCATAATCACTCTCTGTTCAGCCTTTCTTTCTCGCTCTTTCATTTTGCTGTGTCAGGCTTCCACAGTGATTCATGCTAATGATCTTAGATGATGCAATTTGTAAGACACGTAAATGCAGCCAGTCAAAGCAGAGTTATGCAAATGCGACATTTTCTTTTTTTTTGTCTTTGTTTATTAATTACCCTATGTTGTCAAGTGTCTAGTATGCTGGTAGAACTACAGGTTTAAGGTTAAAGAAAACATGAATGACTCTGTAGAAGGGCTGAACGTTATTGACAAAAAAATTGTGATTATTTGACAGAAAATTACGATGTAAATCACAAGTTTTTCTTCACATACATCTTTAAGAGAGAGGAGCATCCAAAATGGATTTGTGAACAAGGTATTTTAGAGCTCCAGGTAATCTTTGGTCCATGAATTAAGTACAATATTGGTGAAAACCCTTTCATCAGACTCAAACTCAGTACTCAGTAACTCAGTAACTCATTTTTTTTTTAAACAAAATCACTTTTCTTTAAACAATTAAGCAGTTAATTGCAGCCTCTGCGATTTGGAAATTGCAGTAGTTCATATATAGGACATATTCAGGATGTGGGGGATGAATAAATGAACACCAGCATTGATGTTAAAAATCGAAACCTGATGTACGACGCGACTGATAAGACTGGCAGGCTTATTATTCTCTGAGTATGTGTTAATTACAGCTACATGACTTCACCTTTAAGCGAGATGTGACTCAGCCGGTAAGCTGTATCAGACAATGAGAGAAACTGCTATAATTTTGTCACAGGTGTGAAGCTAATTAGAGAAGCGGGGCTGTTGCCACACAGGTAATGTGCAGATAGAAGGGTTGGGCTGTTAAAGGGCACCTTTAAACAATCCAAAGATTATTACACTGAAAGCCCATAATTAGGAGAGCAGCGTGGAGGCCGAACTTTGTTTTCCACCTTTCAAAACCCGCCGCAATAACGATCAGCTGTTTGCCCACAGTCGTTCTGCAGCCCCCGAACAGACACAAATTGCTGAAGCAGTTCAGAGGAGAGTGCATGTTGGTAAGAGAGTAGTACTGCCACCCCCCCAACACACACACCCCCACCCCCCCACCCCCCTTCCGCCAGGACAGATGTGAAAGCTTTTAAAGCGACTGCAAGTGTTCATTAGAGATAAGGGAGTTTGTCTGCCCACGTAATTGCCCGGCTCCTGTGGCAGACTGTATGTGCCAGTCAACTATTACCACTATGACAGCGGCCTGCCAGGCTCTAGCAGCTGCTCTTGTTCCCTGACATTTAGACCCATTTAGGCTCATTATAACCGGGAAGCCGGCAGGGGCCTCTTGTGTTTCCCTGTTTTGCTCACGCAGAAGATAAATGAGTGGCAACTTTAAGTGCTTTCTAAACTTATGCTTAACTATGGTTCAACAAGTCCGGAGTGACAGGTGTGGTACTTGTACCAAACTGAATTTCCTTTTATAAACGCTTTCACTTAAGGCTGCACTAGACACACTGGTGATTCCAAAAGTAATTAGTTACACTCCTCGTTACATTACTTTTGCGTTACACCCTAAAATGATTGTGCTAGGCTTACTTGCGTTCATTGGGCCGATAAATATTGTCGACCTAAGCCCACATTACCAGAAGTATCTAAATAATGACACAAAATCTTTTCATTAGTTGTGCAATTCCTTTTTATTATCTTGTTTTTATCTTGTTATCTTGTTTTTATCTTGTCATCTTGTTTTTATCTTGTTCTCTATTGCTGCTGGTCACTGAGAGTTACCAAACATAATTTCGTTGTATGCCTACAATGACAATAAAGTGTCTTAACTATTTCTTTTAAGGTTTTCAAAGATAAAGGAAAAAAAAATAAAGATAGAGTCTACAGCAGTGAATTCAGATTTTTTTTTTTTTTTTTCCACTTTGTTGTCTCGTTTATGTGTGCTCTACTTGTAATTCTGATATTTCTGACATGATTTGAAGTCAGTTTTGATAGATATTACGCCAATAGGTTATAGAGGCTAAAAAATGAAATTAAGTAACGACCGATGTGTTAGATCAGTAACTGTAATGTGATTACTGAAATCGCAACAGTAATGCCTTACCTTACTCCCTACCTTACAGGACACCTTACCTTACAATGGGACGCTCTTCTCTATCTTTGTCATTTAGGCCTTTTCTAAATCTTGCCTAGTGCAGCTTTAACTTTGTAACTCAGGCATTATTATCAGTTCACTGAGCAGTTAGAGAGGCGAAACAATTAAATGCAAGTATTCTTTCTGAATTCTCTGTCTCGTTTTAATTTGCCAGTTTAAATGACACACTGTACACCGCAACTTTTGCATTGTATAATTTCAAAGAGATTATTTTTAGCGTTTTGAGGCAGCGCTCCAGTCTAGATCTATCCTCCAGCCCGGTGTCTCCAGGGAGTGCCAATTAGCTTGTTTTTCTTGTCTTTGATCATTCGAGCTGAGATGGTGCAACATCATGCCACACTCAGGTGATGATGAGATTATCTCCTTTGTCTGAGTTAAAAAGCAGACTGTAAAAACAGATGCTATCTGTTCTGTCATTATATGTCCAAGTCTAGACTTTGTGCTACATCACCGTATTAAAGATGAAAAAGACAAATAAAAATAACTTCTAGCGGTAGAAATAATGAACACTTGCTTTTGAGGATATTCCTATTAACCAACTTAGCTTTGAAGTGGATTAAATAGAGGGTTGAATGTATTAAAGTCTATATCACAACAACAAACACAGAATGACTCTGCAAAGCTGGCATAAAGCCACAGCAGGATCAGGGAGTGTCTGCCTCCAATGAAGTGAGTTCAGGAGGGGAGGACTTCCAGATAATTTGGCACAAGCAGCACGCTCGTCCCGAGGACTTCTCAGGCCGGACAAGCACGGCCATGTCCTCCTGCAGCAAGTGACATCCATAAAGATGACAGCAGCCCTGCAGGAGACGCTGGAGGGGACACAGGAGAGGAGCCATGCCTAAAATAACCAGGCTGTCTCCGTCGTGATGGCAGCGCCCGCTGATCAGACGTGGCAGGGGGAGCCGCACTGCTTTTGGCAGGCAGCGGGCCCATTTGGCATAACTGCACTCACTGGTGAGGTGGTGATAACTTTAGATTGCTGAAATCATCAGGCGTGAGGCTCTGTAAATGGACATCTACAGGAAAGATAAATGGTGATGGCTAAGCATGCCAAAGACTATGCCCGGCCTGACTGATAGTGCAAATGCAAACACCCCTCTGCAGTAACACTGACAGTCTCCTCTAAAATGGCCACAGCCAAGAGCGCAGCACACATCCAGCAGCCCAGTCCAATAGCAACCAGTATAAATCCTCAAAGTTTGATCTAGTGCTTAATTTCCTCTTGGCTCTGTAAGCGGTGGAGTGTCAGATCCTGTGAGGAGAATTGAGCAAATATGTAAAATAAACAACTTTTTCCTTTCAGCTTGAAAGAGTTATTTTCATCAGTGGGCGGAGGAGGAGAGAACTTTCTCCAAGGTCCCTGATGAAGTGTTATGACAGTAAGTTTAATAAAGCATGAAGAACTCATTAATAAGTAATGCTCTGCTGTGTTGACAAATAATGTGGAAAGCATCAGCTGGGGGCCGGGAGTAAATCACATCAACACATGCAGTCAAACATCAAGTCATTGAAGCCAAATCATGAGTTAAAGAAAGCTCTTTCTTTGCGGTGTGTAGTGATGCAGCGCTGGCACAGACTTCGAAAAAAAAAAAAAAAAAAATCAGAAAATGCTGTGGTGGGTTGGAGCGCGGACAGCTCTATTTCACTTCCTCGTTGTGATGACTGGAAGTACGTGAGCATCGTCGTCTCGGTGGCCCGATGCTTCACATATAGTATTCTTTCAAGCCTCGGCACAAGGACATCGCTTTTGGTGTGTGATATCACAAGAGAGCAAGCAGAAATGAAAACGATGAAATCAAAAAGGGAAGAAAGAGGTTGACTGCTGCGATGAGACGAGCAGAACATTGGCTCAGATGTCTGCGGGCCCGGAGATCTACGGTTTGTTATTGTACAGTGTCGCGCTACACCCTTTGTAATGAGAGTGGAGTTGGCTTCATAAAACATGGCCGCTTTTATAAAAAATAAAAAAAAAATTAATGGGATTCTGCAGTAGTTTTTTTTTACAGAGGCTCATCTGCCCATGGCCACTCTTGCCATTGGTTTATTTACAGCGGAGTATAAAAATGCATTCCAATGATCACAGAGCTCATATAAACTCTGCCTCATAACCCGGGCCTTGATAGTCATCTATTTGCTTTGTGCCACACATACAACAATATTACAGCCATACATTTTATGTGTGTATCGCGCGGAGCTTGTGCAACCCGTGTCACGCCTTAACAGATTTATTTACAATTTCCCTCTTCTTGCTCTGGGTGTTGGAGAGCAGAAACGGCCTGAGAGGATGCATTATACATAACCGGAGAGCTTTACCTTGGCCGTGGTATCCCGGGCTCTACGTTTAGAAATGAGTTTGTAACCCCCATCACATGGTTCTGCATCAATCTTTTCTATTGGAAGTCACCTCTCTCCTTACAAACCACACAGAGACCGGTCCATTATATACATTTCCTGTAATGACTAGTCTTTCTTCAAATAAAATATGTTGAAAGACAGCTACTTATCTCACAAAGATAACATAGAGAAAATTAATCATAGCATTACTGACGCGCTAGTTATTTATTAAATTCCCCATAATAAAAGGATGCAGCTGCTTTAAAATTTCAGTGAAGTAACAGCTATTTGCCGAGACAAGTGGCCGCACTAATGAGCTACAGTATTTGGAGTGAGAATACCTGCCGTGAATGTAAATATACCTTTGTGTCAACGGAGATAACCAAAGAATCATTATGTTCATTTTCTTTCAAAGTTAAACGGTAGAGCCCATTTACTCAGACAAAAAAGCCATTGAGCATCCCGGCCCCGGCTCTTATCCTGCCATTGTGTCTCAGTATGCAGCAGTGTAATCCAGGGTAAGAGGCTGAATCAGCACCATGGACAGCAGCTAAAGGCTAGTGTGCTTCTTCTTCTTCTTCTACTCTCTAAACCAGTGATTCTCAACCTTTTTCATATCAAGGTACCCCTAATTTAGTCCACATAAGGGCCACGGACCCCCCAATTGATGAGATTTTGTCTCTCCGGCTCAAATCTGAGAATATTTTTGTTGTCAGATATGATTTTGTCCAGAATCCCATGACTATCTGTATTGTAGGTAGAGAGATAACAGTGAAACTATGACCAAAACAGTCATTCTTCTACATTCTCTAATTGTGTTAACTTCTTGAAAATGAAATAATGCTGAAAGTTTAAAAATTCATCAGTTTGCTGGGGACCCCCTGGAACCCCCTCAAGGACCCCTGGTGGTCCCCGGACCCCCCCGTTGAGAACCACTGCTCTAAACCAGCAGCCTCTCACCGTTCTTATCCACAGCCGCTCCTGGACTCTGACAGGGTTTATGTTGGGATTTTTCAGTACTTTATAATTCAAGCCACTTTAGATCTATCCTCTGGACTTTCTTATAATCTAACTGGAGCAGGGTTTTTTTTATTTTTTTATGTTAGTGACATCTTTGGTGCTAAGTTATGATTTTGCACTGCACTTCCCAGAGATCACTTTTATTATTTGATTTTCTGTTGATGAAGTTTGAGTTTCTGTAGGTGCTCATGCTCATGCTAACTACCCAGTTCTTCTTCTTCTGTTTATTCTATATTTCTTATACTAAATGCTGTTGCTGCTTTCGGTAACGTATTGCATCACTTCTTGAGTACAAGAGGATATTTTTTGGGGGGGAAAGCTAGTGGGCGTTTAGAACAGCAAATGAAAAAGTTTTTTAGGTACGGGTTGAAGCACTATTGTGTTATATCAACAAAAGCAAAAGGACCTTGATTTATATGAAAATGTCACAATATATTGCTTTTCTGTAGGACTAAGGCTCTCTGCATGCAACAGAAAAATCTATTCTTCAGAAAGAACAGAACAGAATGAAGATGTCTCAGCTGCCTGTTTCTAAACCTTGGTGTGCACTGACTATGCTGTCAGTGGGTGGCTGTTGGTCAGGCCTGTGTAGCCAAGGGCAGACATCTTTGTCATACTTCAGATAAGGAGATACCAAAGTAAATAGAGACGCAGACAGAGAAAGAGAGTCAAACAGAAACAGACCCACAGAGGCATCTTCAAGACTTGTTCCTCTGCACCTAAACGTGTCTCCTCTTAACGGTAGCTGTAAATCTAACAAAGTTGAAATGAAATCCCCACGCGGCGAATGCATGGCGAGCGCGGCGCGATGAATGTAAATGATGCCGCGCAGCAGGAGCAGCTCACCTTTACATGTAAAGAATGGGACTGCATAAGTTAGTGAAGTCACAGGTGGGTTCATTATGTGGAGCGTGAAGGTGTCAGCCTCATTAAACAGAAGCCAGATCAGTCGAGTGGAAAATGATCGTACCGCTGGGACTGTGGGCGTTTGCGCTGCAACATATTCATCATGGAGCCACAAGAAAGAGATGCTGCTCGGCTCCATATCAGAGAGCGAGAAAATCTACGCAAACATCATGTCTAGGTTAAAGCTATAGGGATACAGAGGGATGCATGATCTACGAAGAGGCTTAGAAGAAGAAGAGGAAGAAGAAGAAGAAGAAGAAGAAGAAGAAGAAGCAGATTGACTGGTGAAATTGGAGTGCTCGGTGACAGTTAAAATAAAGGTTAAAATAAGATTAAAATTTGTCATTGACCCTGACTATCTGTTGTTTCAATATTACACATTATTATATATGTATATTGGTATATTATATGTACATTGATTCATATATCAATGTCATAACATGCCCTGGCACAGTAAGATAAAACCAAAATTTTAGCCCTATTAGCTGAAAAGTTAAAGTGATAATCTATGACATTTTCATATAAATAAATGTCTGTTCCTGCTCCTCAGCAGCTAAAAGGCTAAAGGAACGTCACAGTCCCACCCACACTGTTTGATTGACAGGTGATCTCTGGGAAGCGCAGTGTAGAAACACCACATCAATGAGCGCTGAGCACCAAAGATATATATATATATAAAAAAACCTGGTCTATGATAATTTATACCAAGGGAACCCAAAAGGACAAGACAGGCAAAAGATCTAACGCTGGTGAGTCCAGCTTTCACTCTCTGCTGTTCAGTAGCAAGTTCTGTATTTCCCACTTAAGTTTTGATTTGTCATTTCCTGAGGGTGGAAAAGTTTTCCTGCTACTAACCACACCTGACCTCAGAATTTCATTCGGGCAAACAGGGCAAATCTACGACATTTCGATTAGCGGAGATGGGACGCTTTTCTCCATTGCGGCCCAACTCTGTGATTTAGGTTGATAGGATGGGTGTTTTTTTTACATAAAAATCTTGCCTAGTGCAGCTTTAAGCATATCGTGACAAAGAGAGCAATGTGCCGGGTCAGTGGTCCATACTAAAGATAACCACTGAAGGTCGGGACACTCATCCGCGGACTAGATCTACTGATCCAGGCAATCGCCGGCGTATTCAGAATGGATGGCCCTGCTGCGCTCGTCTCCAATCCAATCCCTCCTCATCTTTCTCCTCTTCTGTCTCCCCCTTTCATCCCCCCACCGTCCCTCTCATCTCCATTGTGCTTGTGATGCAGCGGCAGCACCTCATCATGGAAAATGCTGGGCTGTCCTCCGCTCGATGGAAGTGGCTGTGGAGATGGAGGACACCCGTGACCTGCAAATGCATTTGTTAACCCCTGAGGTCACTCGCTCCAAACAAACTGTTATTTTAAAGAGCTGGCCCTCTCTGTTGTCTCTGCCTCCCTTCTCCCACCGACCCACCACCTCTACCCCCACCCCAAACACACCCCAGACCCACCACCGCCACCCCTACACGCCCTGTAAAGTTTTCTGTAATCCAGCAATGTGCTTATTCATTCTCTGTATCCATTCTCAGAGGGGTTTTTTTTGGTTTAACCTTCATTTATCCAGGTCAGGCTGACTGAGAATACATTGTACTGCCCTGTTTCCCACTTGAAGGTATGCACACTCATGCCTGTGAGTGCAGCCTCAGTCTGCTGCTGGTAACTGCTGAGGTCCAGTAGCTGTTAGGAGGAGAGAGAGTTTCTTGTACTGGACAATTACCCTGCACAAATGTTTTGCTGATTAGTCATACAAATATTTCTCCAAGGCAGAGCTGCTCTGGAGGCAGAAATAATCTCATCGGTTGAGTTAAACCTCAATGGGAGACAAAGAACCACAGTTTTTCAGAGCGTTAGTTAGCTAACTGGTGAACTTGAATGGCAAAGAAGCAATTCTGGTCAAAATATAAATAAAAACTATAAATGGCAATGATTTCCCTTTTTCATTCATTCATGACCATGGCATTCATGATGTTAAGGTCAGCAGTTAGCTAACTACCTAGATAGCTATATGCAAGTATGGCTTTTTGAACTTCAGCTAGGTCAGCTAGGCTAACTAGCTAACTTAGTATGATTAAATTTGATTTTTTTTTTTGTTAGTAGCAAGAACACAAGCCTTCATAACATGACCTGCATCTCTTACCCCTTGTCTTTTTGTAACATTGCCAACCTAGAAGAAGACTGTGGTTGTTTGGCTCCACCCATTGAGGTTTAAACCAATTAGATTATTTCTGCCTCCAGAGCAGCTCCAATCTTCTGATTTGTCCAGCCAATCCAGGGTTTCCAGTCACAAGCATGGTTCTCTAACCTTCAGGCTACCAGCAAACCAAAATTTAATAAGAGTTGCAGTTAAATTTCAGGGGTTTCATTGACACGATTTCTCTCTAGCGATTTGCAATACGTGAGGAGGTTGAGGTAAAAGGTCACACGGCTGCTGCTGGACGCTACAGACTTAAAACTGTGAACTTTCTGTCACGGGACAGACTTTCTAACCACTATTACTCCCTGCCACCCTATTTATGACGCACAAATACTAAGAATACCACACAAGGAAACAGCAGATGCAATTTATTTAAGAACGAGGGAACAAAAACGCAGTGTGTGTATGCTGAAGGGGCAAAACGAAGGGGACGGCTGATTGCTGTTCTTTGTGCAGGTGAGAAGAAAGTGAAGAGAGGGAGACTCAGCACAACATTGCTGAAGAATGAGAACTGTGGCCCTGCTGTGTTTCCTTCAGCACTTATAATTGCAACCTCAGAGATTTAAAACTATCTAGTATACTAGTATATATCTTACCAAAGAGAGGAGCAGTGTCCAGGCAGGCACACGCTCTCCAGATGCTCGTGAAAATGTTCTCCCCCATGTGTGAGCAAGTACATCCTGGAACAACCCGACTCCGACCTTACAGTGTTTCCTTTTCCAGGCTAAAATACATCCCATCTCCCTCTGTTCCCCTCCCCCCAAGGTCAACAGAGCAGCCGTATTGAGTCAGAGATATGGCAGGCATGGCAGCAGATCTGTGCAGATAAAAACATTTAGGTTACATCCCCGAGGATGTTCTGTACCCTGACTTGAAACAGACTTCCACCTCATTCTATCCAGTGACAAAAACTCTTGATGTATTGTACGTGATTCTCGAAAAAAAAAAAAAAAAAAAAAAAGTCTTGCCCTGGGGGGACGCTGAAACATTTTCCACCCTTTTCTATATTCTGAATTCTAACAGGTTGCATAATGTTGAATCTTTTTTTTTCCCCCCGGTACAGACGGTTTTACGGATCTCGTTATGGTGCAAACTGACAGCTAAAGACATTATTGTGGCTCTTGCTGTGGATTTGACAGATTTCAGAAAGTTGGAATCAAGCTGTATTTTTGCAGGGAGTGTTATTTGAATGTTGCTGACGATTTATTATTATTATTTTATTTTTTTGGGGGAGAGGGCACACAGAGAAAGAAATAATAGAGAATGGTGATTTGAACATAACAAGGTTTTCTTTTCTGCCCTGTTCATTCAAATATCTCAACCGTTAATAGTTTCTGAAGCAGGGTTAAGCTGTTTTTTTACTGGGAGAATGTAGTTCATCGAAAAATGAGGAACACTGATGTGCAAAACAAGAATGTTTTTCCCTCTATTCCACTTTTCAGCAACCTTTCATCCAGCAGCACAACAGTGTTTATTCAGTACAACACTGTACTGTAAGCAACAAAATTCCAGTTCAGGCTATTTCACTGTGGTTAGCCTGACCTTCACTGGGTTCACGTCCATGAAAACAGAAAAAAAACAAAAAAACAATCTTCTTCTTCGGTCTTGTGGGTTGTAACGTCTGCACGCTCTTCGCAAGAGCAGCTTGGTCTCGCCCATGATTATTGATGACACAGCTAATTGATGGCAAAGGGAAAAAAAACAGTTTCAACCCCTCTCTGCTATAGTGGGATACATTAAATATTAATAGGATTTTCCTATTTTGACTGCAGAATATTTCCAGTTTTCCAGCCTTTATGGCCTCTGACACGTCCTTTATTAAATCCCTCCGGGCGGTTAAAAGCTGACCTGAATGCAGAATTGCAGGACTGACCTGAGACTGCAATAAACCTGCGAGGACTCTTTGCCTCTCTGGAAAGACTGCAAGCTTTGGAAATGAAAGAAAACCCAATACATCCCTGGCATCTGAAATATTTCATTGCCAGGTCGACTTCATGAACCTTACATCAACGTTGTGGCGGGTGTTCAACAATGAACATATACTCTGAACGCTAAATCTACAGCCTCCAGCCTAAAATCAATGGTGAGAAAGGGTTAAAGGTGTTTCCCATGACGACAAGAATCCGTCAAAAATGAAAACCTTTGTTGTAAACTTGACCTCAATTATACTCTACCTTCCAAGACGCTGTATCTAGAAGGATAAAGACTGTTTTGTTTTTTTTTACTCATGGAATTCATTTATTCACATGGAAAATTTTGGGATGGAACAAACTGTAGGCATAGTGAGTGGATGAAGAATATAAAATAATACCCCATACAATGTTATATATCCTGTAAGATTTATATGTATCAAGATCAACAACAAAAGAAGAAGGTGAAGGTGTACGTCATTTTTACTTTTACTGTACAAATGTGTCTCATCTTATTCATATTTCTCTATATTTCTACTTCTATTTTAGGTTTAGTGGGACCCCAAGAAGAATAGCTGACCTTGTGTACAGCTAATGGAGATCCTTATCAATAAACAAATAAACAAATACTTATGACGTTGCAGTGTGAATGTACTGAGGCTCTGAAACTCGTGTTCTGCTCTGAAAGCGTTTTATCTCCCCTCCCATCTTATTTCCTTTGTCTTCTTCACTCTATAATATCAAATAAAATCAACAACAATCCTTAAAAGATCTGTAGGTGTCAGTGAGGCGTCGACTGTTCCCATGAAAAGAGAAGCCGCGCTGATGCCACCCAGACATAACTAATGCTAATGAAAAATTTTTGATTCGCTCTCATCATGTGAATAATTTAGCTTGCCATTAAATGAAAGGCTCTCAGCCACCGTCTGAGGCTGGTGCAGCCCCACATACTGCATGAGCTCCAGAAATGGCTCCAACCCATCGCTTTTCTCCCTCAGGCAGCCGATCTTCAGGGGATTCGGTGATCTTTGACATGAAGCTGATAATAGTCTGAAAAGATCACTCATCTACTCGGTTGCATTTTCTTTTCACTTCAAGATCGTGTAAGAACAGAGCCCCCTAATAGCTCAGTGCACCGCCCCATGATTACACAACACTGTCACATCCTGCTTTGTCACATTAAATTATTAATGACTGTAAAAACCCCTTAGTCTGACCGGAGACCCTCGGCATTACATCTTTCACCACAAGCTCCCAACAGCTCCTAGAGTCCCGCAGTCAATAGAAAAATGAAAGCAGCATAAATTAAAAAGCCTGGGACTCTAACCGTTAATTTCTCTAAATGATTATCCTGCCATTCTCACAGCAGTATTTTACATCAGCATCAGCTTTAAGAAAACATTCATCTCCTCCGGCGACAGAAACCAATAAAACATTAAAACTTTTAAAACCGCGTTCGACATTTCTTCTTCGGCGCTCTTCAGTGGGGAAGGCTATTTCTAATTGGGTTTTGGCTCCGTAATCTGCTTCTCCAACTGCATCTTCTTGAACCTTAATTACAGGGGGGGTTTGCCTCTGTAAGAAAGCAAGGTAATAGAATACGGGCAGCAGGTCATCACATTTAATAGTATGACTCATCATTAACACTTGGCAACAGGGATCGATGCGTCGTAAGTGAAAAGAATACTTGAAAACAAGGCTGGACCGGCGACTAAGTGCTCCATCAGATAAAGGAGGGCCATAACTCACAGGTGGGATAGAGGGGGCTGCTGGTGTTTTTCTCATCCCGAAGAAGGTTCAGGTTTCTCCTCATCAGCGTCACTCTGCACAGGGCCAGACAGGCAGTCAGAGAGACAAAACTCTTTCCCTCCTCCTCCTCCTCCTCCTCCTCCTCCTCTCACTCCATGGCTGAGCTTGACCACTCTTAATCTGCAGCTCATATGCCTGTCTCTCTGGATGTTTTCAGTTTCACACTCATGTAAAACCGACCACTAAATCACAACACCTCAAGAAACCTGGACACGGCCGCTCTTAAAGCGTAGTATAGGAAATCCCAGCCGCATTTAAGGGATAGTAAGTTGTTAGCTCAGACGTTTTCATTTGACAGAATCCCAAAGCAGCTTGTAAAAGTGGGTCAGCGCAGGTGATATTTAGTCGCAAAAGTAAGTATATGCCGTATAACTCTGGGCTAGCATCCAATGACTTGCCGCTGCTGCCTGCTAGACACTCTTTGCAACTTCCTTAAAATCGCCAAAGCTGTCCGTTAACAATCAAAATAGCCTCAGCAAATCGCATAAAAGCCAAGGGAACAAAGCGGAGGAGAAACTAGGTCCGTGAACGCCGCAGCCTGCCAACACTGCTAAGTATTTCGTGCTTATTGTCTCTGTCCCCGGGGCGACGAAGATTTTTGAATCTTTAAAATGTACTGTGCGGTAAGACTGGCGAGCGCTCCATCCGCGGCCCTGCAGGGGATGCAACGCACTGCCAAAGACGCTGGTTGCCATGGTAACGCTGACAGCACCTCCCCATAAAAGCTCTAATTGATAGCAGTAGATAGCGGCGGAGAATTAAGCATCACGCCTGTATCACTTGTGCCACATGCAGACAAAAAAAGCAGCTGACAGCCAGACAAAACCCAGGCGTGTCCCATTCGAGGTTCAGGAGTACTCTAGTGGGACAAATTTGCCCCCAAAAATCCTGAGATAAGCCAGTAAATAACTTAAATTTAAAGTCAATAATCATTTTTAAGTCCTCAAAAACCTCCTCTATCGATCGGCTATATCTGCTTTTTTTTATCTGTATGATAAAGTAATGTGAGGGAACGTTATTTCTTATTATCTCATGTTCATTAGCCTTTAGCTTAGCATTATTTGAGCAGAAATGAAAAGCAGGCAAAACCATTCTGGGCTGAAAAAGAAGAAGTGAGCCTTTTCTCCCCTAATTCCTCTAGCGGCCACATGGGAAGGTACTTTTCCTGAAATTGATGAACTTGCCTCTCGTTTTGTTATACCTGCCATCAGTCTGCCAAAAAACGACTCCGGGTAAATCAGCTTTCGGTTAGAAAATATAATTAGAAATGATTTTTGCATTTAGTACGGTGGCATTATGTCCGCGCGCGTCAATAAAGCCTCAATGGTAAATCTTTTTTATGGTCGAGTTTCCAGCAGCAGCAGCAGCGCTAATGCTGAGAGAGAGGGAAAAAGTGTTGAGCACAATGATGCAACACAATACACTGTTGAGAGAAAATAAAAAAATAAAAACCCTGACTCTGTCTCTCTGTGTGTGTGTGTGTGAAGTAATCTGCAGTCAGCTGGGGCAGAGAGACGCTGCTCTCATCATTTTTGTCAACAGAGAGGTCAGCGGAGATGATGATACCTCCGGACCAAACACCTAGCAGAGACGCCGACGACTGCAGCGTTTGTTTGTTTTTTTGTCTATCGATTCATAAAACGAGAAAAGAAGGAGGATTTTCGGTATCTCCCTTCAGTATCGATCCTGTTGTCTGCTTTCAAATTAGATATTTACACTCAGATTATGGCCTGGCAAGACGAGACGAGAAATACCAGCAGAAACTAATGAGTTCAAATCCTGAGTCAGACCCGTTATGGGTGATGGAATATGGAGTGGCTGCATGGGAATAGACCGGAGGAATGTGTCTCATAGTTAGGAGACGTTAACTTGACTCTGACACATCCGCTGGACGTGACGCAACACTGAGCACAGGGTGAAAACATTCGTCAACTCCAGTCTGTCACTACCTGGTGACACTTCCTCATCCCCCCGGTAAGGCCAGCGCTATCAATCTTTGGTTAAAGTGAGCAAGGTGGCAACGATCAAAACTACTTTCACTGCATAAAAATCTCTTCATTTAGTCTATTATTGAGTCCTAAAATCGTAATTTTCTTAAAATGAGTGAAAAAAATCTGCCAGTGGGGTTCGATAATTTCACTTGTTTCCAATGCAAATCGACTTGTTTTAAGAATTTTGTAGAATCAAGTGTCATTTTCTTGTTAGTAGTGCAGTGATCTGCCTTTTTCTGACTTGTTTCAAGATATTGACACTAATTTCTAGAAAACTCCTGAAAGAAGTGAAACTGCACTGGAAACAAGTGGAGTTATCTCAAGAATGTTTATCTTGGTTGAAGAAAAATAAGATTTAAAAGCTGAATATGAGACTAAATTAATTGAGATGGATGTTTTTGGGGTTGCTCACATTCTATTTTTTGCCCTGCAAATCTATAGTTCATATCACATTGGCGGTTGGACGCTTTTATCCAAAGTACCTTACAGTATCCTGAGTGCTTACATTTTAAGCATGAGTGACCCCGGTGGGAATTGAACCTCTAACCCTGACAGTGTTAGTGCAATGCTCGACCCACTGAGCAACACAGACCCAAAAACGGTTTCCATATATAGATGGAAGATCATGTTTTTTTTCTCGATTTCCTTGGCTACTTGGAGTGAAGCTTTGTGTTTACTCTTTGTTTCAAACTTATTGTTCTTTCTCAAGGGCTTTGGCTGGTGTGTTGGGCCTTAGAAGCGAGTTGGAGAAGAGGAAGGACAATAAGACAGATCTAGCAAGCGAGAAGAGAAGGAGAAGGGAACAACAAGCCAGAACTACTGTCATTATTTATACGTTCAGAAGTCAATTACACACCAAACACTGCACTGGTAGTAAATATGGATCCATGCTCTACTGAATGCAAAACACATCACAGACTCAATCAAAGGCTTTAAAATGCAAGCACTGCAGAGGGAGAGCTGCCACACTTCATTGTTCCCCACTGAAGCAAAAATAAAACATAAGCAACTTTACCTCTTCAAAATATACAGTACAACACTGTCAGACTCACTGTAAGATGTGGTTTCCATTTTTCATCTTTATGTTAATCGCAAAGCAGATGATAAATGGAAACAAGCGTCTTGAGAAAATGCATTTTTTTAAAGTGCGAAAATCAGGAGGAACAAAGGAAAAATCTAATTAAATCAATCTGGAGCTGGCGCTGTGGCACCGTCAGGGAGGACGTCTAAATTGCATCGGGCAAATCTGGGGAGTGAAACCCATATGGCTAATGGATGCGGGTTATGATATTGTTTTGGAAGGCGCTACAACGTGCCGTCCTTCAGATGCTACGCCGCCACAGACCTCCACAAATCATTACCGTGGGATAATAGAACACACTTGATCAGACCCAGGAGGAATAGATGCCAGGGAAAAAAGAAGACCAGTCTGTGAATAATGATTACGGTCACCTTAGCCATATATCACCAGCCACAGGAAGATGACTTGGATAAGGGTGTCAGCGCGGAGGACTGACAAATTTCTGCACCATCCTCAGATTTCAATCCCACAGTCGCCCTCTCCTCCCTTCTCTCTCTCTCTCTCTCTTCTCTCTCTCTGTCTCTCTCTTCTTCTCCCTTCATAATTGCTCGCTAAGCCAGAAATGACTCCATGTTGTAGCTCCCCAAACACGCCTTTTGTGAATTGGGTGTTGCAGGTTGCGTTTGGACCACTATCACCGAATCTACACTGATGACACAGCATGTTGCAAGGCCGTATTTCCTCACTGCTCACTAGTTGTGTGTGTGTCCAACTTATCGGGAACCAGTAACCAAGGTCATGTTGGTAGGTGGGTGTTGCCTGAATATTGGATGCATTCAATTAGTGCTTCCGCAAGCCGAACGTGAACAAAATGTAATAACTCACTTGGGCATGAGGGAATGGTGGAATTGATGCACTGGAAAGGACACTGTAAAAAAAAAATCTGACTGATAGGGGTACTACTCTCTTCTTTCTCCTTCTCTTTCACTTCTCGCAGAGTTTTACTGTAGTTGGCAGCCTCCTCGGCCAAGTCGGTTGTTTCATCTGCCAGACCGAGGCGCTCCATTTGTTACTCCCGGAAGGTCACCGGAGACGGCTTTCAGGCAAAAGCTCCTTCCCTCAACGTCCGCTGCAGCCCTGCCCATAGGACTCATTAAGATGAATGGACCAATATGCTGTCCTAGCTGCTGCTCGCTATTTGCCATCATGACCTCAGATTAGACCCTCAGCACCGCAGCAGCATCCAGATTTATCCTGTTATGAGATCCATACTGACCGTCCACAAGACCGCGATGCACATGTTATCACTCTGATGTCATGCAGATGTTGCCTTCTTCAGGTTGAGATGGGAAATAGCAAAAACTGGGACTAAATATGGAGTCGTGCACAGCTGGATACGAGGAGCCGTACTGAGTATCCGAGCCCATATTCCCAGTTGATGCTTTTTATTCAAAGCGGTCTCAGAGCTGTCGGGCAACGTTGGAGTCCAGCGGTGCAGGGAATGCATGTTCAAGACTGAAATAGTGTAGAACTGGGAGAAGCAAGCATCCTAAGGAGGTTACACTAGCAGCAGTGTCATGCAGTGCACCGTAATATATAATATATAAGTTTGCTATCGCCCATCACGCTGCTGGTTCACTCTATGTCTTTTCATCTTCATTTTCACAGCCTGCCACAGAGATTTTGGTACTTAACTAATAACAAAACCCCTATTAGAGAGTTAATGCAGAGTAATGATGACAGGGGCCCCACACTGAAAACAGCACCCGTCGCTTCTGACAATAATAAATCGCCGGAGACAGGACCGATGACACACTGACACAAACACAAGCCAGCAAATAAACCAAGCACTGAAACTAAAAGAGAAATGTTGAAAAGTAAAAAGAAAAATATTGTAAGATAAGGCACTGTGTGCAATGGATAGTATTCCTGATCTAACATTATCCCATAACTGTGAATTTCTGGTTTTCTCAGTTTGTACCTGACAAACAAAGACATTTCCTCTGCGTACTAAGCCAGTCTTCCTACTGAACACTGAGCTCGGAGAAAGCCCAAGAGTAAACATGTGCTCAATGCATGAGGGACAATGTTTGAGCATCCGTGCTCAAATAGGAAAAGACTGTAGTGAAATCAAACTGAACAGATATGGATCAAACCTTAGCTCATCATCCAGCTTTAACATTCTGCAGTGTGGGATGCAATGAGAAATATTTAACCAGGTTACAGTGCTACTGCAATATATGTTCTGTCAAAATAGCCTATTTTATACATATAGACTATAATATAGGTACCAACTTCAGCACACAATTGCTTAAGCCATACACACTTGCTTCAGTTCAAAGATAGCTACCAGCATAGCAACATAAGAAGTATAGCAGGTTTTCTTTTTCTTTTCTTTCTTTTTTTTATTTCCAAATATATGATGTTTGATCATTCATCTACTGCACCGGTAGACCTCTCTCTTACCTTCCTTTGCCATCATGCAACTCAAGTTTGCAGACATGCAGGCTACAGTGGCACTTCTACACTGATCATTCCTCACAATAAAAACATAATTTCCATAAAAATGCAACTTCCTACCATGATCAATGCTCATCTTGGAGACAATTTTCATCCTATCCTTATATGATTAAGACTAATCCTAGTGAATTTCCTAGTGAAGAGTAGGCTACTAGACAAATACCACTGCAAAACTCTAACTCCCTATAACAATAGTATAGGGATATTATAGTGATACCATAAGAGATAAGAAAAACATAAAGTACAATAATGTTCCTATAAACTCACTATCAGGTGCCATAGACACACTATATGACCCTATGGGAATATTATATGAATCTTATAGTGCTTTTTTGGTTAGGATACCATGTGTACCCATGCATGCATATTGCAGATGCGTGAACAACACGCCCAGTAAAACTCCAGAAAGAGAACCGGCTGGTGTGATTACCTGTTCGGCATCCTCCACGGGACACGGCGGCTACCCTTCCAGCCAGACGCTCAGCAGGAGCAGCCGGGATGCAGCGGAGGTCAGAAAGCGTCTCCACATCTCCCTCGGAGGCTGGCGGGTACGAACACAGCACAGCAAGTAGCGGTAGGTGTGGAAGTGGGCTCCAACTAAACAATCACTTGGACGCTTGGGCGCTTGCAGACAGGTGCGCAAATCTGCAGAAAGAAACGCGTCCCGTCCCGCTTAGATGAGATTTTTGCCTCTTTTCTCATTTCAGGAGACTCTGGTGGAAGACTGGGATTTAGTTGCAAGCCTTTTGAAGTCCACTTGCAGTCCGACACCCCCTCCCCGGATCAGAGCGGTGCGGTGCGGTGCGGTGCGGTGCGGTAGTTGGATGCGTGGTGTAGCCCCCGGTGCAGCTGCGTGTGGCTGAGTTGTGAGCGGAGGCTGGTGGTGAGAGTTGGGGCGTGTTCCTGGGAGGAGGAGGGAGCCGGATGCGCAAAGATGCTCAACTCGGTGGGGAGGCGTTGTTTAAAAAAAGTTTCCGAGCCAAAGTACGGTCTCTCTCTCTCTCTCTCTCTCTCTCTCTCTCTCTCTCTCTCTCCCTCCCTCCCTTACTCAGAATGGCTTAATTAGCATGACAAGTCTATTTCAGTTGCCAAAGCACTCATGGATATTAATACTAATTAATATAGAATTTATACACAAATGAAAGCAAGTATTTACAGTTATAGTTCAACAGAACAAAATGAATCAAAAGCAGTAAAACAAAACCTCTCAGGGATTACAAGAGGCTTTTTCAGCATTATTCTGTTGGACTGGTCAATGTTTATCTTTGTTACTCTTAGTCTGCAAATTCTGACATAAATATAACAAAAGTTACAGCAATCTCTCTCTCTCTCTCTCTCTCTCTCTCTCCCTCTCTCTATCTCTCTCTCTCTCTCTCTCTCTCTCAGAATAACAATAACAATGAGACCCAGAATCGTTTTATTAGCATAGATGTTGCCAAATCACTCATGGATATTACTAACAATTATTATGAAATGTACACAAGTAAAGGCAAGTTTATACAAAAAAATATTCTCTCTCTCTCTCTCTCTCTCTCTCTCTCTCTCTCTCTCTCTCTCTCTCAGAGCACAACAGTGAGCTGATCAAACAGTGTGTGTGTGTGTGTGTGTGTGTGTGTGTGTGTGCGAGAGAGAGAGAGAGAGGGAGAGATTTGGCATTACAGCTGCTATACAGCCTAAATGTAGAGTGAAATTGACTTGATGTCATATCACCAGTATTTGAGCTGAAACTATGATTGCCTATATCCTCCCAAATAAACCATCAATCTGACGCAGCACACTGCAGCTCGGCCATAAGCAGCTCAATCTGCCGGTTCGGGGCGACTGCTACTTCAGCCGCTGCTCGGTTTACAAAAGCTATTTGAGGAAGTCTGTGTGTCTTGTGCTGGTGCTTTGGGCCGCCAGATGGTCCTGCGTAAGAACTTTGAATTATTCAGCCATCCCACAGCAGATTGAAGCTGTCATGTGTAAGACAACTTGGCTGGCCTCTTCCTGTGCCGGGGAACACCAGTGGATGTGTATGTACAGCCTAGTGGAGAGATCTACCACGTTACGCAACTCCACATTCAAATTTCACAATTTACTGCAGCAATGGAATTATTTATTTATTTATTTTTTTGAGATCAGGCTCAGAGTGTGTTATGCTTTCACAGAGAGGGATGAGAATCATAAATTATTCACCTTATCCAGCTTTTATGTTTGAATACTGAGCTTACAGCGGCACTTGCACATCTAGAAACAAGCAGTTAAGCTTTTTAATAGATACACAGTATCTGTTTGTGCCATTCTCTAATGCACCACATTAAGTCAGAGTGTGTCAAATGCAATTATGGAAATTACCAAAGTTGTACAAGAATGTGTAAAAAGCCATAAACCAAAACATTGTCATAAATTCTCCAAAAGATATCATGTGAGTCCTTAGACATTTAATGTACTACAATTACCATATTGGCCATTAGTGATATTAGAGTGAAGCTTTACTGATGGCCTGGACCATGATTAGACCCATAATTTAACAGGATAACTCCTGTCACTTTAACAGAGCCATTGACACTATGAACACACGCCTTTGCCAAATGCTGTCGTATAATATATTGCCACGTTAGGGATGATATATATTAGATATTTCACTTTTTCCTTCCTCATCTGCTGCCAAGTAAAACCAGCCATACTTTGTTTATGTCTAAGTTATTTGAAATGAATGACATGGATGTGGTCGTGTCTCTACTTCTGCTCGCTGTTAAATGGCAGCTAATCCTTTAAAAACAGGATGAAGAAATTCACTTCACATGGAGGGCGTCCTGCCATGTATACCTGTGTGTGTGTGTGTGGCGTAATCACACTGAGAGGGGGCCATTAATCCAGTTGGGGCTGGTGCTTTGATCTCTAGCTGAGTGGCTCTACAGCAAAGCTCTCAACCTCACCTCCGCTAAGAATCACTTCAAATTAGAAGGGGGGATCTTATGTGAAATGGGTTAATAGCGCATCTTCAATCAAGAGGCTGGTCCTGCTCAAGCATGTTGCTTAGATACGCGGCTCATTTCGGATAAGTGGTCCAATTTCCAATGAGTACCTCTTTGTATGAGGGAAACAAGGTAGTTATGCACTCTATAAAACAACCTGTGAAAAAAATTAAACAACTTTGACATCCTTACACTATAATTGCCTAAGGTCTATTCTGCATTGCATTCTGGTCTACTGATAGTGCCTGGCTTAAGTACACTGTATGTACAAGGGTGGATCAGTAAATATTGAGTAGCTTTTTGTGTACTTTTTTTAAAGTCAGTAATTTTACTTTTACTTAAGTACATTTTTACTTAAGTATTGTATTTCACTACATTTTAAATCACCTCTATTACAGAGGACAAATTTTGTGGCGCTCCATAAGCATCAGAAAGTGAATGTTCGGAAATTGACAAATAGTGGAGCCATTCACAATGGGAAGAGTAATCTGGTTTTGTTTGTTCTGGTGCACTTTATTTTGTCATTTCAAATTTTTCCAAATAAAAGAATCTAGTTTGAATTGCATGGAAAAGATCACTCATAACACTGTTCCCTTTTCTAAAAGAGTAACTCAGTAACTTTCACTTTCAATCAGCTACTTTTTACTTTTACTAAAGTAGATTTTTACAGCGGTAATTTTGCTTCAGCAACAGTAATTCTACTTGAGTAGGATGTTTTAGTACGCTTTCCACCCCTGTGTACATGCAACACTAAAAAAAAATAGTATTGAGCAAATAAATGTCTCTGTAGATGTGAAGAATTCTGATTGTTTTTTGAAAACCTTACAAATAAACTGGAGAATTCACCAAAATTGTTGTGCAGAAGCTTGTGGTTTTTTGTTTTTGGTTTGATGCAGCACAATGCCTCGTGAACTTAAGACGGTATATAACAGGCTGTTGTTTAATAACGCTGGTTAGGACACACGTATTGACACACGCATACATAAAAGCCTGTATATGTCAAACCCACAGAGGAGAGGGTCGGCCGGGCTCCCGCAGACAGATAGAATGGCAAGGCTGTAAATATTCATGGCGGAGCTGTCAGCGTCCCGCGCCTCTCCACCGGCTCCTGTCAGTCCATTGATCTCTCATACATGACATTCACGTCCAATGACCGCCCTGCCTCACCTCAATCATGTGGGAAGAGGTGCCCTCTCTCCCACCTGCTTGTTTTCAGGCGGTCTGGAAGACAGGAGCATGCTGATCACCACCTGCATCCTGGGCCGTTACATCCCCCCCTTATCATTATAGGATCTAAAGCCACTGGCAAGCTGCTTAAAGGAAAAATCCCCCACTTTGAATACTCTTTACACTCTTTACACTGTTAGATATCATCAACTTGTGATGTTCAATGCATTTCAAGAGATATATGAAGAGTTGTAATTTAAGTTTTTGGTGTACTCACTTTCCCTTAACCTGCCTGTCTACTTCTACATGAATTTATGATTTCCTACATTTCCCAGAAAGCCTTTCGACAACCCCCAGAGAAAGGGTGTGAACCTTTTGCTTTCAATCAAAAGTGGGTGTATGGGCATATAAATACAGCTAGCCATTTAACACTGGGGCGTGTCTATGACCGCGACCGCATCCCTTACTCATAGTGCATTGCATTCTGGTCTATTGAGGCTTCTGTCGGTGGAAGAAATTGGTCTCTCTGCCTGTTCTGCGATGGATTTCTCCCTGTATGATTGTTGAACATCGGTGCAACATGGCGGCTCTAGAAAGAAGCCCTCGCTCTTTGATTCTGAGGGACTGACACCAAAAACAGATATTTACCGTTGATGTTTTAAATAGCTAAAAAAATTCTGCTGTCAAACTCCATTTTAGCTGCACTGGAAATATCTCAACATGGCGTCACAGCATCTACATTTGGCCAGTTATCCACAAGAATAAGAAAAATACACCACCAAACAACAGAATGGGCCCAGAAATGCAACGTGCATCACCAATAGGTGTTTTTAAGCTTAAGTTTTTAGCTGTTAAAGTGTTTTAGTGTGGATTTTTCCTTTAACCTGGTCCTTAGTAGTGGTTACCTCTACCTGCAAAGCGTTGGCCAACACAAAAGGTGCCTACCGTGCAGCAACAGTTGTGCTGGGACCTTTTCTCACATTTCACGTAACCCTGCCCTCACATAATAATTGATATTATCTGACAGCACATGTAAGATGCCAATAACCCGAGGCAGTGAAGTCACCTCGTATGATGTCTAATTCCACTTTTTCATGCACAATTTATATTATCTGTTTCGGTCGTGTAAATAGAACGACTAGCGTGTTGTTCCTGAGGGTAAAACACTCAAATCCGATTATGATGTGCTATACAACCTCATCAGATCATCACTATTTCATCTCAGTTTTCACAGTATTTCAAAGTACTGCAGACCCACAAGATATTTTTAACAAGTCTGCTCCCTATATTGCTATAGGGGAGCGGTAGATACACAGCGAACACTATGAGTTGGCTGTCATGTTTGCACATAGCAGTTGCTGATTTATACTTTAATAAGACACAACTTAGGGTGTAATATCTATACTGTATATAACTACATTTCTATGCTTATGATTATTGATTTCCTGTGCACAGCGGTGCTTCTCTCAGGTTCTGGGTAGAGCAGGAACGATTGTCCAAGCACAGTGAAAGCTTTCAGAGCCATGTAATTACTTTCATAACACCTTGATATTACCTGTATCCAATGTGTCTTTAGAACGATCAATACATTGTTAAAAAAAAAAGATGAATTTACAGTTGAAGAGACTTTAAAGATATGTACTGTAGGTGATGAAACAGAGCTAAAGCCTCTCCGTTTCCAGTGGAATACTTTCATCATTGTATGTATATTCCTGCACTTCTCTTGCGTTCAGTATGCAGTACCAGTCGCTGAGACCTCAAACAATTTGTTCATTCTCATGTTTCTTCCATCCTTCCGGCCGTCACACTGGTCATGCTTCATGAACCCTGGCTGATGTACAGGTGAGTCTCAGCGATGGGCCCGCAGACAGGGGCCACGGCCTGTTTGCCGAGAGGATGAAGAAATTTGTCATTATCCCCCGCAACCGATTCTCCTCACGCTTTCTGGGATCCAACTCTTAATTGCCCAGAGAATTCGTCCAAACAGAGACACCGAGCCGAAACACCTCCGACGAGGCTGTGCATCGATCAGCCTTCGTGCAGCTTAAAAATAATAGTTTTTCTTCATGAAATAAATCGTAAAGCATGATTTCCCAATTGGTGTTGTTATTTTAGAGGAAAAGTGGTATGGTGGTATACTTTGTAATAATCTTCCATTATTCATCTATCCTGCATCTATCTAGCATTAGTACAGCTCAAGGCAGGCAGACCAGACTACTCTTTCTCAAAAATGTTGTACTGAACAGACGCATTGTAACTCAAGCTGTCTCCAGTGATTGATTGGCAGACCATTTCTTGTGCTTTCTGATAGCTCAAACAAAAGGACTAAACTAAAAGAAGCACTAGTGAATTGTTTCAGCACATTAAGTGTATAATACACACTTAAAGAGTGCAGCAAATGGTTGCATCTTCACGGTGCAGCAGGGTGAAAATCAATAAACAGATCTCATCCAAATATACTATCTTACTACAATTCTTTTCTTTTTAATATAGCAGTTCAGCAGGCAAAAGTCGGCACTCAGATGTAGCAAATCCATCAGGGAAAAGAAAGATGGGAAAATTCATCATCAAGAGAAAGCAGCAAGGTGTCTCTCAGATAAAACATGGTCAGTGGATGAAATGGCAAAGAGTAGAGAGGAAGAAACTTGGCTTGGGTTCAGAAGTTTAGATTTAGATTTAGTTTTTTCAATAAGGGTCTAAGGTTGGAGAGTGTCATTTTCATTTCTTGTTTCATAATGTGAGCGTTGTGCAGCCCTTTGAGATTGTAACTGTGATTGATACAAATAAACCTGACTTGACTTGACAAGATCCAAACTGAATTAGATTCATTATAGGTGCAACATACATGTAAACATCTCCCCAAAATTGCAGGCAATGTGTAGGTGAGGACGCTGCCTGTCCCTTATGTTCAAGTAAAGCTACTTTCAAACATATTTAGTCAGGATGTAAACTGAGTCTGTCCCATGGGCGATACACCTGGTGATATCACCAAGCCCTGAAGTGTCTACAAGCAGCAATTGAGAGCAAACATTTAGAAAACAATTTAACAACTGAAGGAAGATCTTACAGCTGGTTTTGTCCACGAGGGAGAAAAGATTAGGAGGGAAGCATTTTAAGGCAGATTTGGGGAAATATCTGATAATCCTGCAGGATATAACGGATTGTGCATTTTATTGAGTTTACAGTGGCATGATTGGATGCGGTAGATGAGGCATTTGAAAGGAAAATGTGGAGGCTGGTTGCTGAAGGTTTGTAGCAAAGTCAACTTTAACACTACTGGGAGAATTAGGCATTTTGTGGGTGGAACTTAAAGCAGGCAGTTAAGGTGGTATCTGAGGCAGCAGTGGGAGCCAATGAGCAACTAAGGCTGAGGAGAAACCATACTGATACTGGTATGCATGTTATTTGTTAGTAGTATATACACTGGGATCTGGATTTGTTAGCATGTTGGTATGTTGGACTGTTAGCATTTGTTTGTTAGTGGTATGGTTGCTCTGGCTGAAAAGAAAGAATTTCACAGAGCCCAAAATATTCAGTATGTACTATATCTATTTTAAGACTAAGACAGGAGTTAAATATCATATAATAATATAGCTATTATAACTGGTATGATATGGTAGTGGGTAGTCCTACACTATTCTCAGCTCTTGGTATATTTGTCTTACATAACTAAGCTTACTGTTTACTGATGCAAGTACCTGGTGGAGCACATCAACAACAGACTGGACAGGTCTGACAACATGGAGGCACTGAACAAGACTGAGCAGAGCAGACGATCCCTTGGAGGCTGGTGTTGGTGTTTCAATGAATGCTACAGACTACTGTACATGTTCTATCAGTCTGTTGTGGTCACTGCACTCTTCTTTGTGGTGTTTTTTCTGGGAAGGCAGCACCGAAGCCGGGGAGGCAGGCAGGATTAACAAACTGGTGGAAAAGGCTGAGATTCAGTAGTAGCAGAGTTGAGGATGAGGACTAAACTGAACTCTATCTGAAGCCCCATTCGGACATAATTAGTTTTTAGGACAATGAGGGTGAGGTTAACAGGGCACAGGACATCTGTAATGTTAATGGCCAATTCACATGGGATAAGTGAACTGTGTAATCTCTGTAATCAGTCTCCAAAATTACAGACATGGGAGTGTTCACTCCATTTATGCATTGTCACCATATGTCATACAAACCTTCCACACTTGATGTTGACGTGCTCGATCAATAACAATATAGCATGGCTGCAAGAGTGAAGAAAAGTTGCAACTGGACCAGAGTTGAGACTTCAGGTCTGATCTCAGTTTGGGCTGAATGCTGGAAGAAAGAGTCCTCTCCCAAAGAAAATGATACAATATTCATCAGAGATGCCAATTCAGACGGGACTAGTTGCACCTGAAGTTATTTTTTTATTGGGCATTTTACAGGAGGTAAAAGAGGCTGGGATTTTTACTGGCGGGTCTGTAATAATTAATGACACGGCAGATTCGGATGCGACTAAAATTACAGACATGCTCCGGTAACGATTACATTCCCCCACCTCCCCCTGTAAAACTAATAATATCCAAATGGGGCTTTAGACAACACCTCCCACTCCTACAGTGAGCTGATGCAACTACAGAGCACCTTCAGCCTCTGCCTCGTCTCCCTGAGGTGCAACACAGAGCGCTGTTAGGTCTTTTGTGCCGAAAGACATCAGAAATACAATGCTTCCTGCCCAGAAGGCCCCAGCCTCAGCTACTTTTCAATTCCTAACCTATACATTTGTTTGCATTGTTTCTGATCTGTACATATGTCTGTATATTCATATGAATTGGTATATGTCTGTACATATGCTACCTTAATCCATAAATATGTTATGATTGTCATAATGATACAAAAATGCACAAAATGCAAAAAATGCCACATATTGTTTATCTTCATATTCTCAAATTTCCTCTCATTTGTTACATATTGCCCATATATTAATATTTCATTGCTTAACATATTAGTGATATATATTTATAGGTGTAATGTTTTGTTTTCATTCAATTTTTCTTCTTCTTTCCACTGCTACTATACTGCTGCTATTTCTCACCATCTTAATGTTGTAATCCATACCTTCATTCATACATTTCTACTGAACATGCTCGTGTTGAAACTGTCAGCTGTGTATGTTTATACTGACCTTATTTTGCCTTATTTTTTACTGTTTGCGGCTGCAACAACCCAATTTCTCCACGGGGATCATTAAAGTTTCATCTCATCTTATCACATCCTGCGTGTTTGTAAACGCAGACAAAATGGAGAGAATACTTACTAAGTGGAGAGGTTACATTACTAAAACAATAGTTAAGCAATTACCTAGACAAAAAAAACAAGGACTTTTGGCCCATAATGAAATAATGGTATGAGCTGCTGAAATGGAGAAGCTCAGCATGTGACTCAAGGGATATTTGCTTGAGATCACAAATAAGGATTTTAGTGTGGTGTCATTTTGATTTATGGATGTCACACGCACGTTAATAAGTTAAGGCTTTGGTGAGTTCGGGTTGCGTTGCCAAGATCCCATCTTCCATATCCCATGTCTTTCAATGGGGATTTCAGTTCAATGGCTTTAATAACATGCATGAATGGATAGGCATTTTTTTTAAAGAAAGAAATTGTTGCAGCAATTTTTTTTTCTACCCTCCCTCTCTCTGCTATTAGCAAGCAATCAATGGCCAATTGCCTTTTTAATGCCTTCTTCAGGATCTTGTTGAAAGTCAGACACACTTCAAGGTATCCGCCTTAACTTCCTCCCCGGCTGCCCCTTCATTTTCGCTCCCAGTGCGACAAGAAGTGGGTACAAATAATAAAGATAATGTTCGCTGAGTAATGATTTCCCATTTTCTCCTTACTTGTACCCCGTTATTAGTTAGATCAGTATGGCAGTGAAAATTAATTTTCTTTTCACTTAGAGGGAACATTACCATGATTAATTTCACCATGGAGTGGAGGAAACTGGAGGATTGCTGCAATATGAGGAGTGAAATCAATTTGGTCTGATGTGAGAAGAGCCTGGCAATGTGGGGTATAAACAAGTATGAAATTACCCTCTCTGTCTTCTCCTCTAATAGGAAAAGAGCACCATTTGGCAAGAGGCTTTTGTGCGAGAAATGTGACCCTCCTTGGCCTTCATTGGGATGAAAAGAACTTGGAAATGAAATTCTCTCTATCTATCGGCCATTATCTTAATATCATCCAAACCACTTGTGTGCCTGGCAACTGGAAAATCAATTTGGAGGTAAAGATAAAGAAAAAAATTCAATTCAGTGCTGTTTCTCTTTGGTTTTGCAGTGTCGCTGCTATGCAATAAACCCATTGCATATTTTTTTTCTATTGGTCTCAAGTGAAATAATTACAACCATCAGCATTTACCCCACATGGAATCTGCCATCAGTGTTCTCTAACTCCTCCTGCTGCAAGTACTGAGCATCACACTGGACCTGAATACACATTTGGACATCTTCCCAAAAATATTCTGGGACTGAGACTTAGTGGGTAAATTTAGTAATCGCACTGACATTTACATTTCATATTTACAGTATCTTCCTCCATACTCCATTTAACAAATAAAGACAGGAGGGGCTTATTTCCTCTGGGAAAATGGGGGGAAACTCTCCTAATTGCTTAATTAAAACCATTATTTGTACACAAAGACTAACCAAGCATTAAAGCTCCTACAAATTAGAATGCATCTTTAAAGACCAAGTCTTTTTGCACTTTAATGGCCAAGGTCCAGTTCTGCCATAGGTCTTTATGAACTATTATATCTAAGCCTAATTACTGATAGTGTTTTGGAAAAGCTTGCATAAATGGAGGGATTGGAGCCTGAAGAGTCTAAGTAGGGTTTGATGAGTTTTACCTAACACGCTGCTCATGGTCAACCATTTGGAATAATCTGAATCACTGATAAATTCATTTTTTGTCAAGGTTTCAGCAATGGTACTATGGTGCAAGAAAGATTATCATCAACAGCTTTAATTTGATATATTGAGGAAATATTCACTCAGAAATCCAAACTTGCCCTTTACAATAGATATCAATTGATATCTGCATTGATTCCCACATTCAAACCTCAATATAGTAGCAAAAATGTTTAAAAAAAAATCAAAATTCACTCTTTAAATTTCTGCTCAATCACATGTTGTCACAAACCCTAAACATGATGAAGACAAATGAAGGGTCATAATCCTCATGGCCAAGTCGGTGTCCAGAGATTGGACATCAAGGATTATCTGAGAGATTGAAGAGAGTCCGGCGCCGTCATTCCTCAAAGTCGCTCTGAGCGGCTGGAAGGCCAGAGAGGAGGCTCCGTCCTTGGTTACAGCTGGACACCTGAAGTCATCGCACTTGAAATGGAATCAAGATGGATGGTCGAAATCTTTTTCTTGTCTTGGTGTGCTGAGGATCTCTACTGAAAGCCTCCATATGCTGCACAATGAAGACAGATGAGCAGGAATGCGGGCTGATTTTGGGGGCGTTTGGTGCCGTCCCTCGAGCGGACGGAGGCAGGGGGACCATCCGGGTGGAGAGGGTGGGGTCCTTGGCCGCCGGGGGCGACTGCAGCTCTGCATCTTTAGGGATGGACCTGCTGACTGATGAGAGAGGGAAGGACGAGATGGGTTGCCAATGTTTTTCATCTCCTGTTCTGAGCCAGCGCATTGATGTATGACGGTACCTTTCCTCTTAGACTTGGTCCGGTGGATCAATAGTCTGTGAGCTGGCAAAGCTAGAGAGGGATTTTATGAACGACAAGCTGCTCACGCTCAGAATGATGGTCAGTCCTCCTCCCAGGGCTCAGGCTCAGTCTGGGGAGCGACTGAGACTGTGATTACATATGGAACACAACACACCAACCTCTGAAACTCATCACTCCTCGGTCGGCTTGAGCCACTTTCTACAGAATGTGAACGCACTTCAAATCAGTCCGTCTCTCCTCTGAAGTCTTCCTCCTTGTCATCACCTGCACTCTGTTGTTCTTTTATTCTGAATACTTTTGGTTTTGATTTTGTTTTGTGACCCCTCACCATTGAGCTCGATGTGCTTTAAGACAGATATAAGGCTGTGATCAGATAGGATGCAAAGCACAACTGTGAGCGGTGTTAGTAACAGAGGGAGAGCGAGAGCTGAAAGAGCGCAAGGAGTGTTACATCATTGTTGCTGCTATGCACCACAAAGTTTAACAACTTGCAAGCTATCTAGCTATCTAACCTGAAGAAGCAAAGGGGAAAAAGTTGTTGAAATGGACAGGGAAAGGGAAAGTTAGCTCATTCTGAAATGGAGGATGTGGGTACATGAGTTGAATCATCTCATCCAAGGGCTCAGCTCCAGATACAGCCTGTTTTGCGGGTTATTTTTTGCACTGATGTAATACGTGGAGCAGCTAAAGTTGAGATGTTGAACTTGGAGCACCCAGGTCAGCGTCCTAAAACATGCTGCATCAAAAACACAAGGTTAGTTTGGAGGAGACACGCACCAAACCATTTAAAATAACTGAAAATGTGCGTTCAAAAAAAGCAACATATGTGATCCCAGCGTATGAGTTGCTCACACCAGTTTCACATTGCTGATGTTTTTTTGTTTTTTTTTATCTATATGTGTGTTTGCAAATGTGTGAGTGCATGTCTGTGTGTATGTGTGTGTGTGTGTGTGTGTGTGTGTGCGGGGGTAGGTGGCCTGGGGGGGGCGTTATTTGAGTAATCGTGGCAGTAATCAACTAGCCTACTCAGAAATATAGACATGCTACCATGGTTCAATACTTTTACTTTCAAAAAGGTAATGCTTAAAATTAATTTAATGGAACCATATTTTCACACGTAACTATCAATCTAATGTTACTATGGCCGCAGGAGCAGAGATTGGTCACTGGGTCATTATGTCTATCTAACTGCTCACTCACTGGCGGATAGTGAACTGCTAACCTGGCAAAAGATACTTGAACTTCGACACAGACAGACTGAAAACAGCATCGCTTTGTGGATCTGCCGGCCATTTAAACTTGCTGACTTGCATTATTTTTTACTGTAATGTCTTAAAAGACCTTAATAAATCAATTAGATTAAAAGAAACATATCCGTCAAGTTCATTTAATAGCATATTGGACACTGTTAGTATTATATTTAGGTGTCATAACATGGATTGATACCGCTGGAACACATTCAGGGGATTGATGGGGTTTCATTTTAATTCATTACTCTATATCAGTGTTCAAAGGGCTAAATGATGTGCAAGCACCAGTCAATGTGATTACCTATTTTTAGCCATCTTTCAAGTGGGCTGACTTAATGCCATCTCATCCCATTTCAGTAGTGTGAGGAGCGTGGAGGAGAATTAACTGAATAGACGCTTGGGCCAGTGGAGGATTTCTCTGATGGAGTTAACAAGTGTGTGCTTATGCAGATCAGAGAAGTTACAGAGACTGCATAGGAAGAGATCAGCATACTGTAACGTACATACACATGCAGCCATTGTACAACGGTTGCAATATTGCTTGCACCCCTGAAGTTGCTTGAACAATTTGAATCTTGTTCTACTGGTTGGCAACAAGCTGATTTAAAGACAGGAGATGGGTGTAAACATATGTCTAGGATAGTGGGGCATGGTGGAACATTTAATGGTTATCACTGTAAAAGATGGAAAGATTCATAATGTTCTGCCCATAATGCATTGGATGTCTGATCAATTGATGCTGGTGTAGGAAAACTGAGACTTTTTGGGGGGAGGCCATAGGTTAGATTAGGTTGATCTTGGTTCAATCATTCAGAATGGTTCTTGATTGCGGCTAATTTATCAATACATAAACAGTTAGAGAGAGCTTTCATCTGTGGGAATAATCAAAACATAGTTGGTGTGCTTCTGGTCTCTACCTGCTCTCCAGTGTTTCCGTTCTCCAGTGTTTTACTGTAGTTGATAGCTGACATTTTACCACACATGTAGGAAACGTGCATTTATCAATACACAGGATTTGATGTTACAATCCTATTTCCAATTCAGCCCAATTCAGATGTCTAAAGAATGTATTAATCCACAAATGGTGACCATAAACGACATCAGGCTATGCTGCTATAAATCTATAAAACCACCAGAAAGGTATGCATTGATTTTTCAAAAGTGCATTGGCATCGATGGACAAACTTTTATCTCAGTTTCTGAGAAGCCAACTTCAGAGATGCAAGGTTTCCCAGGACACATCCCACATAAATGAATGCCAGGCATTTATGTCTGTAAGTGGCATATTGTCCAAGTTTGTTGGTCACTGTGCACTGAAACAATAAGTCTCTAATCCATCTGAATATTATCTACAGAGGAATTAAGGATAGCAATTAATTACAAGCTTGAGTTGTTTCAGTATTGTGTGCTGCCATGTTTGGTGCATCACGTTCCACACCGCCGGGCCCTGTCACTTGTCCCTCAAGAGTTATTGGCGTCTAACAATATTAGAGAGAAATACGACTTAGGAAATTGGTAGTGGGGCGACAGAGCGTGACAATCAAGATCCATTTCCCTTCACTGTGGCCTTGTATGCCAAGTAGCCACACTGCAGCCTGGCGAGCCTAGTCATGACCTTATGAAAAATGACAGCGTGAGCCTTGTGTGGTCCATCGCTCTGCGGCATGACTGATTTATCCTTTTCCATTTTGGGCAAGAGAACTCAAAGCATAAAACTGACTCATAACAGGTGATGTGAGGAGCAGAGCTTTGTGTTCACAGGCTGCGGTTGACCGTTTAAATTAGTTTACATCCTGAAAACTTTTTGCCATGTTTCCAGACAACGAGTAACCAGCTGAAGAGAGCTCAAAAAACTATTGTACTGTATTGATCAATCCTGTATTTATAGATGGAAAGAAACACAACATGCTTTTGTAGCGTTGGTGGAGTAACAGATCACATGTAATGGGATTGCAGCAAAAGAACATTAACTTTAATCAGAGTTGCAATGAAAATCACACACCAGAGATATTGCAGATACTTTTGAAAAACATTACATTATTGTTGGGTTAAAGGGGGGAAGCATTTACATTATGAAATCATAGATGCAAACATAATTTTAAACATCTTGAAGTGAATGATTTTGTTCCAAATAATAGCATTAGAGTCTTTAAATCGGAATCAATTACACATTTCATTTTTTATTTTATGAATTTTGCTGCAAAGTAACACAAACTGGAAGAAATCAGATTGTTACTGAGTTTGAGTATTCCAGTGCATTACATTACTGATTACAAATTTTAGCAGGTAATCAATAATCTGTGACAGATTGCATCATGAATGGATCCTGAAAAGGCAATGGGATACTCTGTACTACAAACATAGAAACAGGATGACAGATACATTATTGGCTATTTACATAGCTTCAGCGTTTTGTATCTCTCTCTCAGACACACACACACACACACACACACACACACACACACCACTGCAAATCTCTCAGCAGTTTGTTGTACAGCTAAATGAATTTCTGTGGCACTGCAGCCCATCAGCATAATAGTCATTTTTCCAAGAAGTGCTGCATCTGTTCAACATTTCTTTCAAGTTTAGTCCAGTTAACCCGCTTCCATAATTCATGAGTTTATTTGCATGTTAATTAGCAAATAGACTGAGATATGTCAGGCTTTAATTGCTAATGGGGCTAAAAGGTCAGTTCAGTCAAGAGCTTATGACGGCTGACAGCCACTGAGCACACACTGGGAAAATCGGGTTTTCGAAATGGTTTTTGGTTGGTTTGGTCCAGCTTTGAGCTCTTCTCATCTGGAGAACCCCTATTTACAGAAGAGGGGGTTCATGAGGGTGAAATGATATAAAAGGTTGTTTTTTACTTTTCTCTGAAAGATGCACTCTGAAAACATCCATTAAAAGGTGTTGATGTATTCATCTGATCTCAGTAAATGTTCTGTTTAGTGATTTGCTGTGATTCATGTATCTATTTAATGTCCGATATTGTGGTATTACAGTCTAACTTATCAACAGTACCATTGGTTAATGCACTGAAGATATGTAAGGGGAACATACAGAACATTTGATTTTATTGATTTTTGCATAATGGGTTCTAGAAAGAACATTGCACCCACAATGTCTGGGAAAAAAAATGATTGCACATCAAAAAGGGTTCTAAGTGTGTATAGCAAGTAAAAAGATACTACAGCTGTGACATCCTAAGCGTCAATGCACTTATGTCATTAGATATGGCTGCAACACAACCTCAATTTTTAAGCCCTTTTGATCCGACTCCTGGCTCTCTAACTCCTTCAAATAGCAAGGCTTGGAGTGGCATGAGTAAACAGTTTAACTGCTGCAATCAGCGTTTCCAGCATGTAATTTAAAGTTACATTAAGCAACTGTATGCTGGCCTCTCGAAATGACAGCAACAGGTAACTGTTTGAGATATTTGAACTTCAATAGCCCCCAAAATCCTGTAAGATGACATCTGTAAACTGCACACAACACACCCATGTCTTTAATAAAAATGTTAAAGGCTGGCTGAAGCAAAATCAGAGCTGTGTGCACTTTTATTCATCTCATACGACTTGATTTTTTTTTTCATTATTCCTCCTTTATATTATGCTTCATAATTGTATGTAAGCTTGATATTTTCTTCCTTTTTTCTCTTTTTCTCTAAGCCTAACTAGGGACAGGAGTTGGAAACTAGCAATAGCTACAGTATAATCTAACTATAGCAAGCAAATAGGGTGAATCTATTCTCAATTAAAAGAGTGTATTTTTTACGTAAAAATCCAGCCTACAGTGCAGCTTCAAGCAACATAGCCTTCTGGAGATATAGTCTAATGAATGCAACGCCGTCTATGACGACGGAGGAGAAAGTGCAATATCCATGTTCAGTGTGTGCAATGTGATGCAGCGGCTGAGAGATCGGTGAAACTGCAAGATTTATAAAGTAATCTCCCCAAAATGGTGTTTACTACGGCAGAGAGAAACGCCGGCGGAGGGAGAGTTCAGAAGATTGGACATTAGTATTCACATTCACACTCACTGTGGCTGGCAAGGCAAGGTACAGACTAATGGATTTTTGCTTTGTCACTCAGTGGAAGTGGAAGCACCTTGATTAATTTCCTAAGTGGTAATTCTTTATTAAAGGTATAGAGAGTGGTAAGTGAATCTTTGGACTCCGCCCACAATCAGAGCAAATTATTATGCAGAAAGAAATGCTGCATGCTCTGTACATTCTGAGTTTAGAGCGCAAAAATGTAGAAACATGAGGATGTCGAACCGAAAAGTCAGAAGTGTTTGGTTCTACTTTTAACCTCTCTCTCTCTCTCTCTTACACACACACACACACACACACACACACACACACACACACACACACACTCAAACCACCACAGATCTCTCAGCAGTTAGTTGTGCAGCCAAAAGTGCAGAGTGCAGCATCTGTTCAACATTTCTTTCAAGTTTAGTCCAGTTAACCTGCTTCCATAATTCATGAGTTTATCTGCATGTTCATCAGCAAGTTAAGTTGGTTATATAAATTAGGTTGTTTATGTAAAATCTCTGTTCTTCAGAGGTTTTCCATTTTGCATGGACCCGTTTCAGTATTGCACAATTATGTAATACACAGTTCTGCTCTGGTATTTGGACCCAGGACTTATTATAATGTTTTTGCCTTCTGGGCCACAAAGGATATTACAATACACTGTAGCCAATGATGGACAGTGATTACCTGGGTTTAATGTATTTCCATGTTTTGGTAATCTAATCAAACTGCAGATTTTAACATTAAAAGCTGAACTGACAAATTGATGATTACATTTGCCAGTATCCGAGATTAAACAGCCATAAATCAGAATCGTTTTGAATCATTACAATAAAACAGAGGATGAATGGTGGTCGTATGCAAACATCGTCACCTCTCACGAATCAATCTTTCAGACTGTAAAACTTTAAGATCCTTTTAAAACCCTTTTATGCCATAGAGCTTAATCTGTGCTCCCACTTTGCTAAAAGAGTTCTCCAGGTGAAAAAACATCCCACACAAAACCATTTTGGGGCTCTTGCTTTTCGAATGCGTGTTCTGTCTGAAACCCTTAAGAGCTCTTCTCCCAGGGACAGAGCGGTGCTCCACTCTTTGTATTATTTTTATGTCCTTTTGATTTCAGTGCAAGCCTGTTTTGATAGATTCTTCTAACCCGCACGTGTTTCCAAATCACGGAACAGCACCTTGACATGCAAAAGCAATACAAACACCAAAGCATTGCCGCACAAACACTTCAACAAAACGCAACAAGGAGAAAGCGGGGATGGATGGATGAGTCTGGCGCCATGGTTACCAAAGCAGCCGAGCAAAAGTGCAGGCAAATTTATTGAAATGCTCAGACAAAAACAAGATAACGGCCACAGGATTGTCACTACTTGACCAATGAATGGGCAGAACTATTCCCAAGATACTACAAAATTATTCGACATGATAGTGCAGTGGAATGTCCTTTCCCCACTCGCTGTAAAGCACTATCAAGGCCTGTCAAGGACAACGGCGCTCCGGTCGGCCTTGTTATGTCGGAGTTGGAAAATGGCTGTGATCCTTACAGTGGGTGGATGAGTGCTAGAATATCCACTTAAGGCTAAGCCAATCTCTTCCTTTTGCATATCGCTGAAACATCACTTAACATTTCACCTCAACACTTCAACTTCACAATGTTATAAAAGTGACACATATTACCTACTAAAGGAAATGGGAGCATGAAATGGCCCATAAATCACGGCAAGCACCTCTCACCGGAAACAGGCTGATGAGTCCTCCAACTTGGGTCTAAATATTATGACTCATTGAGGATCGGCGTGCCCGTGGCAATCAACCGGAGTGCTAATAAATGCACGTGCGAATTATGAACTATTAAACAAAACAGATGATGTCGTGTTGTGATCGGGCGTCACGGCGTGCTGATTGGCGCGAAGGTGAAGGTGCTCTGGGAAGGATGATGTCAAACTTGATTGTCCGAGAGCGCCGGTGGTCAAAGCACCTCTGCGTTAAAAGTGTTTTTATCTTCCTGTAAACTCATGTCTGAATGCAATGACTGTACAGTGGAGGAAGACAACACTGTAAAACATGGTTGTTGCCTATAGTTTACAGTTCAAAATATAGTACAATACCAGAAAAACAGGTGGAAAATCTGCGTCTTTTAAAGCAATATTCCACTCAGTTTTAACATGGGGGTTATTTGGCACTTCACCGCCATGAAAACCAGAATATAAACTAATCACCAAGATCGGATGCAGCTGGACGAGTTTGTAGCTTTTTACTTGTAGATTTTTACTTCCCATTCATTTGAATGAGGCCACAAAATTAGCCTGAAAATGTATTTAACACATTTGTGAACAGATTCAACAACAGATCATTTCTATTCGTGGTTTACACTCAAATTTGTATTTAAAGGTCCCATATCATGTAAAACAGGATTTCCCTTGCCTAACCCTAACCAACTAAATCTACACAATCCATATTACAAAAACCAAGCCTCTAAGCGGACTTCCGTAACTTTGTGGCGTCACAAATGTTCGCTCATTATCATTTTTGTAAGAAATAATAGTTAACAAAGTGTTTTTTTCAAAGCGGGTGAGCGGTTGTCATTGTTTATTTACCTTTCATTCCCATTTCCCTACCTGTCTGCTGCCTGGTCTGCTGGTGCTGTGGTGTCTCACGGTTCACTCTTGAAACGGTTAGCCAATCAGAACAGAGGGGTCGTTAATATTAATGAGCCTTAAAGGCACAGCAACAGAAACAGCCTGTTCTTGCTAAGGCTCAGAGAGATGCTGGAAAATGAACGTGTAAAAATGGATTGGGAGTGTTTTTGGTGCATGACACCACACACACAGCTTTTAATGGACCTCAACACATAAAATAAAACACTGGAAAGTGGAGAATATGGGACCTGTAAAAATAAAAGTAGATCCGGTCTCCCAATCAGGAAGTATCTCTCCTAAATGGTATCCCTCTGCTATGTTGTCTTCTATCAATAAAAATGCCATTCAGCGAAACTATGTTGTAAAACGTTGGACCCACAGTCAGTTGAAAATCACAGTAGTGGGATCTGTTGTTGAATCTGTTCACAAACGTGTTAAATGTTAGTTTCAAGCTGTTTTTGTGGTAAAAATCTGAACACTACAAACTTGTCCAGCTGCATCTGATCTCGATGATTAGTTTATATTCTGGTTTTCATGGCGCTCAAATGCCGAATAACCCCCATGTTAAAACTAAGTGGAATATTGCTTTAAACTGCTGTTGACCACAATCTGCTGCTTTCTGCTTTCTGTTGCATCGTGGTTATCAAAGAGCGAGAGAGAGAATGAAAGAATGGATTTGGTGAAAATGAGAATCAATGATAACGATAGAACAGGAGAGGCTAATTGAGTCCAATCTACAGGAGGCTGGATTAATTAAGGGGCACCTATAGATTTGGCTTGTAAAGATCTTTCTAATTGGACAACAAGATTGGTAACGATCTGCAGATTGTGTCCACTGTTTATATCCCTTTGTGGTTTTACAGAAAATAAATTAAAACCGGAACAATGCATAGACACTTTTGGAAAGTTTTCATGAGGTGACTTTTGGGGATACTTGCAAATTAAGTGGAACTTATAAATAAAGAAAAACCTCAATAGATATTTCTACAACTTAAGTCCATTGAAATCTGCATCAGTTTGAAAGTTGGAATTGCTTTTGCCAATTTGCATAATGACTTTGTGTTTTACTCTATTAGTTCTAACCTAACTTAACTTTAAGATTTTATTGATTACTTTTACAGAGGTAACTGAGAAAATACAAAAAGCCAACTCTGCGTTTGCTTAAACCTCATTTGTATGAACTTGCATTGAACTGGTAACTTGTTATTATTGTTTTCCCTTATTATACAGTACCTAATGGGTTGTTAAATCAATAATATTATATTTTCATAGGAAAAATGTTTTGTTACTCTATTACCAACTGATATAACACAATAGTGATTCAACCTATACAGTACCAGATTCATGAAAGCTTTCACATTTGCTGTTTTAAACACCTGGTGTTTGTGATGCTTTTTACATTTCCAGCAGCAGCAACAGCAGTTTGTTTGGAATAAACAGAAGAAGAACTGGGTAGTTAGCATGAGCAGTGATAGCCACCATCACCAGAAAAGCCACCAGAAAAGAGCACCACTTACAGAAACTCAAACTTCATCAAGAGAAAATCCAAGGAAAAAGACACCACAGTCCCGCCCACACTGTTTGATTGACAGGTGATCTCTGGGAAGTGCAGAAACACCACAGCAATGAGCGCTGAGCACCAAAGATGTCGCCCAAAATGAAAACAACAAAAATCTCACAAATTCCCACAATAATATATTTCTCTTGCTGCTTTAATTTTACAGATATAGTGTATTATTTTAATTATTATCATTCAGGTCTAATGTAAAGGAATATTCTGCAGTTCCTCAAAATGTCAGTGTTAAACAAAGAGGTGACACCGCTGGCAGGAAATAAAGCCGGGGGGGTCAGGCAGCCGCTCTGTCTCTCCCGCTCATGTGTAAACTCCCGCGGCTGCAGCAGGAGATGGATCCACACGGCTGCGGTCTCTGAGGAAGTCCCTCATTGCCATGGAGCTCAACCTTTCTGAGACACCTGATCTGAATCCAATCACGGCAGCCGTCTGTGTGTGCACTCTGCGAACACCAGCCGCCCAGGAGACCGGCTTCTGCTGGCCCCTCTGTCGACATGCATCTAATGCAGATCCATCCTCAGCCTCAGTTCTCCCATCAGCCCCCTCTCTCTCCCACAGCCGGATGGGACTGCTTGACTCTCTGGCATTTTAGAACAGCAGTCATCGTGCTTTTTTTTTATGTGTTTTTTTTATGCGCATGGGCTCTGCTGTAAAAGGCCCAAATTCCTCGGTGGGTCCTGTGCGAGGGGGGGGGGGGGGGATTTTAGGGCCAAAGGATTAATTGGAATTTATTATTTCTTCTTATAGTCATAAGTTTTTAATAAGCCCACTTTGGCTTAAACTGTAAGGGAAGCTGCTTGGCCACTGCTGCTCACCAAGTATGTGGGCTCACGGCGCCCTGTGCTTCCATAGACTCCCATAGACTTCCACAGAATAGAATAGAATAGAATAGAATAGAATAGAATAGAATAGAATAGATCTTTATAACCCCAGAGGAAAACACACACAAGAGACCCAGCAGTGCAGAAAAAACTAGACAGTGTATACAGTGCTGAAATATGCTTAGTGTCTGAATTACAGACATTGAAAGAGTTTGAATTTTATTAAAGTGGTAATGCGCCATTTATACTTTGGTGACATCTTTGTTGCTAAGCGCTCGTTGCTGTGGTGTTTCTGCACCGCACTTCCCAGAGATCACCTGTCAATCAAACAGTGTGGGCGGGACTGTGGTGTCTTTTTGCTTTGATTTTGATTTGATTTTCAGTTTGAGTTTCTGCAGTTTTTTTTGTCTGTCCAGTCACGGTGGCTGTCGCTGCTCATGCTAACTACCCAGTTCTTCTTCTATTCATTCCAAACAAACGTAAAAAAAAAAAAAAATGCATCACTTCCTGTGCACCAGAGGACCTACCTGACACCTGGGTGTTCAGAACAGCAAATGTAAAAGCTTTCATGAACTGGATATAGGTTGAATAATTTTTGTGTTTTATCAATCAGCAATAGAAAGTAGTAAACTGGACTTTATTTACATGAAAGTTGTACAGATTATTACTTTAAGTTTAATGCCAGCAGAAAGAAAATGGTAAAATCCTAAGCACTGTCGGTTTACAACTCATCTCCCCCTGCAGGTGTTTATTTGTAGATTATCTTTCAGCCTGTGCATAGAGTGTTAAATATGTCCAGATAAAGACAGCAATGCTTTTTAATCTTTCTGTTTGATGTGTCGTCACTTTGAACGTGTTGTTATTGCCTCTATTAAGAAGATGAATGAAAACAGGAAATGGGCCTCAGGGAAACTTATTGGCCCTCTGTTGTTCATATCTCCGTCCTCGGCCAGATGAGATGCACCAGATGAAAACTAAGCCCAATATTTCTCTTTGATCTGTGAATGCCTTGGGTGCATTCACATTTCGCAAATCAAGAGATTAATATGTCTATCGTCATTATCACTCACTGCGCTGGAGAAATCAAGATAGCCCGCTATGGACTGGTTAATTTTCTGCACATTATGTGTAATTTTTTTTCATGGTGACGATAAAACAAACAGACGGTGAGTCTGGCTCCCTGCTTTCATGTGAACAGCAGGGAATTATAAACAACAATGGTAAACTTTGCAAAGATGACAATAAAATGCATCTCTCTCCACAGCCGCAGGTAAAAAATGAAGTTGAGCTAAGAGGCGATGAGGCTCATCTGAGCACACACACACACACACACACACACACACACGCACACACACGCACACACACACACTCAAGTATCTCTGCACCGGATCATAAACCGTTTGCACAGAACCATTTTTCAACCCAAATGTCATATAGATTTATTTTATGCTGATAAAATGAAGAAAACCTGATCATTTGTATACTACAGTGTCTGTGTCTGTGTGCGCAGAACAATATGAAAGTGGCTTAGGGTGATTTATGCATAGCTCGGCTCCTCGCCTGTTCATATTGGCTTCTTCCTGAATCCTGTTTTTCTTGGGCCGTGCAGACTAAGTGATGGATTGCCCCTCCATTTGAATGCAAGGTGGCACACATTAACATTTGTGCTGTTTCTAAAAACATGTAGCGTTATTTCCATAAATGCAATCATACCAGGAAGCACAGAGGCTTGGTCTCCAGGTTGCTACAGTCAGCATGTCTGCGTGCGTGTCTCTCACCACGCAGTCTCACCACCGTGTCACATTCTGGTGCTTTTTCACACTCAGTCTTGAGGAAAAATCTGTGACGTTCAGAGGTGTTTTGTGTGTTTGCAAGCGTTGTGGCTGCTATTGTCTTCTTAGTGGGCAATGCCATCAGTGGCTGTGTTTACACACACACACTAAAAATGTGATTGTAATGTGGTTAAGACAGTAATGTATGGCAGGACACCATACTCAGATTATGTGTCTGCCATTATCTTAGTTGGAGTAAGAGTAATCACGGTAACATATGTGGACTGCTTCGATTTTACACGGATTAATAGAGACCAGTCAGAACATTTATATACTTTAGTAATTTCTTTAAGTGTGATCAAGTGTAGCTGGTAAATCAGATTATTAGTGGATTATTAGTGTCACTTCATAAATATCTTGTAAATGGTTTAATTGCACTATTTCTTACTTGGATTATTGGCAATAGTCACATTATTGTGTGCATGTAAACATAGCCAGTGATGTAGGGTTAAGTAAGTGGGTGAGTAAACTACAAACCAAAATGCAAATCACCACTTGCATATATAGAAATTGAGTTCTATGTAGAGTTAAGAAAGGTTTCACCATCTGAAATGCATAGGTCGTTATTAAAGAAAAAGGTTTTGTAAGTATTTTGTAAGCATGGGTCTTAAGATGACTCATAACTCATCATTTGCTCTACTTTCATGGAAGCAAACATTTTGTCAGAGTAGGGGTCAAATTTTTCAAATGGTGGATGCTATATATCTCATTCTGGAATGACATTTCTCAATTACAGTATATTTCCACTACGTCTACAGCTACGTTCACTAACTATTTAATATAATCAAGACTTTTATGTGACAGTAAAAAGATGCCTAAGCTGAGTTTAAGTGAATTTATGTTCTGCTACATTAACATTAAGCTCATCAGAATAATCAGAATCCCAGTCAGTGTTTGAAAGTGAGCGCTGCAAAAAAAATATCCATCTTAACAAGTTAATCAATCTAGTATTATTAGTGTTAAAATCTTATTTTTTTCTTAAAACAAACCAGTAATTTCACTTGTTTCCAATGCAAATCAACTTGTTTCAAGTATTTTCTTGAATCGAGTGAAATTGCACTGGAAAGAAGTGAAATTATCTCACTCCAAATTATCTTTATTTGTTACTTGTTTTAAGGAAAACAAGATTTTAATGAATAGGAGACTTCAGTAAACTATTTTTTGAGGCGGACTCTTCTTTAACAGTGAGCATCCTTTAGCCACACACCAGTCCTCATCTGTTTGAGAGCACACAGTGAAGCTAACCGGCCTGTGCGTCCAGACATCTGAGGTCACTAGAGGGCTTCATTATTGAATTTTCTCCTGAGTCACCTGTGCATTTATACAAATGAGATTGCTCTAATCAAACAATTAGCCCTCTCTCTGCTGGCCCGTTAATATATCAGCGTGGCACTTAGAGGAACATGTCCTGCTTTGGTTTATTAAAACCTCCAGCTCCTGCTTCACTGTGGGGGTGCAGAGGGGTGAGCGGCCATCTGTGGCCTGTCCAGTTCAGTTTCTGGTTACTGCTGGTAACCTGCAGTGAAGGAGGCAGGGAGTGGATTCGCCACAGCAAACAGGGAAAAGAGAGAAAATGGGGGGAAGAGGAAAGAGAGTGCTTCTTATATTTGGCTGCATGGGGGCGCGTGTTGCCTTTAGTGCAGACTCTGCTTTTCGAGGCCTAGTGACATTATCAAATGGATTGACATTTCAAATATTTGCAGTGCTCAGCGGCTCCGTATGTGGTATAGGTGAACCATGGGCCTTCTCCTCGCCACCCGGCAAGCGATGCATGTCCATTTCATCACAAGCACGGAAATGAGATCAAACAAGCCTCCGCTCTCCAGACCTTTACAGTGCAGACAATGTAATCTGAAGAGCAGGTACTTTCCCTTAAACAGGCCATTGCCCCGCACCGACTGCAATAGCATAAGTGCAAGGGGGGGCATTTTAATGCGTGGCACTGAATGATTAATTTAGGTCAGGGCGGTAACGCGGCGTGTGTGGTATCTCCTTTTAGCCGCAGCAGATACTCCTCAGGTGCGGCTGAACATGTGTGTGTGTTGTTTGAGGTGACAATGTGCCGCTAATCCACACATCCGCGGAGTGAGGCTGCAGTAATGACAGCGAAGCCCGTGGCATATTTCCCCTTCTTAAAGCAAAACGCTGTCAGAACCACCGTAGCAAATAGAGTGCTGTGAAACTAATCTTGCCAAAACAGATTAAGCACCATGAGTGAATATGTCCCAATTCATCTTACGCTCACCCGCAAGAAAAGACACGTTGGCAGGCCAAAGATATGAAAACTTGGCTACGAAGCCTAATAAGTGGCAAGACAACTGACTTGACTTGTGTAAAACTCAGACAGAACACAAGAGCGCCGCTGATTGTGGCATCTAAAACGAAAGTGTTTTTGTTCGTGATGAATACACCCCCCCCTCTCCCCCTCTCCCCCCCCCCCCCGGCTAAAGTTAGCTCAATGCTACGTCTCTTGTCAGATAATATGAGAATACAACAGCGCTCGTGGCTGTTGGCTGCTGCTGCTGTCATCCTGATGTGTTTTACATGTCGCTCTCATTATGTGACTTGACTTTTTAATTTGTCTCCGGGACTTTAACATGAGACCATTTAAAAAAAAAACAGGCATTTTTAGTCTTCATTCACTCAAAAATGTGGTATACTGTTTGTTGCAATTCTTCACTGTTTACAGATGAGGGAAAGTTACTTTCTAAATGTAATCAGTAATGGATTACCGGTCAACTGCTTCAAACTCTAATCATAAATCATTGGATTACACCTATTTTCATCTACTTTTTTATTAACATGTCTCCAAAATCGGTAACACTTTACAATAACGGTACATTAATTAAGGGTTAGTTAATGCTTAATAAGCATTAACTAACCCTTAATTAACAGTTAACTAATGTGTCTGGTAATCTGGTAATCATTTACTAATGGTGTTCATGTTAACTAAGGTACTAATGTATACATTATTTAATAGTCATCTATAAGGACTATTAAATAATGTATAAATTAATACCTTACCTTATTTAATGCTTATTAAGCATTAACTAACCCTTCGGTGGGGTTGATGATGTTAATGCTTATTAGGCATTAACTAACCCTTAATTAATGTACCCTTATTGTAAAGTGTTACCCCAAAATCTTAAAAAATGTATTTGAAGTTGTTCCATCAGCCGATAGACTGTAATTTGAAATAATGTCATTATCATTTACATAACATAACCGTTATTCCACGATGTGTTAAATTATGTTAGTGTTAATACATGACATAATATGAACATTTACAGTAATCCATTAGTCCTCAACCTTGGCTGTATATTTGTGGCTGGCATGCCGTACCGCCGCACAGTAATCAAGCCTTTCTGCTCTGATTTGTTTCGGCCGTGACGGAGCCGTTTGTCCTTGTGAAAAGAGCAACAACATCTTGCCAATGTGCCTATTAATTCCCTATTCATTTGAGTTAAGAGAGGTGCTTTTGTCAGCCATGAGGGGTTTTCATCTTTTATCGCCTCCTCCTTTTCCTGTTTGGTTGAGGCCTTGTGGTTGATTTAATGCAACCTGCAATCCCCACCGGACAGCAGACTGGAAAAAGAGAGTGTGAGGGAGAGAGGGAGAGAGAGAGGGAGGGAGAGAGAGACAAAGAGAGAGACAGAGACAGAGAGAGAATGTGAGTGAGAGTAAGGGAAATAGCACTCTAGTCATCAGGACAGTGACTCACACTCACATTACTACACTATGTTCCAATGAATAAATCAAGACTTACCCTCGTCCAGAAACCATAGAGTGGGGAGAAAGCCCTCTATATTTGTCCCTCAAATCATCCTCCACTTCCACTTCTGCTCTGAAAAAAAAAAAAAAAAGGATCCCTGCACAATTAATGCAATAATGCGAAATTAAATAGCTTTCCCCTGAGTGTAGGTGGATACTCAACTCTTGACTAATGTAGAAATCGGCATTTTGGTGCTGAATGAGACCCAGAGGTGTAATGGCTTCGGTGGGGTTGATGATGGAGATTAGTCTTAACAGCAGGCAGGCATGGCGGGATCAAGCCTGGTCAAGGAGAAGCTCATCGTTAAATGCCGCCTCTGGTTTTCAAATGTCCTGCATTGTACATTTTAAACGCCCCTAATGAGGATCCTTAAAGAGTGTGACAGCGTTATCTCCTGCCTCAGAGACACCGCGATCACATTGTTCACGTTGCCTGGCATGAGAGAAATCCATCAAATCTGTTGCCCCCAGGCTGCGGTGTACAATTAAAATACTTCAAGACTCTATGCGTGATTTATTCAGCAAACAAATGAGCCGTGCAGAGCGACACCTGAAAACAATTACAGCCGAGACCCAGCGCGTCGTGATAGTGATATCTGCTCAGTGGCAAGGTGGGGCTCCAGAATTCACCCAGGAGCAGCCATTCATTTATTAATTTTCTGTTTTATTTTCATCCTTTTGGGTCTTATGACACATGATTAATATATCACAGAAGGCTGCAAGGTGGAAGGAAGCCAAGCAGCTACTTCTGTGTATATTCTCCCGCTTGAAAAGACAGGGATCAGCAGGAACACCTTTCAGTCTGGAAGGAGAGCAAGTCATGGCCAAATTCTGCCATTTTGCATGTTAGATATGAAGAGCATACTGCTTTAATGGAGAATCACAACATTTTAAACCTCCTCAAATCCTCAAATCCTCACTATTAGCAAAATATAATTGAGAATGATTGTGCTATCATTTGCAAATAAATTTCTGTTTCAATTTACACTGAATGTACCAAATATTAGGGACACTTACTCTTTTCATGAAGTACACTGATGAAGTGAATCCAGGTAAAAGCCATTATCCCTTATTGATTTCCCATATTAAATCTATACCAATCACAAAGGAGGAGATGTAGATACAGAGAAGCAGGCGAGTTAGAGAAGGATTTTTAAGCTTTGAGACAATTGAGATGTGGATTGTGCAAAAGAGGCTTCAACTCAATATCAGGAAGATGTACCTAATGTTTTACACCTCCAGTGTATCTTATCAGTTGTGAATTAAAAGTCTGTTTCCTTTATTCAGTTTTCAGGATTTAATGTCATACTGACATTATGAGAAACAGAGGCCAACTTTAAAGGACAGTATCTCTGAATCTCAGCTCTAAAATCTGTTATATTCCCTTGTCATTGAGTGGTATTCTCCTGTCAGAGCAAAAGTTGCAGGAGCCAAGTTGTCCACCTGAATTCTTGAGGTGAACTTTCAGCACTTTTACATACAGTGGACATTTTTCACTCTTGCTTTACTTGTGTGTCTCTTCTGACTGGCATCAGTACAGATGTAAAGCAGGAGGTAATGGAAAACTGGAATGGAAAACAATGAACTTGGAGGATATGTGGAATTGACTCAAAGATCTAACAAATGACCAAGCGCTCAGATCATCCATCTGTCCAGCGGCCTCCCCTCCCCTTCCTGCTCAAGAGGTGAATTTCCACTTGTGGTGACACTATGACACTATGACTGCTGGGATGAAGGTAAAACTCCCTACTGAATATTACCAATGTCATTAGCAATCTCAAAACTTTAACTTGTAAATAATACTTTCCTCCAAACTGGATTGATAGCATTTCTCACTAAAACCCTTCATTTGCCACCCATACACTCAGGTTCAATAACAGGTAGAGGTAAAAAAAACCATAAAGAAATCACCAGTTGAACCTCAAAGTGATCTGTGTTACCCACTTCTATTGTAAATTTGGGCCAATGCCTCATGCCTGGTGCGGCAGCAGGCAGCAGGCAGCAGGGACGGCGGGCGGTGGCACATCTGTAATCACAGAGGGTCCAGCGGGCAAATCTTCAGACACCCATCCGTTAGCTGACTCAGCGGAGAGGTGGACAGGAAGCTGGCAGATTGGTCGGTTGATCCGGTGTAAGCGATGAGGTGACCGAAGACAAAGTAGGAGAGTGTCCCCCCCTCGGTGATTAAAGACTGGAGCTCCTGACATGCATGATAGCCCCGCGACTCCTCTGACCCCGGCCCAGGAGAGATAAAGTGATGGCCCTTCTCCGCCGCTGCTCCCTCCTGCAGCCGTAACTCACCGGGCCTCGGGTGAAACCTTTTTTTACAACTTCCCCAGTCTCTCCACGCCATCCCAACCGCATCGGCCCGCCCCGGCTGCAAAGGTGTGCAGGGTGCAGTGTGGAAAGAAAGAAGAACCGCACAGACTTTGTATTGATTGCAGTGGATAGACTAGACTGCAGTGAAGAGAATATAAACACATTCCTGATGAAATGGTGAGATGAGAAAAACTTCACAGGGCCAGCTCTTAGTATTTTTAGACAAAATATGCTTTAATATAGTTTGTAGGACTTATACACGGACGTAAAAAATGTTTATTTGTTCAAATCAGTGACACTGGGAGGTTTGCTGTGCACCAGTGAATGCATTATGCATATCTGTCAACGCTTGTCATTAATTCAGATGCGGCTCAGGGAAATTAACAGCACTGTAAATGTTGATCAACACTAACAGCCATTGTCTCGGGGTTGCCATCGATAAGCCGTTTCTCCCACTCTCCTCTGCTGATCAGACCAGTAATCAGGCTCGCTCATCATTACCGCTCCCCTCTGCAGGCGGACTGAGGCAGTGATGTCACGTCCTGTTGTCTGTGTCACGCCTCAAACATGCCTGACATTATTACCTGACATTAGTCACATCATGAACCTTGTCATTCCTGTGGAAATTCTCAATTACTTTGAACAAATGGAAATTGTTGGCGATTGAGGTGATTGCCAAATATAACGCTAACAGAATGGGAAACAGGGGTTAGAACATTGTTATTGAGTGATTTGAGTTAGAAAAACAATTAAACCTAACAAAATTTTATCATTTTCATTCATAAAATCCCTGCAAATGGTGACCAGTTAGTCAAACTACTTATTTACCAGCACTATTGTTTTGTACAGTGATGGAAGAAGTACTGAGATCTTTTAGTTAAGTAAAAGTAGCAATACGACAATGTAAAGACACTCCATTACAAGTAAAAGTCCTGCATTCAAAATCTTAGTATTGGCAGCAAAATGTACTTAGAGTAACAAAGTAAACGTACTCATTATGCAAACTGTCCCCATTTAGAGAGTTATATTTTTCATAAATTATTGGAATATTAATGCTGATTTATTGACATACATGTACATGTAAGCAGCATTTTAAAGTTGTCAACGTGAAGCTAATCTTAACAATTTAGCTATACTTTTGGGTAGTCTAATCTATAACAATGCTACTTATAGTTATTTTATAAAGATGATCAAATGTTTTAAATATAAAACATTGATCTGAAAAGTAACTAGTAACTATAGCTGTGAAATAAATGTAATGGAGTAAAAAGTACAATATTTCCCTCTAAAATGTAGTGGAGTATAAGTACAAAGTACAAAATAGCATAAAATGGAAATACTCAAGTAAAGTACAAGTACCTCAAAATTGTACTTAAGCACAGTACTTGAGAAATGTACTTAGTTACTTTCCACCACTGGTTCTGTAAATTGCTGAGATGGCTACAAGTTAATACTTTCAGTTTCATTTCAGTGGGATTACAGAAAAAAGGCGATCTAATAATGCCTATCATCAATGCTCGGTAGCAACAGCAGGTACAAAAGCTTTGTGTGTGTTGATGACGTTTGCGCCTGTCAGGAAGACAGATTTTATCACACAGGAGAACAAAGTACACAGACATTTAAATGCATGAAAAAGAAGTTAGCTCTTATAAAAAAGAGAAAAAAAAACAATTGGCAGTTGAAAGCTCCCCACAGTCAATGCATCAGCTCTCTTGCCTTCATAGAATACTTATGGTGGTAATCTTCCTGGCAATCCAAGAGGAACGCTGCAGATGATGGAATAATGCATTATGTTTGGGAGAGGGAGAGAGGAATGGACAGGTCTGCATACATTGACAAGCAGAATGTATGGAGAGGCACCTTAAGGGAGAGCGAGAGCAGAATACAGATGGAGACGAGGTTGTTTATACAGAAGCGCCCGATCGGTTCACCCCCCCCCCCCCCTCCCTCTCACATGGTACTACTACCAAGCCCCATAATTTCCCTGGAAATCAAGGCCGGGCTCAAGGAAATTGATCACATCACTGTTGTTTGCTCATTAGACAGAGGGGGAATTCAGTACAATGTTAACAACCACATCACCTTGCTCCTCTGTTTTTTTAAGACGTGTTTATGCAGCAGACATTTATTTTGGGGGCCGAGTCGGGGGAAGGATGATCCATCACGGGCTGCAGTTAATAAAATTACAGCTCACACCGGCTCGTACATCCCCTTGATTCATCACCTGCTGCCAGCGGGTTCCTGCCACACCCTATCAGTCATGGCTACTGAAAACCTCCAGCCTGAGAGAGCCAGACTTTGGGGAAATCAAAGGAAAAACCAGTAATGGGATTTTGATTAGCAAACGCTTTGCAGCGGCAACGCTTCCCCGCGGTCCGCGTGTGACAGTTCTAAATGAGCGCCCATCTCCCGCCTGGGGCAGCGGCCCGGAGTCGAGCGAGTGACCGGGGAGGCTGAGCTTGGCCGGCTTTCAGCGCCACGGGAGGATTATGGGAAGGCGGGTGAGGAGCGGCGGGCAGACGGAGGCAGCTGCTGCAGCCTGGGGGTGACCTACAGGAGGGAATAGCACATCTGTAATGGCTGACAGGCCAATAAGGGCCCGACGTACCATTATCATCAACAGCGGGAGGACGCATCACTGCAGGACGTCCGCACCGAAATCACACTCAGAGCAAACTGAGTTTCATCTGCCTTAACCAGCAGGGCGACTGCCTTACAGCTGCCGATTGTTTAGCCTATTGGTTTTCTCAGCGTACAAAGCCTCCTTTACGGCAATGTTAAATATACTGCGAACATTATCATAACTAGGCTATTTCATTTGTCAGTGAAATCAACAACAAAGTGCAGCAATTAGCACGAAAATATAGCACCATAAAATTGCTACTCAGTTTTTCCCCTAGACAGTGATGTCTCATGATTTATAGAACAGTTAGATAATAACAGCCAAGGACAAGGGAGTTTTAAAGTACTATAATGGCAACAGCACCATTTGTTATTGGCAATAACGACAGTAATTGTCTCGTATGAAAATGAGACATCTGAATCCGGAGTAAACAACAGAATGATGGAGAGTGGGAGGAGAATTCAGCTCCAGTGAACATAATGATCACCGGTCTGAGATGGGGCACAGCTATCTTATCTCTCTACCTTTAAATATCTGCCTGATGTCTTTTCAGTCCCTTTTTTTTTTTAGCTTAAGAGAACTGATATACCCGTGTCATATTGCATTTCCTTTATTGTGCCTTTATCCAGAAGCCGCTGGACCCTCACAGACATAAAGAAACCTTATTGCGTGCCAAAATCTATGGCCGGATGTTATAAAAAAACACTATTCAAATATTCCATTACCGCAGGGCTGCAATTTATACCGGTATTCTGTGTCAAACTTCATGAATGTCAATAATAAGGAAGAAAGAGAACAAACAGAGAATTTAATATGTGGGATCAAAATTTACCTGACACCAGTATATCTAAGTCTGTTTTTTTATGTTTGCTTTAAAGAAATCATTGCTTGGAACAAACACTCTATAGTGGGATTTTTTTCTGACCAAAATGAAATTGTTTAATTTGGCCATCTAAATATGGGGTATATTTGCATATGTTCTTGAAGGGTTGGACTTGTTGATGGGAAATGAGTCTTTTGAAACTTTTGTAATTGTAACCCATGGCGACCTATAACTCAAAGTATAGGAACATTTCATAAGAAACATTTTACAGCCTGCTGTCTTTTACCATCAATAGTTCAGTCAATCAACCAATCAAAGTTCAGAGAGAGAGAAAAAAATCCAATAAGAAAATCCAATAAATTGCTATGTTAATAAAGTTGGGGCTAGATTGTTTTCAACAGAAGGAAAACAAAATGACTATTATTCATTTGTACACATTATGTTAATTTCAGCTGTGGGAAGACATTGTGATAGCACCGCAACTAAGGCAAATAAATCAGGTCAAACAGCAACAGTTTTTACTGTATCAGCCCCTGGTAAAACCTCCTTCAGTACCGTTGAGCTGGCAGACCCCAGAAAGCGCCAGTATCATCATCTTGAGATATTAGAGAAGAGAGACTATGTTAAAAAACGAGGTGAATGCAGTGGGGAGGAGAAGCAGACGGCCAGGCAGCTCCATTTACAGCCTCATTACTGGGAGTGAGTCTCTGTTGCACTCTCAGGGACGGCTGCAAATGGCACCCAGCCTCTCAACACTCACTGCGCACTGAAGCACGGCCGAGTGCTGAACCGCCAGCGCCGGGACGCGTTGACGTGGAGGAATGATGATGCTTTGTTCTCTCCGCGTGTGAAGTTCTGTTGCCACACAAAATGGAGAAAGAGGGAGGCTCAGTTTATGAGAGCTAAAGGGGTTTTACAAACCCCTGCAGAGCCTTGCCAGGTTGGTTCCTGTACTGCTCCTGATCAGTAACAGTATTCTCCTGCTGAAAGAGAAGAGGAGGCGGGAGGAAGGGGGGGGGGACAGCCACCACAAATCAATATCAGAAAAGCAGATGAATAGATTTCCAATTCAAACACTCCCACTGTAGCTCTGCTAATGACCCGGAGGGCTGTAATTCAAGGTGTCGGACATGGGAATGCACTCTCAGAGGTAGGAGCCGTGATCAAATCATAGCCCAGATGTCCTCCTGTCTCTCTCCCCTCACAATCTTTAGGAGACACTTTAAAGAGCCATTAATCTCAGTCTTGATGACTGTCACTTACTGCAATGACTTCCTTTGTTTTAAAGGCACTGTGGTCTTTTTATTTGCATAAGATTGCATCCGATGAAAGCAGATTGGAGTTTTAAAATACAGAGGCAGAAATAATGTCATTGGATGAGTTAAACCTCAATGTACAGAGCTAATGAACTACAGTTTTGCTCGATAAGTAACATTAGACTGAAGCCCATGAGAAGGCAAGGGACAAGAGAGAAGAAAGCTAATATGAAGCCTAGCACTCTTTTCTAAAATGCAATCTAGCCTAGACCTTCCAGGTTCAAACTAGCCATAATATCCTACAGCTATCTAGGTAAGCTAGTTAGCTAGCCTGACCTTCCAAGATCATGAATGCCATTGTCATGAATTTTTGACCACAGTTTCTTATTTGCAAGTTTGCGAGTTTGCTAGTTAGCTAACTTGCACTCTGAAAAACTGTGGTTCTTTGGCTCCGCCCATTGAGGTTTAACTCAACCAATGAGATTATTTCTGCCTCCAGAGCAGCTCTGCGTCCGAGAAATGTTTGTATAACTAAAACTCCTAAATGTGCCCAATAAAAATGTTACTAAAGGCTGGAATATTTCTATAATAGGTAGAGATTCTCTAGTGCAGGTGACTGTGGGTCAGTTGTGCTGCTGAATAAATAACCCCAAACACTAACCCTGCATCATTTCTTATATTGCAGTTGTAATGCAACAATTGGTATATGTGAATCATCTGCAGTGTTGTTAGAATATGGCTATTGTGATAGAGTGAACTATATTTTGCCTTGACCTGTTTTCTTTTCTAGATGAAGCAACCCATTGTTTGGAGTTCCCCAGTGAAGTAATGTGGATGTTGTTGTCACTGGCTCCCTGCACACCGTGACAACAGTGAAAATAGAGTCGGTTGATTCTCCACCTTGCTAAGCCTCCTATTCAACCTCAGAGAATGAGAAAAGATGTTGAGGAAAAAAAACGGTGTTGCAGCCAGATTCTCTCGTCTCTCAGAGAGGCTCCACTCGACCGAGATTCCCCCAAAATACCTTCTCGACCTCTTTCCCGCCCTCGCTCCTTCCCATCTTTTCCTCTGCCTACTTTTTCGCCATCTGTCTGCTTTGCTCCTGGCCAGCGTTCTCCACTTGACTCCTCCACCTGTTTATCAATCCTCTGCTCTCCAGATCCTGGGCTGCTGAGAGCGAGTAGCTCAAGGTGTTTACGAACCGGGAAGCTGATCTATCTGTAACACAGTGAACCCTAGAGTCTGTAGTGTCTGCACAGCCCATAGTTTATTAATGCAGACGCAGCAAACTAGAAGAATGGAGCTTTATCGTTGTAGCAGAGCTTTGCTGTTGTTGTTTTGTTGTTATTCTTCTTGACTTTTTAATAATTTGTACTTCAAAGATGTTTGAGTTTTTCTGCCAGGTTTTGATTTGCTTGATGTTAAGTAGTTGAGTTATCAGGCTTATTCCCTCACCCTGGGACTTGGGAAATGCTTACAGGAAAAACACATGCACTCACTCACGTCTTTTTGTTGTATTACAAGGTAAAAACTTGCAGAGGTCAAAAAGGCTTGCAGAAACCTCTTTTCTTTTACATGGGTTTGATTCATTGCACAATAGACAAGGACACAGTTGGGTGCAAATTAGTATTCATTCTAAACAGCTAATGTGAGAAATGTGAAAAATATCTGACGGGCTGAAGTGGTATTTGTAATAAAAAATATTTATCCTGCAGGGATATTGTATTGTAACAGAGGGAAATTTAATTTGCCTGGAATGAAATTCAATCCAAAGCCCATTCGAGGCATTTAATCTTGTCATTGTGAAATCCAGCTATATAAAATCAATTAAAGCAACGAAACAGGAATGTCAGCTGTTGCAGGTTCCAGCTTTATTATAACGATACACGTTTAGGATATGTGGATGAAGAATCACTGTTCGTTCCATCTAACGCCTCACATGAAGTAATGCAGTCTATGCGCAAGTTTTGTGTGTACCTTCAATTTGTATTCATTCAAATAGCTCATGATCCTTCAGTGTAATACTTTCCCCCCGAAACTTTCATCATGAGAGAACAAATATTTGTAACCAGCAGAGGGGGCGGTGTGGTGAGGTGATTTACTGATGTCAGGGTGCAGAGACGACACTGAATGTAATCAGAAGACAGGGGGGAATTTATCTTCTGTCTTCTATTGTTACCGTCTCCGCATGAATTGGACAAACCAGACAATCCAGACACACTCCATTTTCCACTTTTCCACTTAAAAACCGCAGGGATTTTCCAGGACCCACACGCTAGAATTCTCTGTTAATGTAACACTAAACATCGCAATCATAATCCATAAACATAAGCCGCTGACCATAAGCGACGGGTTAGTACGCCACACCACTGGAAAGCAAAGGTTTACTGTTGATTTAACACACCTGTACATCCTGTGGCATTTATTATTTATGCAGAGCACAATCATTGCTTGCCAAGAAGCAATCTCTTGAGTATTATTAAATTGGCCCCAGGTAGCATGGCATATTTATTTCCTCGCGGGGTGTGAAGGCTGTCACAGGTAGGGGCTGTTTAGGTTATGATTTAGAGGCATTCCCAGCCACTTGTCACTGACAGCGCTGCGTTGTGTGGCGTTCACTTTGACTGTCTGAAAAGCACCGGCCACTAAAGGACAAACACAATGAACCAAAGCGTTTGGCAGAGAAAACAGTCGGACTTCCCGGTCCATTTGCCGGGGATGGACACCGGCGCTAAAGCAACCTTGACCTTTTCTGTGACATACTCTAATTTGGCCTGAAAGGTAATTGGACAGATGATGGATGTCTTGCTCTTTTATTATGTTGATTCATCCACTGGATCTTAAACTGTCTGTCAAGGTATCTTTTTATAACGCTCCATCATGGGCACTTTGAATGGTAACGATCGTCTTAAATGGCTTTAATCGATGCCTGGAGGAAATAAATTATTGTGAGAGAAGCTATTGAGGTCATATTGTTGGAGACGTTTCTCTGCACTTGCACCTGTGATCAGCATCAAACGAAATTTGGCCTGTCACTGAAACGTGCCCCCATGGATCTCTAAGTCTACTCTCGCAGGAGCTCAAGTTAGTTTACACCATCAAAACAACACCTGAAAATAAAAATGTTTGAATCAGGTCTTTCATTTGGTAACAGCACATCTTTAGGTGCAACTCTTTGGCCCCAACTCCGACCACAGTAATCCTGCGTACAGCTAAAAGCGCCCTGCATTCAATTTCCCATACAGTGATGGGCTCAGCAGCCTAGAGTGGTGATACAACCCCAGAAACTCAATAACAGATGACGGTGTCCAGTTTCCAGTAGTGTGGAAAATGAAGGCTGCCCATGGAAGTGAGAAAAATCCGCTGGCTGTTCCCCTGAGCGTGGGGCGAGTCGGGCCGGGAGGACGCTGCCCGCCGGCGCCTGATAGCCACCGCCGCATTAGCATAGCGACAGGTTCCACAGCGGCTCCGCCTCTCTGTCTCCCCGCTCTGTCTATCTGTCGGTTTGGTTTTTTTTCTGTCTGTCTCTGCCCCCGCCTGCCCTCTGGGAGAGAAGGTGGACGCCTCGCCAAGGTTGGACGGGAGGAGATGGAGCCGGCGGACGTGACCCCTCTACTCTCCCGGGGCGCGACGTTTCTCAACACTGGGGAGGCATCGCAGGAATTTTGAAAGGGAAAATGTCGCCGAGACGCATCGCCCTGCCAGCTGCTATGATGGAGAGTGGGAGCCATGTCTGGGCTAGCAGGCCCTGTTGCCCTCTTTGTGTAAATGAGCTGAATTTATTTCTCTCTGTGACTGACTTACATGTCATGTGGAAGATGGACAGGCATGTGACCCCCCCGGTGCATAAACTCTCCGAAGAGGAAGGAAGGGCAATGTCAGCAAAGAGGAGGGAGAGCAATGTCAAGGGCAACAGCTCTCCTTCATCTTGTCTAGCAGAGTTCAGACACATTATTCAAATTTTTATCCATGATATGCCCGGTAAGACCGAACTGCCCTTCTTGCATGGCGGGCTCAAAGACTTCAAAGAGGATAAATAGGTGGCAGTGTAAGTGTAAGTACAGTGAAACCCATTTACAACTATAGCCACACCGATGAACTCATATGGCTCTCCCTCCCTGACGTTTAACTCATCCGCACATACAGACCAAATGGACTTGGCAGATAGAAGGAATTAATTGTGCATGGAGAATCCCCATCATGGTGCAAGCATGGCCGGTTATGTTCCTTTTTGTCGGCATGGAGTACATGGGCAAAAAAAAAACTAGAATGAGACTGCTTTGTCACGTCTGGGCTGTTTCATAATCAGGCGACAATGAAGCGGACGGGGACAGTTCTCTGTTCTCCGTAGCGGTGGATACGCTCTCCACCCATCTGCCACTTCCAGTTGTCATGTAACACTGCAGTACCTCCCATTAGGTTCCCATGTGTCCATCAAACCAAAATTTGAAGGCAGGGAACCTTGCTTACACCCCCCCAGATGCCTAATTACAGGGGTTTCCATTAACATATGGCACTGTCAGGATTAATTTTTCCCACCTCCACTCTCCACATGCATTAAATTATCGTGTTTTCGCCTGCTCGCAACGGCCATGTTTCATCTTTAACACTGTTTCTGCCCGTGTTCGTGACACAGAGGAGGAGGAGAAGCACCTGTCCTCTCAGCTAGGTCTCTGAGGTCAGATATGGAGGCTGGATGGTCGGTCAGTCATCCAGTAGCTGACACTTACAAGATCTAGCTGCACTCTGGAAGAATGAAAGAACTATTACACAGTCCCTACCTCCTTACTTTAGGAAGAGACTAGTACCTGCAGAGATTATATTAGATTGTATATAAAAAAATGTTGTTGTTCTTTTCAATACATGAGTTCAAAAATACATTTGTAAGGCACTGTGAAATTGAACGCAAGGGCTTGAAAATGAATGTGATAATTATTGAATTTTGCTTTTAAATGAATACTTTACCCAAAAATGAAAATTCAGTCATTATCTACTCACCCCCATACCGATGGAAAGTCGGGTGAAGTTTCCTAGTCCACAACAGTCCTGGAGCTTCACAACAAAACAGCGTTTCAGCATTCTCCTAAACAACCGAAGTTGCTGGGGACTTGTTTTAAAAACTTTAAAAAAAAACAACCGAAAAAAAATATAAAATGGCTCCATACAGCTCGTCCGGCCTAATCCAAGTCTCCGGAAGCCCCTAGATCCCAAGTTGACTTGAAAAGACGTCATTTACACCCTCTTTTTTAGCCGAAATCTTCACTATAGCCGCTGAGCTCAAAGCCGCATTCATGTTAGCACGCACCCCGTCTGAAGTGGGTGCACAAGCTCAAAGGTGTGTACATGCGCCGCTAGACGAGATCAACAAGAACTTGCGATTTCTGCATACCTCCATGTTTACACTGCTACCCAGAAGCTAGAGTCACACACAACAGATAGAGCTCTGCTCACACACAGTGACTCGCTTACCGTTTACTTTTCAAACCTTCAAACAAAGAAGAAAATGTCCGATGACTTCGATATAGAAGAGGAACATAATTTCTTTGCTGAGCCTTATTTGTTTGAGCCAGAATATACAGACAAGGAACTCAGACAGATGGACGAAGCAGCCAGAACAGCAGCTCAACCAGACCCACAGCCAGCAGCGGACTACAGAGAGAGAGCATTGGGAACCTGGTGGTGTAGTTGTAGGAAATGTAAACCAATGCCAACAGAAGAAGAGAGCCTTTGCTGCATTCAATGGGATTTGTTCATGCCACCGATAGAGGATCTTGATATCTCATGGACTAGGTATTTTGCTACATTGCACCATACGTTTTTATATTATTATATAGTCTGGAACTGGTTCAATATGGTAAATGGACTGCATTTATATAGCGCTTTTCTAGTCTACCGACCACTCAAAGCGCTTTACAACAATTCACACACACATTCATACACCGATGGCGGCAAGCTACCACGCAGGGTGCTGGCGCAACCACCGGGAGAAATTTGGGGTTCAGTATCTTGCCCAAGGACACTTCGACATGCGGACAGGAGGCCCGCTCTACCTCCTGAGCCACAGCCGCCCTCTATACTAGTGAACCCTCTATACTAGTGTACTTCGAGCTTGTGCACCCACTTCAGACGGGGTGCGCGCTAACGTGAACGCGGCTTTGAGCTCAGCGTCTACAGTGAAGATTTCGGCTAAAAAAAGGGTGTAAATGACGTCTTTTCAAGTCAACTTGGGATCTCGGGGCTTCCGGAGACTTGGATTACGCCGGACGAACTGTATGGAGCCATTTTATGTTTTTTTTTGGTTGTTTTTTTTACGTTTTAAAATGAGTCCCCAGCAACTTCGGTTGTTTAGGAGAATGCTGCAACGCTGTTTTGCTGTGAAGCTCCAGGACTGTTTGGACTAAGAAACTTTCATTTTTGGGTGAACTATTATTTAAATTATATTTTCAAATTCATTTTTTTCTATTCAGATTGAGCTTTCAATGTGCTCTAAATGGTGCAGACCACCATATTAACATCTATTCCATGTCAAAATGGTTGCCTGCATGGCATTATGTTCAGTATACAGGTCTTCTATTCATTCAGCTGAAATATGCTGGAAACTCTACTCTCAAAAATGTTGTTAAAGACAATGAATGGAATAAAAGTTCTGCTGTAAATTCACATATTCGAACAGCTTCATTCAAAAAGGATATCCACCATTTTGAAAATAAATGTTATTGGATAACAATTGACCTTTGTTCACAAAATGGAAACCTTTTTGGGGATGTAATCGTACTTACTCTAGAACTATTGAGTAATACATTTCAGGCAAAAATCTGATTTCAAAACAGATATAAGCCTGTTGTAATGTGTTTTGGGATGAAACCCTCCATTTATTGAAGGACTTTATCTCAATTTGCACTTGGAAGACTTTTTAGTCCTTACAGAACCTGGGAAACTTTGGTACAGTAAGATTCTCGCTTCAGGAGACAAAATAGAATAGAGCAATATCACTTTGATCTATCATTTAATGCCATCGGGGCTCTGCTTTTGATCAGGCTGTTGTCCTCAGCTTGGTTAGAAATACGCTCCACTATTCCTGTCAAGAGTATTGAGCGTTGCAACAAGTGTTGTTATAATCCTGAGTGAGTAAGAGAGCGTGTGGGGAAAAGAGAAAGAGAGAGAGATAAGTTTGAATAAAATAACAAAGGGAGAGAGAGAAAGAAAGAAAGAAAGAAAGAAAGAAAGAAAGAAAGAAAGAAAGAAAATGTAGGCGACCTCAGATAACTTGGGGCCCAGCGATGATCGACATGCCAGTTGTGTTTTTTGTGTTCAAATGATAAATTGAATGGGATATTTCCCTTTCTGCACTGTCAATTTTCTCTTATACTATCTTACAAAAATGTTTTAATTAACACCACTGTGAGTAACTCACTCTGCCAGCAATTTTTGAGCATATGAAAAATCCCCCTGGCATTTGCATTAGATTATGAAGAAGTGAAGTCAGCAGGCCTTATCGACCCTATAGGACTGTGCCAAATGGACCATCAGTAGCAGTGACTCTCGGAGACTCGAGCCTGCTCATTGTCCGCACAAGCTTCCTGCTAAAAAATAATGCACACCTCAGCTGGCCGACTAATGAGAGAGCACTTTGACTAGCATGGCCAGCGGAGATGAGCAGAGCAGGGCCTGGGACAGCAGGAGCGGCTAGCTGAAGGCTTCATATTAGCCTCTCTAGCCAAAGGCGGTTGTCTCGCTATTGTGATCCTGCAGCTAAGTGTCTGTGTGGGGCAAATCCCAGGCGGTGCCTCTGCCTCCTGTTGCTGCACAAGGATGCAATATAGTCCGGCTTCTCTCCCTCTCTCTCTCTCTCTCTCTCTTTCTCGCTCTCTCATTCTTTCTATATTTCTCTCAATTGAATTCAGTATGGTGTATTGGCATGAATATTGCATAAACAACACTTCCAAAGCGCCTAAATATTCTCATTTGGATCTCGTTCTCGCTCACTGTTTCCGTCTCCCTCTCTCTCTCTCTCCCTCTCTCCCTGTCCCCTCTCTCTCTCTCTCTCTCTCTCTCTCTCTGTCTCACTCCCCCTCTGTCTCTCTCTCTCTCCCTCTCCCTCTCTCTCTCTCTCTCTGAGATGCCAGCCCCCCCCCAGGCTAGTGGCACTAACTGCAGGGCGGCTGGTGCCACTTGGGCAATCTCATTCCTCAGGCAATCAACACTTGACCAGATGGACGTGAGGAGTGGCACTCTGCTCCATCACTACAGATTGGATTCATAATGCTCCATGGCAAAGGGTTGAATTAAGGAAAGCATTGCCACCCTGACGTGACATTTCACTTGATTACTGCATTCATTGTATCCAGCATATCATACAGTTCCTCTACACTTTTCTGGATGTGATTTTTTGTTTTCCATGAGAAATACAATTCCGTGACAACATCTTGTGCTGTTTGTGACCATTAGTCTTACTGCCATAAAAAAAAGACAAAGGTGGAAAGAGGTTAGCTTGCCGGCACTTTCTTTGTAATTCACCGCTGTGAAATTATTGAGTAAATAAGAATACCTTGCAGGCAATCTGCATTCCACTCTTCGAGTAATGAATCATACCCTGAAAGACTGTCTTTTTTTTATTGTCAATAGCCTTTGAGATATGACTATGGGGTGTGAGAATGTTATTTATTCCTGTGGTATTGTCAGTGTTTCTCCCCTCCACCGATCTCCGGCTGAATGGGGCTTGTAAGAAAAGCTTTTTCAGGCAGAACAAAGCAGGGCATTAATCATTCAGAAACGGCTCGCGCTGTCCTCGGGGATCCACCGGGGCTCAATGCAAAATCTGTTAAAAGAAATAGTTTTGGAGACTCTGCCAAAGGTCAAGTAGATGGATTAAGTGATAAAAGTCTGATGAGATAGAAGTCAACCACACAAAGCAATATACCTGGGGTGGAAGCCTTGTCTCCTCGCGACCTTTTCTGAATCCCTCAAGAGGACTGGCACCCAAATGAGCGCAATCCGGTGTGACCTCACCAAGTATCCTGCGACTCCTGGCTTATCGGTGGCAAACTAGATAATCTCTTCGGTCAGTTGATAAGACTTTTGATTCGGCGAGTGTGTTCGAGAGTGTCTAGGAATAACAATCTTCCTCGCGGCCTCCTTCGTCCCACTTCTCTGAAGGATGGCACAGGGCTGCAGGTAGGGTGGAGGAACATTGTGCTCTGAAGATCTCGGGGTGCCTCTTAGCGCCGCGATGAAGGGCCCTTAAAACGCTCCCTCCATCAAGAGCACTCAACGCAGACTCATGGAGTCACCAATTAGAGCAAATCTTTACGTGATGGAACCTTTTTTGGTGTAAGTGGTTTGCGCTACTCCAAAATATGGCACAAAATGTTCACCGCGTTCTCAGGGGTCGAGACAAAATGTCATCCTTTTGTTCGCGCTGAGGAGACAGCACCATTAGCCCGCCAAAGACTCCGAATTTAGGAGAGTTTAGGAGTGTGAGTAACCGCGTGAGGAGAAAGAAGTATGTAAAGTCACAAAAGACATTGACCCTTTCAACAATATTGTGTCAAACCAGTTGATATGGAAAACAAGGCTGCATCTTTTTTGGTCGTGATCCTCAGAGGGATAGGCAAATTCTCTTTCAGCTTATTATCATTCAAGTGTGTCATTGATGACAGTGGATTATCTATTCATCACCTTAAAGGTAAAAGCAACCCTTAAACACCTTAATACTGTTCAAAAAACAGCTATTGCCATTTCTGGGCCAATTTTGGTGTTTGGTTGTGTATTTTTCTTATTCTATAACTGGCCATAACTGGGATAACTGATCAAATGTAGATGATATGATGTCATGTTGAGATATTTCCGTGGAGTTTGATTGCATACATTTCGAAAAACATTAATAGTAAACATCAGGTTTTGTTGTTTTGCACCGAGAAAGGGAGAAATGGATGGAGAAATCCATCGCAGAAGGGGTAGAGAGACCAATTTCTCCACCGACAGTAGTCTCAATAGACCAGAATGCAATGCAGCCACAAGACATGTTGCGTTTTGACTAAGGGACGCATGACTCACCTTTTCCCGATTGGAAAAACTCTCACTCTGCCATCTCTCCACCTACATGCGTAACCCACAGGAAAAAAAGTAAATGACAACACTTCATCACAGTATAATACCTGGAATGCAATGAACATCATAAATTGATGATTTCCAACAATGTAAGATTATCCAAGGATGGATTTTTTTTTTTTTTTTACAGTAATGGGCACCAAGAATGGATCTAAATGTCATTACTGTATCTACAATTAGTTTTGAAGAGGATGGGAGAAGCAACTGGGGCTCGCAGTTACACAGGTAATCTCCATATAGCAAGATGGCTGACTGGTTTTATGATGTCCAAAGGGTTTTTGAGGTTGAATAATCTACAATCTGGGGTTAGACTGGGTATTTTATGCCATAACCATCTGCAATAGAAGCACAAAGATCCTAGAGAGTTCATACACAGTATAGTATAAGGATATATAGCATCGATGTGATTCAGGTCTCGTTTATAAAAGTTCCACAACCCCTGTGAATTTTACTTTTTCTGGTCCTTCTGTCTCCATCTCTGACTATAACAGCATAACAGTGATTTGAATTCTGCACAACACTCCCGGACTCATTTCAGTGTGTGTGGGTGTGCGCGTGTCTGTGTGTGTGTGTGTGTGTGTGTGTGTCTGTGTCTGTGTCTGTGTGTGTGTGTGTGTGTGTGTGTGTGTGTGTGTGTGTGTATGTGTGTGCGTGGGCGCAGACGTGTGCGCGTTCTCTCCCTCAGCGTCTCCGGTTCCCCGACTCTTGTCTGCTAATGAATACTGGTGGAATGAGGAACTCTAATGGAATTACACTTTAATGATGTTTGCTGTTTTTACGACGGTAATTAATTAGATCAGCGCAGTCTCCTTCTCCCCAAAATCTTCCCACACGGAAAGCGTAAGCACCGAACAGCGGCGTCCACGGCCCCCCTGCACATCATAAACAGCGGTAATGGCGTACTCCCTGAACAAGCCTCTCACCCTAAATGAAGGCAAAGCAGAGCGTTTCACTGCAGACCCAACATGGTTTTACCACTTAGACTCCCACTCCTTCAGCCCTGATCAGGGATTCTCCACTGCAACAGTATGGATGTTCATAGACCAATTACCTGATGTCTATATATGCATATTAATTTGAATGTCTATTAACCGCTCCAGTACTTGAGATCTAGCCTGCTTAGTGCCTCCAAAAGCTCCTCTTGAGTATGAGGACGGCACACAAATCTGAATTCAAATGAGCTCGTGCTTATAGCTTTGTGCAACTGCAAAAACCTCATATATCCTCCGCCTCCCACATAAACACACATGCAAATGTGCTAAGTTTTGGGACTGCCCCCACCCACTGAAAATGTTTTATGAAATATGAAAAAATTGCATGCATATGAATGGGAAAAGCAGCCAGTTGTCTTCCAATCCCTGGGATGCTTGTTTCCGATTCCTGTTTACTTACAGTGAAGAGACAGAGAAAAAAAAAAGAGAGAAAGAGAGAGAGAGGAAGAGAGAGACAGACAAACAGAAAGAGAAAGAGAGAGACAGAGAAAGACAGAGAGAGAGAGAGAGATGGCATGGCATGGCAAGGAGATGACATGCAACACGGTTCATGAGTCGAAGTTGAACATCCACCAATGGTACAACAGGCCTACATGCTATTGGTTCAGCACCTTAGTACATAGTATCAGCCTGGATAAGGCTAAAGGAGATATGAGAATGGACTTACAATAGCCTCGCTGTCATATGGGAGGCATCAACTCTTTTCACTTAGACTCCTGTTTTTATCTGTATTAGCCTTTGTCCTCTTTCACTGCACTTTCAAAAAATGCTTTCTAGATAAATTTGACTCGACTTGATTTGATTGGTAGGCTGATCAGATATCACAGAATAAATGTGATAAAAGGATTTGAAGTCTGCCTTGAGAGCTTTATCTGCATTATTTGATATAGTGGCTTTCTTGGCACCGAAACAGATACCAACTGCAGCCGTCCATACAGCGTGAATATATATGCATATTGATTCACGGTCTCCTGTTTTCAATTTGCATTTACAATGCAGCCGTCAAGTAGATGGTCACCCCGGAAAGTGAAATATCTGGCCCTTGTTCACGCAATTGACATTGCAAGCGCTGCGCCAAGGGAAGTGGAAACAAACATTGCAAATGAGTCAGTCACATGGCAAAAACGACCTTGCTTTATGACTTAAGTGCTTCCCGCCTTCTCCTGTCTGATCTGCCAATTCGATCTATCAATCTAATGATGTGGCAAAGGGCCAGGCCAATCAAGCTCAATTACTTTTGCTCTCATTTGTGACTGACAATGAAGCGGCATCATCCCAGCTACCGCTAGTTTAGGAGTGGACAAGCTCGAGTGTCAGGATGTCAGACAACTGGAGATACAACAGTTGGGAAGATAAACATTTTCATTTTCTGCATTTAGCCGACACCTTTATCCAGAGCAACTCACTGAGCCTACTGCAGCCCTTCCTGAGCAAACAGGCAGGGGTTCAGTGTCTTGGCCAAGGACAAATCAACAGGACATATGGGTGTTGATGGACACACACTTGTGACCTCTGACCTTTCAGTTATGGACTGGTCTCTCTAACCACTACGCCACTCTGCTGCCCCAAAAGTAGTTTCATGCTACAGAAATAAACAATCTTTAAAGAGGCAATAAGTATGATTGTTACTGCCTCATAGCACAAATAACAATATTATACAGTATCTGCGGGGGGTTGATTTGGCTGTTGATCATTACCAAAGACTCAATGATTACAGCTGATTTGGAAAAAACACTTCAGAATTTCAAGACCATGCCAGTTCCTCTTGATTACTTTACTGTAACAAAATGAATTATGGCACACTCCCGAAAACCTAGATCCATCCAATGCTGTATCACGGGTTCCCCTCTATCATATCATTTCCCCATATAAATAATTGATGTTTCTTGAGGACTGCTGCCACTTGTCCACTTTCCAAATTATAAGCCATGAGGTAAGGGCTGCTGTCTAATAAAGCTGAAGCGCCTGACAGAATACCAGGGGCCAGATTCACAAAACCTTCTTAAGAAAAAAAATCTTCTCAAGTGCCACTTTTTCTTTAACTTTAGTCTTAAGAAAAGAAAATAGGAAAAAATGCTATTCTCAAATACAGTTCTTATATATTTTCTTAACTTTCTTCTTGTGTGTCTTCCTAAGAAAAAACTTATGAATAAATGGTATTCTTGAAATGAAAGTTCTTAAATTTGTTCTTGATTTTTTTCTTAACTTTAAGACAGCCCTTCACCTGTCTTAAAATTCCTACAGTGAAAAGGTAAGCCTCTAATATCATATATTTAAACAAATTTTAGACAAGTAGGTTATAGTTCAAAGTCTTCATAGGTTCATTTATTGTAAAGCTTTATTTGGTGTAGGGCCAGGTGTCTCATGTTTATTGAAAATAAGATAGCAAATTTTACAGTTAACAACAGCAACCAATGTTTAAATCTTTTCATATACTTCATCAGTTGTAGTTGACCTAAATAGGTTTTTACCCAATTGTTTTGTCAATGGAAGCACTTTGGGTTGCCTCCTAGCCTTCTCTCCTAGCCTCCTAGCCTTGTCTCCCAGCCTCAATGGCAGTAAGCCTAAAGTGTATTAACCATAATTAATTCAGGCCCTATTTTGAGAAGTAGGAAAATGAAAGATATATCGTAAGAAATGAGACTGTTACTAAGAAAATATTGAGGAATTGCACTTAAGAGCCTTCTTAAGAACTCCCTAAATTTTCCTCTTATGTAATTTCTTAAGATCTATCTTAAGAACACACTGGTGAATCCGGCCCCAGGTTTTCTTCTTCTATGGATTCAGTTCCATGGTGTTATTCCGTCTTTGATAACTCTTTCGGAAGACGTTTCTATATTGTGCACATTGTGAATACATTGTTTTCTTGCTTTTATTTGCAACCAAGGTTTCTGATAGATTTTCTTTTATATACAGCCACCAAAGGGCTAATCTGACTGACTGGTCACCTTGATTATTTAATGCTCTCACTCTTTATGCAACACCTAACGCTCCCTCTGATATCTTTATTCTTATACTTTCATCCTCTTCTTCCCCTTTCTCTTTAATCATCCCCTCTCTTTTGTTCTTCTTCCGTTGTCCCTGGACGATGGCCTCATTAGTTTCTGGTGACCCTCCTAATTTGTGTTTGGCTGCTGCAGAGAGCACCCTAAGGCCCCCATCAGCTGGCCAGATCATTAGGGGGAGGCTCCTGCCTTCCTGCCTGCACACATCAAAACATCTCCGCCTCTGTCCTTGAGGAAGGCAAGACAAAGGGAGCATAAGGTTCGATAAATATTGCATTGCACTGTAGGCCTACCTTGAAACAGAGACACACTGAGTTCAGATCTCCAGTGGGGAATAACAGATCTCAGTACTTTGTAAATTGCACTTCAGAAACTGGGAACGTGAATGATTTTGGTCTAATTTGTTGAGCTGTAAAATGTTTGGCTGTATATTATGTAGGCTTCTAGTGTACTGCAATATTCAGCTTTAAAATTTAAATCCGCAAGATTCTTGTTTTCTTTCTGATTAGCACTTTCTTTCTTCTTCTAAACAAATCACTGTTGTAAATGTAAAACGCATCTGTGCGCCAGAGGATTTTTTCCCAGGAAAGACCTATAGGCTACCTGACATGGTGTGTAGAACAGCAGATGTAATAAATGTAGATGTTTTCATTAACTGGCTATAGGTTAAATCAGTGGTTCTCAAAGTGGGGTCCGGGGGGACAAAATCTTATCAAATGGGGGTCCATGGTCTAATTTGTGTCAGTTTAAGGGTCCTTGTTTGAGAACCAGTGGGTTAAATCACCATTGTGTTATATTAATCAGCAATAGACAGAAACAAAACGTAAATTTCTTTATTTGAAAATGTCATGGATCAGTCACAGACACAGAGATGTTTTGTTTTGTAGCTGGGCGATGTCTTCATTACAGTTTTGTCATGCCTCTGCCTCCCCGCCCTGCCCTGGCTGAACATCGGCCACATTTCTGGAGGGGGTCAGAAATGATTTCATGCTTCTTTTGGCTAAGCCCCTGTTCCATCAATTATTTGAAATACATCAAGCTAAGCCTCTTCCAATAGGCAAAAAAAAAAGAAAAAAAAAAAGAGAAACCCTGTTGAAATGTTTAAGCGGTTGTAACAAAAATAAATGAACTTCATTAAAAATGGAAATCTTGCAGAGGATTAGTAAGGGAGGGCTGGTTGACGCCTGTGGGACTTCTCTATGAAAACGCTGCTCAGGATCAACACACAAAATGGTGTCAATGCTGTTAATTGCCCCCAAGTCCCTGTCCCACAGCGTGGCTCTCAGTCGCCTCTCAGCTCCGTCCCACTAATCTGCACACAGTGTTAATCAATGCCACTGTGATTTGCGATTTCTATAACAAGGCAAACTCCATAACTATGTTTGCAAAGAGGATTTAACATTCCCTCCGTTGCTTAATTCACTGGGTGGAGGTCTGGCGATGCATATTTACTTTAGCTTTAGAGTAGCAGTTCTTAAATCTTGTCAGCAATGGACCTAAATTAAGTGAATCAAGTGTTGTTTTGGGACCAAGGTGAATGAAAATATACTCTTGTCAAGTTGGGACCCAGGAGAAACAGACCTGTAGCCCACTTTAGGTCCCATAATTTGAGATTTCCCTCAGAAAATATCTATCTATCTATCTATCTATCTATCTATCTATCTATCTATCTATCTATCTATCCCTTTTTTTCTCTGTCACATAAGCTCTCATACACACACACACACACACACACAAACAGAATTTAATCTAACAATTCCTTTCAAGGCGGTGTAATTTATCAATCGATGTAGGGGATTTCCAATGAACTCTGTTTTGCACACAGCCTCTCCGGGGCCGTAACATTTTCCCAGCATTCTCCCGGTCGTTTCGAAAAATAACTGCCCCGGCACCACGAGTTTCGGGCTCTCATCATGTGCTCCTGCTAAGTAATGCGGGCCAAAGGAGAACAGATGTGCGTGTCACCACATTATCAGGCTGGAGAAAAGGCATGACGAGGCCACTTGTCTGAAAGGAAACCGCTGCAATTTTCAGAAAGTCAAATGATTCATCTGAGCCGGGCGAGCCATTTGTCTGTGTCAGAGTTTATGCGATGCTCCCAAACACTTTGCCTAGCCCCCCAACTTTCCTGTCTCCCATCCTTGAAAGCCAAATCAATCAAGCTTCCCCATGCAGGAAAGTGCCGAAATAAAGAGACAATGAAGTGGAATGAGGAAAAGCAGGATTGATAGCATTAAGAGGATTTAGGACAGGTTGTGAGGAATTTTTCCGGGCTGCAGTTTTGGGGTGGAGTGCACACTCCAGTCCACAATGCTGAATAGGAGGTATGCAGATAAATGAAGTCAAAGCAATGTAATGTATATTCAGGCCCTGGGAAGCAGTAGCTACCGCTGATCTGATGGATGATTGCCTATCTTCATTTCTAAGAGCTAGAGAGACAAAGGTCCACTGCATAATGTAATCGATCATTTAGTTCTCTGCTTCCAGGACGAGGCAGGATCTCAGAGGTGAAGCAAAAAGCCCTGACAAACACAGAATAGAGATTGCTGAATGATTTTTTTTATTTTTTATATATATATATATATATAATCGTGAAGATTACTTGAACTGTCTTGTCCAATCTATTCATATGTGGACGGAGACATACAAGATGGGTTGTTGTCATAAACAGGCTTTCATCTTGGCATATATCTTACTCAGAAGGAACAAGGCTGCAATATTTGATTTGATTTCATCTTTGATCAGGACCTCCACTGGTATCCCTGCATGATACAAAAAAAAAAAATCCACTGCTTATGACAAACAGAGTGTGTTGGTTTATTAAAATTTACAATAGCAGATGATCTGAAAAAATAAAAAAAAAATAAAAAATAACAGGTCTTTTTTAAAGCGGCTGGGCAGGCATCCACTCCCGCCTCTGACAATGTCATGTTCTGCTCATTCAAGCAAAGGAAAAATGAGAGGACATCCAAGTTGAAGGGCACTCTCCTTTTATTCAAAGTGAGAAAGGCCTGTAGCAGATTAGAAAATCCGAGTGCTTTCTTGGCCAGCTTTGCCAATGGTCATGGCAGTCCTTGAACACCATTTGATAGACTTGGACATCTGGGCCAATGTCAGAGAGTACTTGGCAAGGCGGATATTTTATTGTCCAGAGGTGAAAAGGGACATTTCTGGCTGTTGTTCAGGCATTTAATTTCTAGGAGAAACACAAGCATCTGTTGTCAAGTTCATTTTTCAAATTGGTAGAAGCTGATTAGCACTTTATAGAGTTCTAGTGCAGTTAAACCTCTCAGGGATGCTCTGTCGGAGTTTGAGATTCTGCCCAAGAGGTTCTTCAGTGTTTTGTTTCATCAGTCTGATCAATTGCTTTGATGCCTATCGGGAAGGAGTGGGAAATTGGACTTTGAAGTACTAGGGAGCGGGTAAGAAACAGAATTATTTCACATCCATGTCTGAACTTTGGAAAATTTGGGGTTTTAACAACACAAACCTCGGCTACAGTACGTTTGTCTCTATCTTTGTACTAATGGACCTTTATCTGCAGGACTTTTGCCTTTGATCTCATCCAGTTAGCAGCAGACTGCTCCTCAACATGAGTCTCTGACAAAATGGGTGAACCATATGGTGACACAGTGGGATTCTGGGTAATTTAGCCCCCTTCACAACTACTGCTCTGTGTGCAAATGAAGCCTGACAGGAGAGGTGAAGAAACTGGGCTGCGCTCAAACTCTTGTTGTTACTCTAATACGCCCATCAGTGACGAACACTATGGCCCCCAACAAAGCAAACGGAGCCCTGCGGCACTCTGGACATCTGTAAACACATTAAGCATGCCTCTCATTACCGCATGCTACAAGTGAATCACATTAAAGGTTAAATGTGTAATATTTCTGCTTTACTGAAGCATAATATGACTAGTAAATATCAGCAGAGGTTACCGAACAGTAGTGAGTGAAACAAAGTGAACAGACGGCGCACGTGCTGTGGAGATTTCTGCATTCAAAAACACAGGAGCGGGCCGAGGCTGGTGTTTTTGTTGTTGTTTGAAGGCCTTCCTACCACACCAAGGTCCATTCAAAATTTGTTTTTGCCTTACTTATTGGCAAAATATATATAAAATAATATAATTTGACACTTTATTACTAATCGGTAGGGTGTTCTGGTAAATTCGGCATGTATATAATCCTCCAAACAGCTTGAATTTTAACGGACCGGCCCGTTTATGCGCCAGGGAAGTTGTGTTACTTCACACTCAAAATAGCGACTCCTTACCTTAGATATGTTCCAAAAATCCACAGACAACAGGAATCACGGTAATGTCAGGATCCTGATCACAACACGTGTCCATCGAACAAAAAAAATGCACTAATTCGGTAAAACATGAACGTTAATTGTTGTTGATTATGACAGAAGTCCAACCTGCCCGTCATGCTGATGATGGACTCACTCTACGGAGGGAAGAGTGTTGTTGTCATGACAACGCTGAACGATAAGAGGCCAGCATTGGACCAGAAATTACAGACAGACCGTTTAAGATCAAAACTTTTCCATTCCACACATGGTATTGTTTGGCGATTAATGCTCACAACTACTCATTAGTGTCCCAACAATGGAGAACAAGCAAAGCAATGAGTAGAGACAAGACAGACGACCTCTCAGGAGACTTTGATCCTCCAAGCCCCCGGTCTGTTGGGGTACGGCAGCCTGTGGATGGAGCAGGTGGCCATTGTCACACACTGAGGTAACAGCTTAACTCGGGCCCGGGCGAGTGTCACCGGGTCTGGACAAATTACACTCCGCAGCTCAACCCCAATGTCACCGGCCCCATTTAACCAGAATGTCATCCGGAGACATTTTCCCCAAGATGAATCCTATTTTCAAATTCTATTTTCATAAATCTTTAATGACGCGAAGTATTAAATGGGGTAATATAGTTCCAATTAACATGCATAGATTTTAATCTTTAATTGGGGATGTGAGTGAAAGGAACGGATGCTCTAAATGTTTAAATAGAGCGGGATTCTGGGAGGGGTAGGAATTGTGAAAAATCAAATTAGACTTTGGGCTTATTACTTCTATATCTACTTTTGTCAATCAAAGCATGACTCTTTAAGAACTTTGCTGAGCGTGGCTGCTCCATTGTGTTCTGTGTGTCACTGCCACTAAGATGGCACAAGGGGACTGTGTAATGCAGTGTTAATCAAAGTATGATTGAGACATACATGCAGTACATCTTCCATTTAACGGAGGCTCCAGACAGGCTCCAGTCCTCAACTTCAAAACACAGATGCATAGCAGGGACCCGGTTTTTCATTTGCACCCTTTGATCATATTGCCTGTTCTCCTGTGTGCATCCTTGATTTAATTCCAGATGCTCATTTACCCTATGTGAGTAAAGATGATTTAAGAAGGTGTGACTGTCCTTGCCAGTCACCAGGCTGCCCCGCGTCGCTGTAGCACGCTACAGGCCCTGTCCTGTTCTGTGGTGATGACTTTGCCTTAACAAAAAGCAACACCTGCTCTGGCCAATTCTGGCCCCCTACAGAGTTGAGATAATTAAATGTAGAGCCTCTAATGTCAGGTCAGGGCCACTGTGGCTTTGCTAATGAAGGCCAGGATTCTACTAGCAAGGGTCCTCTCCCTTTTCCACGATCATCTAGCAGCCACCGCGGCGAGGCATTTATCGCCGCCGCCCGATCGATGCGTGATGAAGACGTGATGGTTCAGGCCTGGAAAAAAAAGGGGCTCAGGACTCCAGGTAAGGGTCATCCGTCTCTGGGAGGATGCTCCCACACTGGCCCCTCTCCCCGGGCCATTAGGGTTGGAGGGATCAATGCGAGCAGCCTGGGAGGAGTCCATCCATCATGTCACCCACACAGCCGCGCGTTCCTACCCCACCGGAGCTGGCTTCCTGAACCCGGCCTGACCCCGCACCGCAAATATAATTACAGTCTGCCTCTGCCTCCTTACGCTAAATCGACTCTAAGGACATCCTCATCTCCCACCCAGCAGGGTTCCTCACATGTTCACAGGTTGCCTACACAAGGAGAAGTCTAACCGGTGAAGGAGGATTGAACCTTGAAATGTTCTGCATAGTTTGAGGTTCTTTGTCTTCAACACTCAATATGTAATACGCCAATTATTCTTCCTAGAGATGATGTAAATAACTTTTTTGCAAACTTTTTCCTTCAAATTGATAGAAATAATGCAATTTAAATGATCTAACAGCTTTGTTTGCTTTGATTAATTGTCCTCAAGCCTGTTATGAGAGAGTCGGCGGTATAAGCCGCTCAGAGTCATCTCCAGCTCGATCAAATAAGCCATACTGTATCTGCTCAAGTAAACCAGATTAGGTATCGACCCACACATTTGCTGAGTACACATTCGGCGGGAGGGCTGCTGATGGTGAAGCATGATTGGTTCATCATATCCACTGTATGTCAACACCGCCTCTGACTTGTACCGGAATGGATAAGATGAGATGAGACAGGATAAGAGAACGCAAGATGGACATCTATATCAGACTGCAGTTTCAAGAAGGAAAGCTTTAACAATACATACATATTATCGATATATGCACACACCCTTTCTGTCTGTTACTGGACTGTCACTTTTCTGAAAGTGCATTAGAGGCAAGAGCTTCTGTAGATGCTTATTACTTTACAAAAGACTCGTCCACTTCCATCGCTTTTAAGATACAACACTTGTTCTCAAACGCACATTTTGCTCTCTGACTGGGCCCGACACATTTATGTCTCTAAGAAATAGCCTTCCCCCTGCCTTTTTCTCGCTGATAAGGAAAGGCCAGGCTTTTGATTGTTTCTCTTCCCTAGGCGCTTGCCTCTGACGCACAGTGGCATTCACACATAAGATTTTAAGTGACTGATTGATCTCCAGAAAAAAAAACAAAAAAAAAAAACAGCCAGAGTGTGATTTCAAAGACGATCATGTGGGCTGACTACAGCGCTTGAAGCAGTCAAACAAATAGTCTGCTAGCAAAGGTTTGGTTCAGGACTCAGCGATTGCGATCTTTACATGCCAATCATATTCTGTTTGAGAGTGAAGCAGCATAGGTCTAATTGGGCTGGTAGATAATTTGAATTCAAACAGTGACATCAGGGCGAGGGACACTGCTAAATATCAACCAACTAACCTGCAACTGCTTGATTTAGTCAATGGATGTTCCCATCAGACCAAAATTTACCAGTCATTAGCCACATCTAAGAGACATTTCACTGTTGATCATTATTATTTATTTTATTCTATTTTATTTTTATTATTATTATTATTTTATTGTTATTGTTATTGCTTGTATTATCTTTTATTGTTTATCTTTCATTATCTTAACTACCCATCTTTTATTGTTGTCTTATTCAATTAACTTTTGGGGGGTTTTTTTGGTTGTTTTGGTGTGCATTAGTCTCTAAATCCATTTTTAACATCCTATGTTTTGTCAATCACTTGTAAAGCACTTTGAATTGCATTTGATTTGTTTGAAAGGTGCTATATAAAGTTTGATTGATTGATTGATTGAATACATGATAACAAGAGAGGCATTGGGAATTAGCTCTTCACTGTATGTAAATTTCATAGCAATTTTCATTTATACTGTTTGTACTATTGTTCCTTTCAAAAGCCACCCGACAAAACAATTGATTTGCCATGTCGATAACCCCGAATCACCATGAAAGAGGATCTCAACTTCAATACAGTTTTATTGTCTCTCAAATGGCTTTTGTGATAGAGAGGCGTCATAACGCTGACGCAGGACGTGTAAGTCATGCAGTTTGAATTAAAATGTGTATTGAACAGTGCTCCAAATGTGCTCCGCATTCTCTCTGTACCGGGATTTTGTCACAGTCAATCATAGATGCCTGCTAGACAGGAGAGAGAGGAGGAGAAGCACATCCTCAGTCTCCGCGTGTCTCTATGAATGAGGGAATTAACTCTGCACACATAAATATGTTGGCTGGAAAAGGAATTACCCATCCCATTCTAGGCAGCCCATCTTTTTTTTTTTTTTCCAAATCCCCTTTCTCTATGCAAACAAGAGCAATTCATTTGAATAATTCTCACTAAACCTGTCTCATTCACTTGTTTTCCCTTTGAGAAGCAATCACCCGTTGTCTGCTTGTAATTTATGACCACAGGCAAATCTGCTGTGGTTTTACAGGGATGCATTAGAAAACACTCTTGTTATTGTGAAGCATTATGGTAAATGGGGAAAAATACACTTTTTAATGGAAAAAGACAGGTGCTTTCCAAGGTGGATCCTCAGCCTTATGCTTTTCTGAGACACTAAAAAAGAAGATTGATTATTTTGCAGTGCCACTTATGCGTGATGATTCATTATCCAAATTATGCAAATAGTTTATCAGTGGGAAATGTTTTTAAAAAGCTTGTGAATATTCAAGTGGAGTGTCTCCTTTGAATTAAGATACATCAAGAAATGTTCTCATGCTTGTAGTGCTGAAGCCCTCTAAATAACTCTTGATCATTAAGTTATCGAGTCTACTGTATTGGATTTGGTTGGCCTTGCGAGGGCAGATGCATTAGTGGAGCATAATAAATATGGGTGAAAAATACCTCAAATTGCAGCACAGTTCTGTTTTGCATCCCGGCGAGGAATGATTTTAAAAGGCTTTTAGAACAATATCCTGCATTTTCACATTAGAAAACGTTGCTCTGTGCAGTATGCATCATTGGCCCCCCTCTCCTCAACCAGAAAACTTCCAGAAATACAAATTGGATGAGTCTGGACATGACATGCTTGAGTGCTATTGGACAAACACTTGAGCCCACAGGATGCTTGCGGAGGAACAAGAAAACAGACTTACTTTCTCTTCCACACAGGCCCTTTTTACTGGAAGACGGGAAGATAAGTAACACCCCATATGGACGGTTCTTAATGTAACTCAAGTCGTGTGTCTGGAGGGGATTGCGGCAATTCTCTGCAGAACATACAGTCTTAATTTAGCCAACTAAACTGTGAAGCATATCCCCTCGAATATGCATCTAGCAGGGAACGGATCTCAGGGATAAAGGAGAAGAACGGCACAAAAAGTTTCAGACTCAACACAGTATGAACGCCTATAGCGCTTTCCTCCTTGTTCATTATTTAATGAACTGCTTCCCCTTCTACTCTTAATCAAATAAAAAACACTCTGATTCTACAAAATGCTACTTATTCCTATTGAATGTTTAGCTGATGAAGACTGTGATATACGGTTGGTTTGACTACTGTTGACAAAATGCACTTATTGTAAATCGCTTTGGACAAAAGCGTCTGCAAAATGACAATCTAATGTAATGTAATGTATGTAAAGGCTCACATACAGTATTGAGACTGGTTTCACATATTTTATCTGCATCTGAAGAACACAGTATATGCCCGTCATGCCCCAAAACAGACCTATAATCTCCTCCAATTTAATAAAAACTCAAGACACAGGGACAGAAGTGTCGACTGTAAGACAGCGGGTGATTGTCTGTTTACAGACTGAGCTCTAACTGAAAGATATTGGCCGAGATATTCATGAGAAATATCCGTGAGGTCACTTGGGTCATTGTGGCAATAACAGCTTCCTGCCACCCGTTCTCATTTCATTCTGCTCACACCCATCCGTGACAGAGATGATTAAAGGAATACATATGAGCGGGGATTTGAGCGCGGACACTAGAAGCAGCCGTTCAACAATTACAATTACGCTGGCACAAAAGGTTGAGGGTAAAACCGTCATAGATGGCTGGCTTGAGTTTAGGTAAGATTAACTGAATTTTCTGCCTTCCAACTGATTTCAGGAGGAGGGAGGGAGGACATAGGCGGATGAGTGTAAGCAGGAGAGTGTCAGCACCACTGTGTGGCCGGTTTGGGAAGTTACATTTAGGGTCGCCTTGCTAAAATAAAAAAAATAGAGTCCAATGAGTAATACAGGGTAATGTTTTGGTCAGAAATATATACACTACCAGTCAAAAGTTTGGTTTTACCATTTTCCACATTTTAGAATAATTGTAAAGACATCAAAACTATCAAATAACACAAATGGAATTATGAAAGTGACAAATCAAAACTATCTTATATTTTAGATTCTTTAAAGGAGCCGCCCTCTGCCTTGATGGAAAGGCAAAGGCTTTGGAAAGAAATTCATACATGGGCATCAACTTCACTATTTCTATTTGTCTAAGAAACAAATTTCAAGCATGTAAGCATAAGCCTTTAGATCAGAATGGCTTCAAGAGAAAGAAGACCATGGCACATTCAAGCGGGTGTGTCCAAACCTTTGACTGGTAGTGTCAATTCAGCTCAAAATCAATAATTACAACAAAACCATACTAAATAGAATACATTTAATCATCTATGTGCATAAAGGATAATATTCAATTCATGTTAAAAATATGATTATATGAACACATCCAGATTCCAAATAATGGAGGTTACAATGTACACTTCATAAGATTTTGTTCATGACACTAAAAACATTACACAAAACGATCAGAGCTGATAAGCCACCGGGTTCAACCGACTCGGGTTACTGTTGCTGCATTCATCTAGCATCTCAGATTAGGTGTGATGTCTTCTTTTAACGTCATAATTACCGATGAAGGCCAACAGGATCTCAGACCAGCACTGCGGCTTTAAGAGGCCCAAAAAAAATGGAGGGATCTGGGTCAAAACATCATTCAGTCATCGAGCCGTCACAGGTGGCACAGGAGTAGGGCGATCAAACAAAATGCGCTCAATCCATCACTCAACCCACATAAGGCCACTGCGGTTTGTTAAAGCTTCCTTTTCGGATGGATGATTCCACTTCCTGTTGCACCATGTCTGCACCCCACTGTGACAGCAGGTAGAGGTGAATGCACAGTAGATTCAGGTGTAGCGTTACAGTGCAGAAACATCTACTGTATGCTCCAATTTCGTTGGAAAGCGTAATCAGGAATGTGCTGAGGTGGTAGCGCCCACCACTCACTCTCCCCCCTCTCTCTCTCTCTCTCTCTCTCTCTCTCACACACACACACACACACGGTCAGAGTTTCTCAGACAGCGGATAAGCCAAACAGATTGAGCTTGTAAGTGAACATGACTCATGCTCATCCTCCGCAGGTAACTCCCGATAAAAGCTCGACGTCTAACCAGTGGAAAGAATGTCTGCTATGTGGAGTGCGTGCAGAACCGGTTCATCTGGACGGACAGATAGCAGCTTTCCGGCTCATCAGAGAGCAAGCTGTCCTCCGCGGGGGCCTCCTGCCTAGTCAAGTGCGCTTAACGAGTTCGGCTGGAGAGACGGAGTCGCGTCGCTGTCCGCGTCGCCCGCATGAAAGTGCATTCGCTTGGCAAACAAAGCGACAACACGGAGTGTCACAACCAACTGTTTGTTGCTGTAGTAAAACCTTCCCTGCTGCATGTTTGCCTCTCTAAAAACAACAAAGCAACAGTTACACACACAGTGATAATATTCTCCTATCACAAAGTAGATGAAATTCTAACAAATAGATCCTTCACTTGACCACAATTTGATCAGCAAGTTCAAATTAAGTTAAAATCAGCTACTTTATGCTGCATAAACACAGAACTCATATTCATTCAACTTGTATTCATCTTTCACATCAACTGATTTTGTTTCGGTGCTGTAATTGTAGCATAGAGAGTTTTTTTTTCCCTAAATGTCATGCCATGGTCAGTGTACTGCGTTAATAACGGTTGGCGTCGTCGTAGGAGGTCACATCCAGGTCAAAGAAGTCCTCTAGCTTCCACTGCAGGGTCTCAAACGTGGGCCTTTCCTGCTCGTTCTCCTTCCAGCAGTCCATCATGATCTCATACATGACTTTGGGGCAGTGGGGGGGGCAGGACATCCTGTAGCCCGCGGGAACTCTCTGGACCACCTGCACGTTAGTCATGGCTGGAAGAAACAAAGCAACATGATGTGATACGGATCCGAGAAGAAACACTTTTTTTTTTGTATTTAAACATTTGTCTAGTAGGCTCTGAAACCTCAGTTTGACAGGAAGTATTTTAGTCTTAAACATAAACTAGAATATGATGTGATTATGTTATGTACACAATCCCTGCATCGCCTTCCTGCTATGCAAACTCAAGCAGTTCAATATGCAAACCACTTCTATTTGGTAGCCAAATCACAGTTTTTGATTGTAGTTTGAATCCCCTTCCTACTGAAAACCTTCCTCACTTGTATGGTAACAAAACAGAGCTTTCTCTCCTCTTTTGTTAAATCATGAATACATCATTCCACTTTCATTACGCCTCAATAATAACAATAATAAACTTTATTTGTATAGCACCTTTCTTAACAGCGTTACAAAGTGCTTCACAAAGCAAGTACAAAATACAGCAGTAAAACAGAATAAAATAACACAAAAAAGGATCAGAGAACACGATAAAAGTAAAATACAAGGAAAAAGATATAAAAGAGGACATAAAATCAACAGTAAAACCTTCAGGCTTTGACAAAGGCTTTGTTATATGAAAGAAGGTTTTAAGAATACATTTAAAAGACGCCACAGAATTTGCTTGCCTCAAGGTTGCGAGTTTCATTTTCAAATGATTTAGCACAAAGTTGATGAACTGTAAAAAGGTCTTACCTGGGTACGGCATCTGGCCAAAGGTCATGATCTCATACAGCAGAATGCCGAAGGACCAAACGTCAGATTTGATGGTGAACTTGTTGTTGTCGATGGCCTCGGGAGCCGTCCATTTCACAGGGAATTTGGTTCCCTCTTTGGCTTCGTACACATTCTCACTCTCCATCTAAAACCAAGCCAGGCAGAGAATATGGATTTCTACTTGGACGGGATCCCAGTAACACTCTGCTCCAACACTCAGTTCAGTGGCAATCAGCTTTAGTGTAAAGATCTGTACTCTCCCAACATGGCTATAAGCAGGAGAACATTGTGTGTGTGTGCACGTGTGTGTGTGTGTGTGTGTGTGTGTGATGGGGGGAGGGTAGGGGGGTTACAGCATCACTATAGCCAACACAAAACATGTAATATGTCCTTTTTAATCAACTTACTCCAAGGAGTACTGGTAGGAGTTTCACCTGTGTGTTCCAGTATTTATTCAGTTTGTATGGTGCATGCTAATGTCTGAGCACACTGTGTATAATTCATTTAGTGGATGATACAAGCTAGCTTTGCATCATCTCAAAAAGCACCTTGGGGTACTAAACACTTGTGTGTGTTGAGTGTCAACTTACCATCATGTTGTTGCACGATGGTAAGTTGATTAAAAAGCTCATTTGCCAAAAAGTGTGTATTCTTTTAATGATTCATTTTAGTGAACCGTGACGGAGACATCCTCTCCATCCCTCTTGGTACACTACCAGTCAAAAGTTTGGACACACCTGATTGAATGTTCTATGTTTTTCATTCTCTTAAAGCAATTTTGATCTAAAGGCTTATGCTTAAATGTTTGGAATTTGTTTCTCAGACAAATATAAATAGTGAAGTTGATGCCTATGTATGAATTTCTTTCCAAAGCCTTTTGCCTTTCCATCAAGGCAAAGGGCGGCTACTTTAAAGAATCTAAAATATAAGATAGTTCTGATTTGTTTAACACTTTTTTGGTCACTGCATAATTCCATTTGTGTTCTTTCATAGTTTTGAAGTCTTTACTATTATTCAAAAATGTGAAAGAAGAATGCGTGTGTCCAAACTGTTGACTGGTAGTGTATATTTGTGCACTGGCTGTTAAGAGTGAGAAACCCACCATGAAGACCCTGGCAAGGCCGAAGTCCGCCACCTTGCAGATGTTGTTCTCCCCCACCAGCACGTTCCTGGCTGCCAGGTCTCTGTGGATGTAGTTCTGTAGCTCCAGGAAGGCCATGCCTGACGCCACCTGGGCCGCCATCTCAATCTGGTCGGAGATACGCAGCTCGGCGCCCTTGTCCTCTGTAATAAAGCGGAGAGCAACACAATAAGTCAAGGTCCGAGATATGGTAAATGGCAGGGTAAGAAGTTCATTTTCATTTCAGAGGGGTGTTTTTTTGCCCTTTTGATCTGGTTTTTAGGGTAATTTTGGTGCTTTTCGGGGGCAATTTTATTGATCTATGAAATAATAAATTTGCATTGTGTATAGGCAAGTAATTTGTGCCACTAAGATTTGTTTTAACTTCTTTCCCACTGCTGGAAACTGACGACAGGCCTTACAGAGGAGGATAGTGCAGTTTTTCCCTCTTTGACCCCAACCAGTCCATCTCCCACCCATAGATTGTTGAGTTTTTTTTACGATATTGCATGTTGGGGACAGTAGTCACATTCACGCATGAAAATTTGACTCAATGAATAAGGATAGAAATGCAAAAAAGGTAGTCCTTATTTATCGGGGACATTTTTTTTGCCCCCTCATTTTTAATTTCACAGGCATTTTATGAACTTTCAAAAGGAATTTTTGCCCCGGGCTCCCTGTCAATTTCTGACCCTGGCATATGCTGCATTTTCCTTCTGTGCAGTAACAACGAATAAGCCTGAGCGAGAGAGAAAGTGAGGGAGAAATAGCCAGGCAACTGTGTGACTTTGAGCCTAGACTTTTGTCCTGGCCATGAGATGTTGTGCTACAGTAGGAGGGCATGTGGTGAATTATGGGGAGATACTGTCTCAGGGCCGCAGACATCAATTCCACACGACCGCTCCTCAGAGTGACCATCAGTCTGACTGGAAATGACACTGCATCTTTCCCACTACGGCACAGCATCTCTCTCTCTAGGAGGTGAACTCGAGAGACGTCACAGCAATAAACAAGGTCAGATATTGGGAAAATTGAATATCTGGAGTCAAAACATTATCGCCAGTGTTTCTACTATGGAGAATGTCAGCCCGGGGCATCGAGGCATTCCTGTGCTCTTTATGGTTTTACAAACATTGAAAAATCATATTACCGCACCTTACTGGTTTTCTTCTGTCAACCATTACAGATATAATGACCGTGGCTGGTTTGTATACTGGGATTTGTGGCAAGTGATGTATGTAATGATGTTCATGGGGCTTGAATGTGAATACATACACTCCATACCACAACTGCAAACAGATTTCCTCATAAGTTTCCAAACCACACATGCGGGAACACACACACATACACACACACCAACACAGGATGACTCAGATGGCTAATCTGTTGTGAATGAAAGCAATTGCGATTGTTCTCTTCCTCAATGTGGTTTCAACCTTTCATGCCATGCTAGCTGGAGGCGAAGAGATAAAAGTAGCTTAATGAGAGCAAATCTCCTCCTCTCTTTACGTCAGCGGAGAACGAGCAAATTCTCGACCCTGGCAGATCAGTAAGATCTCTATCTGTCTCAGACTTTCATCTCCTATGCTTCTTTAAACATTTATTAAAGCAGAATTATTAAACTAAACGTCTGAAAGAAAGCAAGACCGTAGAGCCCCACTTTGTCCGTGATCCCGTCTAACCATTACGGCACCAAAGTGTAAAAAGTTAAAGATAAACTTGAGCACTTTATCTCGACCCATGCCACAGTTGGTGAGAGTGTTTTCAAAGAACAATGGCAGCAAACGGACTCTGATCCCGTCATAAAGCAGCAGGGACTAACAGGCACTTCTGCAGATCAAAGCGGGTTGCTCTTACTCTGGAGATACTCCAGCAGGCTGCCGTTGTTCATCAGCTCTGTGATGATGTAGATGGGCTCCTCCATGGTGCAGACGGCGTACAGCTGGATCAGTTTCGGGTGCCGCAGCTTCTTCATCATCTGGGCCTCCCTGAGGAAGTCCTGAGGATCCATGGTACCTGGGGAGAGAGGCAGTAAGAGTTAGAATCAGGAGTGTGACTTCAAGTGATAATCTGCGAGATTCTTGTTTTTATTTTTTTATTTTGGTGACATCTTTGGTGCTAAACGCTCACTGTTGTGGTGTTTCTGCACTGCACTTCCCAGATATCACCTGTCAAACAAACAATGGCCACAATACTGTGACGTCTTTTATCTTGGATTTTCTGTTGATGCAGTTTGAGTTTCTGTAGGTGGCGCTCTTTTCTATGGTTGGGGTTCAAAAGCATTTTATCAAATCTGAATCCACTATCGAATCCAAATCATTTCAAATCCCTTCATCCAACATTTCTACATAATTTGTTGGGGGAAAAAAACGACAAAGAAATTTTCACAAAAACACAACGCTTGTTAACTTTTACATGACGCTGCGTTGATAAATGCTCATTCATCACACCTGTGTTGACAGGACCATGCCACACACATATTGCATCTCACCAGGTTTGAGGGTCTTCACTGCCACTGAGGTGGTTTCGTTCCACAGGCCCTCGTACACTTCTCCAAACTGACCGGCCCCCAGCTTCTTCAGCAGCCGGATGGAGTTCCGGTCGATCTCCCAGTGGTCGGCCGTGTTGTAGGACAGACCGTGAGTCTGAGGGGCCTCGATCTGAAGAGCCGGGAACATCATCCATTAGTGAACAACGCAAAACATCCTCACTATATGCATTCAAAAACTACTGAAGTGACAGAATAACATTATATAATTAAGTAATAGTGATCATCAAAACTATATCCATTTTGTTCATGTAGATTTATCTCTGACATTTCTTTGAAACTGTGATTGATGTCTATTTTGGGTAACACTTTAGATTAGGGAACACATATTAGCTATTAACTATGGGCTTTCCTCAATAGTTTAATAATTTCTCTCAATAATGAGTGATACTAGCACCTTATAAGCCCCATACTGAGCAAAGCAGACTAAAAGCCTAATTCATGTGCAACAGCTTCCTTACTGTCTGCTATAAACACTAATTAGGATGCCATTGAGGGAAAACCCAGTTTATGGGCTATACTTGCAGAATATAATAGTGCAGAATAAGGTGCTAATAAGTGGTTTGTAATGACTAATAATGAACCAAAACACGACTAATATGCATGTTAATAAGCAACTTATTAATCGTTAATATGTGTTCCCTAATCTAAAGTGTTACCCTATTTTGCTACAGACAATGGGAAAAGGCAACAATGAAACAAAAAATAATAATCACAGGATCAAACAAATTAAACATAAACATCATATATTACCTTTTTGCATGGTTCACCCAGACGTACACACAGGCCGTCCTCCTGTCTGGAATAATGCTCCACTAGCTCCCCCAGTGTTTCAAAGGTTTTGGTCCTCGACACAAAATAGTGGCCATTGTCCAGTTTTTTCAGTTTGTAATGCTTCACCTTCCCACTGTCCAGCACTGAAAGATAAGGAAACATCCAGAGTTACACTTGAGACTGAAGAATCCTAGAATGATAACATACAGTAAGTTGAGATGATCCATTTCCTCACAGGACAGTAATGTAATCAATCACAGCCTATATGGCATGGTCTTGCATGTCCAGCAAAATGAAAATGGACACAGACACACACAGTCTTGAAATCCTAAATCTGCAAGAACTACAGTAGAGAAAACCCACAATCTCCCAGGTCTTTTGTATCAAGCAGCAGTATCGAGTTTTCTTCCTTTCATCCCTGTAGTCCAGGCATTTTACCCAAAAATGTGGGTCAACCTCTCACAAATTGCAACAAAAACAAACTCAATGGATTTTGTGTCCTCAATATGTTCTGAATGAGAGAAAGTCCTAAGGAATTGTATGAAGGGAAAGTTTTGAAAATCACCTAAATATGATCCTACCAAACCAAACCATGCCCACTTTGAACTCTAACTAGTCTTTCATACTTTAAGCTAGAAACTCCATTCAAACTTTAAACGGGTCACCACTTTTAGTACTTTATTACTCTTATTCAGCTTTTTGATACCTTTTGTACTTTTTGAGAAATCGCATGTCGGTGACCGTACAAGCCTACATTGTTGTGCATGCTAGATTTGACCATGCTGTTATTTCTCTCCTCCCATAGACTTACATTGTAAAAAAAAAAAGGCTAAAAAGGCATTTTGGTAGGATCATATTTAGGTGATTTTCAAAACTTTCCCTTCATACAATTCCTTAGGACTTTCTTTCTCTCATTCAGAACATATTGAGGACACAAAATCCATTGAGTGTGTTTTTGTTGCAATTTGTGGGAGGTCAAGTTACATTATTACTGGACTACTGAGCCTTAAGAGTAATTCATAATTAATATGCTCTGGTCTATAAATACTTACATCATATAAACAGTGAATCAGGTATGCATGTATGGTTGATACATACATACATACAGTACTATGTAAAAGTCTTAGGCATATGTCAAAGAAATCCATAAAGCGAAGATGCTTTCAAAACTAATGAAATGAAAAGTTTCTGAATATCAAAAATTTACAATAAACAGCAGTCTACTGACACACTAATGCAGAAAACAAATAAACATCTAAGACTTCTAAGAAATGTATATAAAAAAATCTAGGGTGCCTAAGACTTTTGCACAGTACTGTACCTGATTCACTCGAACACACACTCAGTGATTGAACCTGGGTATGAAATAGGGCAGGGCGATAATTCAATATCCGTAATAGATTGTCTTTCAGTGGAATAATATCGTGATGATATGGTGATTTTGGGATATTAGTGACACACAATTCTGCTGTCTAAACTGATGATAACAAGCACATTTTATTTAAAAACTCTGACAAAATGAGGTATGGTAGGAATATTATTTGAAAATGTCAGTTTTGTTTGACATTACACCTAAAATTACCATTCGGTTCAATGGGCTGAACATTAATTTGATTATTTAACATGTGATATATATCAATATCAAAAAAATTCTTATGATTGTTGTGATATTGATTTCAACCATATCGCCTAGCCCTAGTGTGAAATCAACCGGTTTTAATGAATGAAGTTGAACATGAAAAAAATGCTGATGGAAAGAGCGAGGGCAAAATGACAGGATAGATTAAAGCGATAAAGAGATAAAAGTTATCACATTGTTTTTTTTATGGGAGCAGAGGTCATTGTTTGTTTAACTTGATGGCCTTGAACCATCAATCACTTCAGTCGACTGAGTGGAAAGAGTGACTCGCTCTGAGCTAAGCAGGGATTGTGCAGGAATGAGGAAATGTGTGTTTTGTGTATCCAGTTCCAGCTCCATATCAGGAACTTGGCACAGAAATACATGGATGACAGGATGCTTAGTAACAGGAGTATACTGTGGAAACAATATTGATCAAGCGGCATAATGCTGTAGTAGCGCTGTAATTTGTTGGCAGTCTGATATGGTTCTTGAATTATCACCTTATCGAGTGGTGGGCATTAATGGAGCAAACGGTGCAAGTCATTCCCTGATTGTAGTTGTATGTCGTTATTATTCTGCTATATGAAAGGTATAAAGTCCACTTGACTGAGTGCATTGGTTTCAGAGGAGAACATTTTAAAGATCCAGTTAGTTTACCTGAGAGGGAGAGCTCTCCTTTCTGACTTTCACAGTTCCTGATGAGGAAGGCGCCATGCTTGTTCCCTCCAGCCAACAAGAGCTTCTCTGCATCAAGTCTCTTGGTGTCAGCAAAGTACCATCTGGAAATCACAATGGAAGGAAAGAAGCATAGCTGGTCAGCCATATGGTCATCTCAGACTATTACAGGTGCCTGATGAAGAGGTTCAGGTTCAGGATTTGAAAACAGTTTCCCTCCACTTAAATTCTACAACCCCTTGGGCTCATGAAAACCTCTCAGACCCAATGGGATAAACTCAAAAATGCACAAAAACAAGGCTGTTTTGTGAATCATTAGTGAAAAAATGCTAGTTCATGTCAACAGGATATGAAACCGAACTCGCAACAGTTACAGTAAGAGTACAGTTTACAGGACATAAATGAGATGGGTTGCATGTGATGTTGACAGTTTATTTTCCCTCTGATCATTTCTAACAAATGTTAATAAGAGGCTGGTGCCAATTCTTAAAAAAAAACAAAAAAAAACACCAGTATTTAAACTTTGTGATTGTGTTCAGATAGGGTGTGATTGGTGATCAATAGGGTAGGATACTACAAGTCCTGAATCTTTCCTTTAAACATGTATTCATACAGTTAGGCCATTTAAAAAAAAAAAATACAAAAAGCATCTTAACAGAGTAACAACTATCCTCAACATTATGAAGTCCTGTGTTGAGAAATCATAGAGTCTGATGCCGGTGAACACCAAAGACTATACTGTCTATAGATTGAGTGATCAATAACTTTGTCTTCAAGTACCAAGTGAGCCATGATGGAGCACAAATGTTGCTTTCTATTTGAAACACTGTAGAAACCTTTACAACATATCTAAGTATTTATTTTTAGGCTTTTAAAATGGTGAAAGGTGTAAGCAGAGATTTAATATTTTCCTGGCTGGCACACTGGTGTTTCCTCATCTCACTGAATCTCAAGAAAGGTGTCTGACAATCTCTTGAGGAATGCGATCATACATTATGTTATCAATCAGATCCTTCTTAATCCAGTCCCAGATCATGTCCATCAAGTTTATGCATGAGTGAAACTGTGGAACGAGTGGCGCTTACACCTGCAGGGACACCGAGACTGTCTGCAACTCTGCAACCATGTGAGGAGAACTGGAAAAACCAGATTACAGCTGAGCAGAAACGGGTTTCATTGGGATGCCAGTAGGCTGTAAATGCATCTCAAACATGGGTTGGACTTGTCGCTGACATGACTTTTCTTTGAAACTGTGATTGATAAAACGAGTAAATCGAGGTTTTTAAAAATAGAAAGCAACATTATGGCAATAGAAAAAATGTCCACGTCCATCATGAGTAGCGAGTGAATAGTTTTCCATCATAGTTTCTAAAAATGTCAATGCCCTTCACAAATTATTAGTCTGGTTGTTGGAAAACCAATCATGTTAAACAATGTCAAGCACTGTGTACAGGTGCAATTGACCTGCAAAACCAGTTTGTTTTCATATCTAACAATTACATGTAGGCTAGTCATAGTATTTTGACACTACATGCAGGTGTGCATGAAATGCCAGATACAGCATATTAATTGCAGCATTGTTGATGTTTTTGAGGCTTTTTCTGTTCCCATCGTGGGAATTATTAACCCATGCCTATACTTCCTGGTCACAGACAATTATTAACTAGTTTAACCCAAGACTTTACCCTGAACTCATTATTCAGCACCAGCAGTGAGACAGAAAAACTCTCACAGTTTTTAAGTATCATGTAATCCTGTGAATCGAAAGCATGACACACTGCGAGTTCACTGCTCAGTCTTTGTCAGACTTCAGACTTGACTACAACCTGTAGTAAAGAGGCATTTCAAAAGTATTTCTAGTCTTAGATTTAAATGGCACAAAAAAATCACAAATTAAAAAGCACTAAATTGGGGAAATACTTTTTTTTAACACAAATGGTCAAAAATGATTTATGGCCATTGAATAGTATCATCAGTAGCCTATACTATCAGTATAGGAGCCTATTAGTAAAGACCTATTAGCAAGCAAGGATATGATCTAAAGAGCCTATAGTAGGCTACACCCAGTTACAAGGGTCTACACTTAGCTAATAATTATCATTAATCCAGCTTCATGAACAATGATCCATTAGCCTAGATTTATGAAAAAGAACTACAATGATCCTATAATACATTTTGGAGGAATAGGCTACTATACAAATATCACAGCAGGGTTCCTACACATTTTCAATTAAAAAAATTCCATACTTTTTCCAGACCTTGATTTGTTTTGAAGATTTTGTCTGGTGTTCAATATGATTTACGCAGATAGACATCTTGCCCCTGCTAACTAGGTCATATCACTGTATAGATGAAGATTGTTCTTCAGAATATGTGAGATGATTGGCAGGGTTCCTAAACGGTTTCCATTTTAAAATTCCACATTTTTCCCAGACCCTATGTTCTTGACTGGATTTGATTTTGGTCGGTATTTGATATAATGCATGCTGACAGCGGCTGGGTAATAAGAGCATCCCTCTATCTGAACATTATTCTTCACATCAGCAAAAACTGTGGACTCAAAGTGGGTCTACAACAACATAAAAGCTAGAATTATGTGTGTATCGGACCTGAACCACAATATTTCCCATACTTTTCCATACATTTTTTTCAAATTCCCAAACTATTCAAGACCTGGAAATGATCAAATTCATTTTGAATACTTTTCCATACTTTCCAGACCTGCGTATGAACCCTGTCACAGGAAAACGTCCCTATAGGAATATTATAGGAATGCCATAGGAGATGAAAATAACACAAAGCACCTGTAACCTCGCTACTACACATCCCTATAGGAATATATTACAGGGATTTTTCATTAGGGTAAGGAGCATCAGCAGGTATACTTACGGCTCTGCAGCAATACTCTCCACAGGTGCCACATAATTGGCAGGGATGTAGCCCTCCTTGGAGGCTGAGACCCCAGTGAGTGCCTTTGCGTACCACCATTCCCCAGCACTTTTATCCAAAGCCTCCAGAGTATCCCCGGCGTTGAAGCTCAGGTCCTCCTCGGTGCGAGCGGCGTAGTCATACAGGGCGATGTAAACATAATTGGGTCTCCCCGCCGGGATCAGAGGTATGGATCTCTTTCTCGGCTCAACAGCACCAGGATTTACAATCACACGAATATCTTTCTCCATATGCCTGGTCCCACTGTCAGGCTGGTCCGGCTTTTTAAAACATGCCAAAACACTCTGGCAACACAAATGGCACTTTTTTCGAATATCCATGGTAGGATTTTCAATCACATTAAATCATTTTGTGAAAACAAAATCTGTCCGTAAATGCCTTGCTCTCGCTCATGATCCACAGTCCACGGAGTGAACTTTTATTTTAATTATCCCGATCGGTCCCGACAGCCAAGTCAGCCGCAGTGGTCTTTGACCTGAGTAGAAATAAAAGGAAAGAAGCACACCCAGCTAATAAAAAAAAAATAGCCTCGGTAGATTTATTGCCCCACCAACTCACAGTTTCCTGGACGAGGCTGGGAGTTTAGAGTTCAGCGCCCCGGTGTTGTGCCAATCAGCTGCACCTGCTGAAGAATGTGGAGCAGCGCACGCTCACCGCCTAGGGAGACGGCAGGTGACGGTAACGTGCCCTCTGGCGGCCATATTGGAAGTCCGCAGCTAAGGGCTAGGAACAGCTGATTGTATTCATAAACTTAGTGTGGTTGGGGAGCCAAAAATCGACAGTTTGTTAAGACTGATACTCCTCAAGCTACAACTCAGTGCTTTGCAGTGGGCAACGGCTACAACTGTAACCTACATTTGTAATCATTCACTTTTAGCTAGCTAGAGCATTAGCCTACTTTACTGTCATCTACCCAGGACTAGCACTGTCGTTTCTTTTTGTTTTTTTAAATATATATTTTCTAGCTCGGTTGTTACATATAGGCTAGCCATTATTTGTGCATGACCTCCAGTGGACTGTAGTTGCCAGCAGTGTCTTTGGGTTGCTAGACTTCTGGTGCAACTGCAAAACTTCCACAGGCAACCTACAGTATGACACAGAGCCTGGAAAGAACAAGGTAGCCTATAATTTAAGTGATAAGGATTATTGCTTTCATAAAAGGTAGCATACCATTCTATTAATATAACCTACTTAAGTTTTACTGTCGGCAACTGTGGCTGCTAAGCAACACTTAACTATGAGAGGTGAATTTCGGTTAGTAGCCTACATTAATATTTAAATTCGTGTTTGTCAGCGGCTTTGAACGTGACTCAGCCAATCAGAGCTGAGGAACAGAGCTGTCAGTTTTCTAAAAGGGCATCACACGGGGTGACATTTTTTTTTTCTTGCTGATAATACTGAAGTGACGAGATCAACCTTTAAATGTTAAAAACTCTTCCCAACATTAGGCTACTAACAGTAATTGTGTGAGAATGAGCGGTTCACCAGTTTCTCTCTGCGCATATGCAGTGTCCGTTACGGTTTCGTTCCATACCCGGAAGCACTGACTGCACGCTCTTGCTCGCAGTCGCCTCTCTGACGCCTTCTCCTGGCATAGCTTAGTTTAACTTCTGCCTCCATATGGGCAACTTATTGACATATTCCATTCAGTGAACTCGGGCGATAGATTCGGGCTTGGGGAAACCTTTTTTTTGTGGAGAACCTTTTCGTAACAGCGACCCACGGGGCTGAACGGAAAGGCAAACAGTTTGGAGGCTGCAGATCCCCGTCGTCATTGACATTGACAGATCAGTTGTGTTGTGCAGGCGTGCGCACGTTGGTGTGTATACAGTCGGCTCCATACAGATTTTTATCTAGTTTCCCCAGCTACAATGAGTGAATACTTCAGCCTTTCGGATTGCGATGTTATTGGCTTCGATTTGGACCACACACTCTGCCGATACCATTTGAAGGAGACCTCCAGGGTGAGTTTGTAGCTCGTCCAGCTAGCTAGAGCAGTTATCACTGGTAATAGATGATTATACTGTCGCCGTAACGATTCGATCGGAAATACATTTGTATGAAATGTAGCACGGGACTGCCGAACAGTTCAGTAGCCAATCATCAATTCTCTCCATAGTCGTGAGGATTGGTACTGTCGTTAGCGGTTGAATGTGGAGATGCATGTGTGCAAGGTGATGCGATGCTCCTGATGCTGCAGTCGCTCTGCGTGACTCACAGGTTTAACGTCGGCGATGATGCCCATACATCTTTGATTCGCATCTAAGGCCTGTTGTTGGCAATGGATAGCTTCTCGTGCTATAATGCATTTGATATCATTAAGACCTACACGCACCACAGACCCGCCTTGATACAAATTACCTGTTTTATGTGACACTCAGTGGCAAAAAAAGACTGCTGCTGGATCGAGCTAATCCTTATGTTATACAGTATATGGCATAACGTAGGCCTGTTTTATCAGGCCTAGTTAATTTATGTGATGATATGGCAAGTTCCCATACATCCCTACTGTCCCTACTGTTGTCAGTGCAGTAGCCCAGGTGTAGGCAAGCATTTACCATGGAGTGCCAGGATTATGCAGATTTTCATTCCAACCAAACACTAAACCATCATATTTCAGTGATTTGCATACCAGCCACAGAAGAGTGTTTGGTTGGAATGAAAACCTTGCATACTCCTGTTCCTACATGGCACATGATTGCCTACCCCTGCAGTAGCCAGTTGCAGTGTTACTGTTGTGTTCGTCCGGACTCCAGTGGCTGACCATTTTTCTTCTTTGTTTTTGCAGTTGATCTATGAGAGCTTCGCCAGGTATCTGGTGGAGCATAAAGGCTATGACAAAGATCTCCTGAACTTAACCCCCGCTACCTGGGATTTCTGGTGAGTCATCAGCAGCAGCTCCCGCTCCCCCAGCTGGAGGAAAAACTAGTGATGTAGTCAAGGGGTAAACACAGGTATACTGAATTCCCATTTCTATTTTTAGGGGTATTCAGAGTTTACTCATTTAAATTATAGCTAAAATATATACAGTACTGGCATGTCACTCCACCAGAACTGCCATTGAAACCATTCTTGAAATCGATCTTGAACCTGGCAGTCAGTAAATAATTAAATACGGTGAACAAACACTTTACAACTCATTACCTAGTGAAACATTTAGCTACAACTCTCTTTGAGGTGGAATGCAATACTGGCACACTGCTTGATCTGGTCTTTTATTAACATTTTATGTGAGCTATAATTTAGCTGCAGTGATTCAGCAAGCAAATGTTGATGTCCAGTGGAATGACTGGTATTGATTTTGCTATGCTGAGAATGGGACAGCAGTCATGATGTGGGTGCCGTAGGGTCGTACTGGCTTTATAACACATGTACTTTTGCATCCAGTTTTAAAGGGCTAGTAGTGGATCTTGAGGATGGAAACCTAGTGAAGTTGGCTGAAGATGGAACTGTCTTAAGGTAGGCTCAGCAGATGATTGCTGCTTTACACATATTTGATTTGCTTCCCAAAATATCTATTTAGAGCTTTTTTCATAGTTGTCATTTTTTCACAGATAGACTTTTAAAGTGGGATAATAGAACAGTTTTATTTTTGCTTGATTAGAGCAACGCATGGAACCAATGACCTCAGCACAGAAGAGATCATCAAACATTATGGTCCAAAAAGGGAGTGGAAGCACTTCAATAGCCTCAATACCTCCTTCACAAGATCTGGTATCCTGTTCTTGTCCAGCTTTATTACTTGACAGCTGTATGCTGTTGGATGTTATATAGGCTAATGCACATTGCCAGGGATTTCATCATGATATAAAAAAAAATATTTATGATGGCAGTTCTTTTCAGTGTCACTGTTATTGGATTTTTTTAAATTTATTTACTTGTGTACTTGTTTTGGTCTTTACAGCAAAATACTATTTCTATGACAACTATTTTGATCTACCTGGGGCTCTTCTCTGTGGAAGAGTTGTGGACATGTTGCACAAGGTAAAATCTAATAATAAATGGTTTCATCAATAACCAGTTTAAATTGTCATGTGAAAAAAAACAACATTTTGAAATGTGTCCTTATGCTTTTGTGCAGCGTGGAAATGAGGTGAATTCGGACTTTTGGAAAGACATGGTTGCTGCTATCGACCACAATTACAACACATCTGCATTCAAAGGTATGCATTTATTCCAAACTAGCACATTTTTGTGATAATTGGGTGAGTTTTTCATGATTGATGTCTACTGTGATTTTTTTTTTCAGTCACAGAAAGGGAAATACACACACTCACAGAAAAACAACAATGTTTTAAATTTTTTGAACTAGAACTTTATTCTTGTTTTGGTCAATAAGTGGTACATTGCTTAACACATCCAATGGGACATTGTTGTTTTGACAAAATGCATTTAGAATTTCTCATCCTGTGTTGTCTTGCTAATCACAGTGCTTTTGAGAATATGCTGATCTTTAATAACATATTTCAATACAACAAGTTTGATTTCTTTTGCATGTATATTACAGGAAAAACTTTTTCAACAACAGACATTAATAAACACAAACACAAATAAAAGATTTGCTGTAAATGTTACAGGCAGTTGTAGAGCACCACATAAGATATCTTCCAATATTGTTTCATGTTTCTTAAAATAGCACTGACACACATGCTGTACTGGGAAAAGGGAACAATTTGAACCATACATTTCTAAATTTCATTCATCTCTTGTATTAATGCCTCTCTCAGTGGACTTCTTTGGCAAATTTTTGTTCTTGCCGTTAATGTAAAAATATGACTGAGGCAGATAGGCTTGTAAAAATTGCAACAAAATTTTCTTTATTCTACAATGACGACAATCTCAATGGCATTTTGTAAACTGGACTATTTCTCTGAGTAGTTCATATGTTTTGTAAGGTTTTGAGGTTTAACTGGATTTGTGAAATCACGTGGAGGCAATCAAGAACCCAGAGAAAGAGCAGTGAACATTGTCTGCTGCAAATATACCATTACTCTCCTCATCAGGCACCTGGACGTAGACTCTGTCATGGGCATGCAGCATAAGGACAGCACTGCCAGACATCTGATCTAGGAAGCCCTTGTTGTACTCATCATAGGAGAACACGACAGGCTCCTCATTTCTGTAGAGGGCCACCAATGCATTGGCACCATTGACATGCATATGGTAGACAAAATAGTAGAGGCCTGGGATCTGGCAGGTAAACACGCCACTGTGGGGGTCATAATGGTTCTCCCCATTGTACAGAACCTGGTTGAATGGAATAGGGGTTCCAGCTGAGGGGTAGGCAGTGGTCAGCACAGCGCTGAAGGCAGACATAGGGGCCTTCATCATCTCATGAGGCATCACAACCTCATGGGACTTGATGGGCATGCTCTTCTCATGGTGGTAGATCATCTCTCCTGGGGGGCCAGGTGGACCAGGAGGACCAGAAGCGCCTGGGAGACCATCCTGACCTCTGGCACCTGGAATTCCAGGTGGACCTTGGGGACCAGAAATTCCTTTAGCTGTCATTCCAGCTGGGCCAGGTGGGCCTGGGTGACCTGTGTGGCCCTTGAGTCCTGGGGGACCGGCTGGACCGGGAGGCCCAACTTGTCCCCTGGCCCCTGGAATTCCATTCTCACCACTTTTTCCTGGTGCTCCATGGGGTCCTGTGTGTCCCTTTGGTCCTGCAAGGCCCATAGCACCTGGGATACCTGGGGCACCAGTGTGGCCCTGTACACCCTTTGCACCTTGAGGACCAGTATGGCCTGTAGCTCCTGAAGGACCTGCTGCCCCAGGGATACCTGGTTTTCCTGAGAAACCCTGAGCTCCCTGGTCACCTTTGGTTCCCTTAGGCCCTGGTACACCTACCATACCAGTGTCGCCTTTAGGTCCCTGTTGGCCTGTCTCACCCTGGAATCCTCTTGCACCTTGTGGACCAGCTGGGCCAATAGGACCAGAAGCACCAGGCTGACCAGTAAAACCAGTGGGGCCTGGCTCTCCCTTCTGACCAGTGGTTCCTGATGTACCTGGGGCTCCTCTGTCACCTGGCATTCCAGGGACACCTGGTTTACCAACACCTGGCATGCCAGGGGAACCAGGCTGACCAGCTGGACCCTGAGGACCTTTAACACCCATAGGTCCAGGCATACCTGGGGTACCATTCTGACCTGGTTTTCCTTGTGCTCCTTGGCCGGGGGCCCCGGGGTGGCCCTTTGGCCCTGGCATACCCGTTGATCCAGGAGCACCATCTCTACCTGGGTTGCCAGACTTACCAGGCTCTCCAGGGTAGCCAGGGGCACCAGACTTACCAACTCCAGGTGAGCCAGGCACACCGGATGGACCCATTGGGCCAACTGGGCCTGATGGTCCTTGAGCCCCAGGAACACCATGTCCTCTCTCTCCCTTGGTGCCAGGAAGACCAGGGATACCAGGATGTCCCTTCAGACCTTGCTCTCCTCTTGGTCCCATTGCTCCAGGGATGCCGTGTGGTCCAGGTTTGCCAGCAGAAGAAATTCCAGCAGGTCCAGGGCTTCCATGAGAACCAGGTGCACCTCTGGGACCCATTGGTCCAGTTGCGCCAGTTGCACCTCTCTCACCAGGAATACCATTGCTACCTGGTTTTCCAGGGCCACCTGGGGTACCAGGTTTACCAACTTGAGAATGGCCAGGGGCTCCTGGAGTTCCAGGTGGGCCTTTTGGTCCAGGATGTCCAACGCCACTCTTCCCGGAAGGTCCAGGTGGACCCATTGGTCCTGGCTCACCTGGGGCACCTGGAATACCTGGCTCACCTGCAACGGCTAGGGAATACATAAATATGGTTACATATGATGCAAGTAACAACCACAGAATTAGAATTCATCATGTCACAGGTTTACATTGTCGGATGGATATTTGATGTTTATGGCTGGTTTTCTTATGTTATTAGTGAACTGTCATTCTATTGTACCAAAGCAGGTTTAATTACTGCACAGTATTCTAAATTATGCTAGAGATGGATTGTAAAAAAGCACATGGATCTAATAGATGTGCCCCATTTTGTATGAGTATTGATAAACTATTCTGTCACGCATCACTTGTTACATTATCGATCAGGTCTTCTTTTTAATCTCATTGAGCGTTGAGGGAACATACATGCATTAATATGAACATTTCTGCTCTATGCAATTACCAGTCTAGCAGCTGGTGCATTGAAAATAATTCTTAGTTCTCCCTAAAGAAAAGAAAAAATGACGCAACATGTTGTCAAAAAAAAAAAGCTTGATTTCACAACATTTTTTCCACATCCTTTTACTCCTTGTGTCTTTTCACCATATGACTCTAAGATGGTTTGTCGGTCCTTGAAATAACCTCAGGGTTGGTATTCTACTCCAGAAGACCACAACCTGATTTAAAACACAGAGGATACTACTCCCTGTGATTATAGGGAGGGTTGTGGGGACAGCACTCCTTTTTCCCAGGGTAGTCTTGACTGCACCAGTGGTCTGAGGGGATGTTCTCACTGAGTTTGTTCCTCTCTGTGGGGACCCAGCAAACCAGCTCCTGTGCATTTCAGTTTAATTTGCCCACACTATACTGTACCCTTTAATTTCCTGGACTGCCCATGGCGGAAAATGTATGGTTTGTGGTCTGCAAGTTGTTGACATCACCTTGAACCATTTTCTAGCACTTAATGTAGAGTTTGTGAACAAGTGATCGGGAGGTCAAATGAGATTATGTATGTCTGCCAAACTGACTTATGATGTCAGGTTTGTTATTTAGGTGTAGGTCATTTATTAACGGCCCTAAGTTTATCCCAAAAGTCAATTTATGGGTAACCCTGTCTCATAAAATCAAAACGTGGGATTGGAGATGTTTTTCATTCTTGAACTGATTGTCAGGAATTTGATATAGTGACTGAAGAAATGTGAATGCAAAAAATAAGTTTTTAATTTAAAAGTCGCTATGGGAAGCTTGCAAAATATATCTACATGTCCTACCAAGGATATGTAAGTATACTCATAATTTATATTGTAGTAATTGTAATAATTAGGAAATTATTTTAAACTGGGACAATAGGGCTTTAAAATTCATGAGGCTTAAAACATATTAGTAACTTTTGCCAGTTTGGCTCCATCAGATTCTTTGCCCCCTATGCCCTGCTACACACATATACATATATTTATACTCAGGAACTGTCTTATATTGAGAGTATAGTGATATTATCAACCGTTTCATTTCATTCTCAAATTTCCTTACTCATCCAGCGGTTTGAATTGGTGACTTTTCATTTCTAACTTCTCTAACCTCAAGGCTGCTGCTGTTCCCAAAGTTATCACTAACGTGCCAAAACTGAATCACAACAGAAATTAATGTATCCTCATATTATCTGCTCGCATAAAGCTCATGTAATTTGTGAACCATGCAGGAAGAGAATTTGTGATGCAATTACTATAAAGTGGCATCACTGTCATCACACATCAAAATTCTCGAAGCATCATCACCAAAGGCAACGAGAAGCATGAGCTGTGAAAGAAACCAAATGCAATAGTGTTTGCTTCTCTTTTGAAATGGTGCTTTGAGAATAAAGTGGATTGACAGGGCTGTCATTTGCAAGCCACATAAGACCGTGCCTGAAACCCCATGGGAGATATTTGTGCCAGAATGGGACTTTTTGGCTGCCAGAAACACCACAGACTGGAGGTGATGATACTGACCATGGTCAGTATGGCAGCCAAACCAGTAGTTGAACCATGACCGAACTGTTTACTCTGCCGGTACTATTATGCTTAGGTACAGTGTAGTATCAATATCCATTCTCAATTCAGCTGCCTACTATAATTTTCTTTTATGTTTAAAAAATAGATCAATAATTTCATTCAGTAGGAAGCTACATTAACTGTGTTGTGCTTTGTTTGTCAAGTGATGGGAATTTACTATCAATTAAAGTGTGAGAGAATTCCTCCACTGTCTGTTGTTTTTGCTTTCAAAGTGTGTGGTGTAATTTTAACACCACAAAGTGGTTTGTTAGGGTGTGCCTGTTGCAATGTGGTAACAACATCTGTTTTGGAGATTTTTCAAATTTAAGCTTTCATTGTTGCCTGCGGAAAATGTTCTATTTTTATGTTGAAGCACATATTAAAACCACATCAAAACCTCTCAAAAACAAAACTACTGAAATTAATTTTCAACCATTGGCTCCAAAAGCAAAATCATTGTTTTGTTGGGAAATGCATTTCAAATTTGGTAAGAGTCACTGACGTATTTGTAGTGTTATATGTCAACTAAGCAATTATACCATGACCACTGCTTTGGGGCTATTTTATGAGGCATGCAAAAGTGACAGTTGCCTTTTTTAACCTTTATTTATCCAGGCAAGGTTTGCTGAGCACAAATGTTCCTTTTCAGCTATGTCCATTCACATTTAGACGGAATATACAAATTCACACGTGGTGGCTGCCCAATACAACCACAATCTTCTACTCTTAGCCAATGAGCAGTTCCACTGGACCTGTTGGGGGGTGAACCTTGATGGTAGTTGGTGAGGGAGGAGTGAGCATTACCGAGTCATTTTTGGCTCTCTCATTTGCAGAACGTCTCTGAGACAGTGGTCTGCTCGGTTGTGTAAGAATGACTCTTACTGAAAGGTCAGAGGAGATGATGATGATCACGACTGTAATCCAGTGTTAATTAAGGAGTTTGCCTTGTTTGTTCGATTCTATAAATGATGCAGAAGGCTGCCATATTCAGCTTGCACAAGGGTCGTAATTTTCAGATCAGTTGAAGTCATAGCCTTAATTAGATTTGACAGTGAAATTATTCAACAGAGTATTGGTGCAGTGAGTCACAGTCACTTGTTCACTCATTTAGGGGAGACTAAGTGATTTGACATCATTTTGCCATAGATGGGTATCTGTGTATAGTGGAGATATAAGCAAATGTAGGCTATTGTTTGATATTGTTGCATTTTTCATTTGTGGTATGCCTTATGTCATCTTTGATTATTGCTGCCCTGCTTTTCAGCATCACCTGTTACAACTCAAGGTCTTAAAGCATATACATAGATAAAAAAACCCACAGGCAGTGTAACTTGAAGTGTCATCTACTACTATTTTGCCCACTTTAGTAAGTCTAAATTTGTTTTAATACTGTGCATCAAAATTAAGGATTATTTAATTGATATACTCTGAAAACAGTTTTACTGTGCAGGCTGCTGCAATTTGAAATATAAAACAGGCTTGACTGGATTTTCTAAACTGCGGATAAATATTTTTGCACTAAAGCATATTTTCTCTATCTATGCTCATTTCACCCAGTGTAATTGAAACCAACCACTCTTCTGTATTTGTATTCATTTTCGCATCTCTCTCATCACTAGAACATTGGGACGGTTATTGAACTACAGAAAATGCAGGTTTTGTGCAAGTTGGAGAACCGTCCATGTGAGAAACAAGATGTAACTTACCATGACTCTTGACGGGGTAGGCGTGCTTGGTTACTTTTGGCACATGGTAGTATCTCTCAGGAGTTGCTTCAGCCAAAGCTAGAAGGACGAGGAGAACGCTTGTTACCCTCAGGTCCATCTTGTGAAGCTCAACCTGTAAAGACAGAATCCATTTACAACAAGAACTCCCTTCTTTATAACACCACCTCTCTCTTTTTCTCTGATGTGAATCATTAACCAAAGGACCATGCAAGATAGTTTCACTGTGGCAAGGCACCTTTGAAGTGCCTTGGCTGCACTTCGGTGCCACTCTACAAGGCCTAGTGCCTCAGCTAATCTAACAGTCAGACTGAGGAGATGGTTACAAAATAAGTATCAGAATGCCAATTCTCAAAAAGGTACCATCCAACCCAGTGACTGTGAAATGTAGCCAAACTAAGGCCCATGACTAAGGCTGCGTTTACACAGAAAGAGAAAATATGATACATATTTTTTTAACTCTGTGATCCAGAGCTGATGCTTTTTGTAGTAGCTCTCATCCAACAAAAGGACACAATCTGCGTCACAGAGGAATAAAAATCTCTTTCAATCATAAATCTGTAAAAATAAATAGAAATTCTCTCCTCATGTATACTCAGCCTTAGCACATGGCTCACAGCACTCATCTACAACCAGTTGTGAGGCTTGCTCTACCCATCTAATGTCAGCCACCAGAAGCGCTCAGCCATTCACCCTCCTCAGTGGGAGAAGAAGGGTTAGGGAAGCCTGGCTGCAGGCAGTGGGACCCATGCACTAACCTGAAAGCAGAGAAGCCAGAGGAAGGCACACCTTACCAGAAGGTTTATGCTCCAAAGAACAGTAAAGTCGGGTGGCTGCTGTCCCGATGCGGTGCTGTTATATCCTTAGGTGTGGAGTCTTGTCTGTCTGAGCGGCAGCTGCTACTTCCCAGGGCATTGGGCTCAAGGTATTTATACCAAGTGGGTCTCCAGCATCATGTAGGGTCTACCTAGTATGGAAGGCCCTCCCTGCTCTGATGTCATCTTTAATGAGGGGTGCCATGTCCTCAGGAGGCTTGTCACTTCAGGATGATAGTCCTTTCACTCAGCTCCTCCCTCTTCTCCCTCTTTCTTTCTTTCTCTGTTTCTCTCTGTCTCTGTCTAAAGCAGCAGCACCAAGGGTATCTTTTTATGAAATTCCCATTGCGTGACATTTTCCTCTTATGTGTTAGTTTCTTGGTTTGTCTTTGTTGGTTTGTGGTCGATAGTTAATCTTGTGGTGTGTTATACAGATCTGAAAAGTTCATAATTTCTACTGTTATGTCATACACTTGACATCTTAATCACTGTGTGTGCACTTTGTGACAGATGACTTGGGATGGCTAAATTGCTTGCCTTAGTTTCCTTCTTTAGCATGGTTTTGCATGTTTTAACTGCTCAAACACAGGTGTTTTTGCAGTATGTTTGTAGTTTCGTTGTCTGAAAAAATACGTTTATTGACTGAGTGGCTACTGAGAGAGTGTATTCCTGGAAAAATAAAGACTGTGTGAGTCTGACAATGTTTTCCTCCAGTCTGAAGACTCTTTACAGGTGAACTTGTGGCCAACCAATGTACATGAACCAGTCTGGTATTTTTATGGGAGGTTCAGGTTAATGCCAAATATCATCCAGGTTTTCAGCAAAACAAAGTTTTTTAATGAATGCAGTTTTTTTTTTAGTTTATTTTTTTATTTTACAGGAATACCACCTTAATTTAAGAATTCACATAGTGTTATGGTCTTATTTTTAATACCTGACATCAGGATGAAATTACAGGATGGGAAGCGGTGAAAATTATTCCGGCTTATTTCTTATTTCTGGCCATGAGAGACAACAGTTATGTTCACTAATTCTGACTCATTTCTAAGCTCACCTTTCTGAGCTTCACTTAAGTAGTGTTCCAATTTAAATTTCACATAGTAAAAACTATCATGATGGCACTGGAGTAACTAAAAAGATCAATATGTTAATCTTTTGTAAACTCACAAACATATGTAGGTTTCTCTCTTCAATTTCTCTCTGTGATTAGTGTGAACTGTCAAGCAGTGTGCTGCAGGGAGCCGCAGTGCAACACTAAAACACCAGGGGGCAGAAGTGAGGTTTTGCTCTTTGCTACCTGTTGCATTTGCTGTTACTGGCTCCATCTTCTGGGTAGCCTAATGGTTAGAGAAACAAGCCTGTGGTCAGAAGGTTGCAGGTTCAAATTCCATGACTTGCTGAGCAAAGTCCCAAAGACCAAACCTAAGCAACGGCCAACTGCACCAGTGGAGACACTCAGCAGCCAAACGTGGATAACTGTAGTTGTACTGGACAGCTCCCAGTTGTGTATGTGTGTGTATATGTAATCCCTTCCCATTTGATTGCCTAGATAAGTGTTTAAAAATCTCTCACAGGTATTTAACACTGAAGCAGTTAATAGTGATATAATCTACACCAGTGGTTCCCAAAGAGGGTTCCAGGGACCCCCAGGGGTCCTTGAGGGAATTCCCAAGGGTCCCCAGAAAAATGACCAACAGTTTGATTTCACTATTATTTCTCTCCCTGGAAGTTGGCACTATGAAAGTATGTATATGGATGGCTCTTTTGCTTATATCTTTGACTCTTCCCCCTAATCTACAGTGAATACAGTTATGTAATTCTGTACCGTGTCATATCTAACAACAAAAAACTTCTCAGATAGGGTTCCATTGGACAAAATCCTAAATGTGGTTCATGGTCTAATGTAGATCTGTTTGTGGGGTCCTTGACATGAAAAAGTTTGGGAACCCTTGATCTACACGATGTGCTGTTACTTTTACGAGGTACAGCAACTTTGTTCTTTAGCATTCAGAAATCAGTCACTGAAATCTCACTTGTCTTTTGAGATAAACACTCGATTGAGGATGTTGCCTGCACCCATAGTTGCTACACACAAGATATCATGTGGGACAGTCACAGCTACTAATATTGGAGCTGGATTACCCACATTCAGTCAAACATACATTGGAATTAATGCCCTCATATTCATCAACCCTATTATTTATATAGTAAAGGTGCAGGCTGCTCAAGTCACAATATAATGGATCTATGGTTTTGGAAAAGCTGTTGTTTTTTGTATCCTTTGGCATAGCATTTAAACTGTCAACGTTGCAACAGGCCACAGAAGAAAACTCACTGAGCCACGGGCATCTTTGGTAAACTCTTTTAGTTAAATGACAGAGTTGTGGGGGGGGGGGGGTGGAGTCAACACTTAACAACTTTGCAAGCTCCAGATACGGCATTGCACCTCACCATGAAAGTGGCTGTGACCGCAGTGTGGCATTGCTAGGCTTTTATTTCACTTGGATCTAGGGTTTTTCTTTTGGTGCGTCAGGATTAATTCCTCCCTATCTAAATTTGGCCACCGTGTCATTTAATGTAAATGGCTACCTACATTTACATCCTGCATCCCGGAAAGTCTCTGTGGTGTATGGCAGAAGACAATCATAGTGCACAGATTTAGAGTATATTGATGCATCAGTATACAGGTATATGATATGGAGTTGCCTGAATTTGCTTTTCAGACCCTTCACGATGACGGGGTGAGTGGTATTTCTGCGAAGAGTCTGATGGAGCTATTGTTTTGCCGCTCAAATCATCGGCCCCACTCCAGACGTGACTTAATGCTCCTTCAATGGATTTAATTACTCTGGTGATGACAGTGGCTGTCGCACAACATGGGGACCGGGGCATCTGTTTTCCACATTATCTTGATTTAAGGTGCAGGCAGAGGTCAAATTTGCATGTGTGAAATATTCTTCTAAAACTTGTCGTCTAAAGTTTTATTTTACACCCTGCTCACTCTGTGAGTGGCTTTGTAGAAAGGGGCCTGTTTCTGGTTTACACAGCATACATGTTTTACATTCATATGGTGTTATTTTGTGCTTTAGTTTTTCTCCATTTTCCTCTTGCTTGTGAATTGACAATACTAGTCATTTTGTTCTGATGTCTTTCCAGTAGGGTCTAGTCACATACTGAATGCATAATCTTTTAGCTGTTGTGCAATACATCATTTTTCCCTGTGAAACTGTTACAATGCAAAATTGATGCAATCGTTACCATAAAGATAATAATACAAGTTTTTACATGAAATGATCTTGCATATTAACATATGAAGGGGAAAAATATACATTTTTCCTATTGTATCCCATTGTATGTTGGAATAATAAAGGTATTTACTACCTACTACCTACGGTATGTATTTACTACTACTACTAAGTTGTAGTGATCACACCTGGGAAGAATATACACTTAATGATAGAAACTTTACTTTGTTTTTATTTGATTTTATGTGATTGCCTACTTAATTTTTAAAAGGTATCAGTCAGAAAGATAGCATGCACACTTTTTTTTTTCTATTTTTGGAGCCTCTTGTCTCCATTTAGTCCCGGTGATTTAAGGATGCTGCCTTAGAGAAAGGAGAAAATAATTGCAGGTTGATGTGACTAAGCCAGCGGGAAGAGTGGAAAACAGGAGCTAAAGATAGAGCATTTCAGCTGGGAAGTGACTGACGCTCAGATTTAACGTTTTAATAAACCGAATATGCCACTAAGAGGCACTTACAGCTTTATGAATGGAAGGATTGAAGTTGGACCTCCAGGCTGAGTGTGGGTGCAATTATAGGGACCCAACACAAAAATCATGGTTGGAAGCTTGACCAACCTGAAGCTAACTATAATCCAGAATAGTAACCAAAACCCTAAACTGCATCCCTCTTGATTTTTTTTGTCATCTTGACAAAAAAAATCTAGCCCAAGTCATTAAGAAATTACTGAAATGTGGCTCTCATGAGAAAGAGGAATTAAGGCCAGAGATGTTGAATTTCTTTCTTTTTTTTTTACCTTTTTAAAATGTTTCCAAATCAGATTTCGCTCTCATTTTAGGCTTTATTTTAGGACTACGTAATGGGTTACTTTGAAGCCAATTATCTTAATCAAAGCTGAGTAAGTGCTGTAATGACCAGTACTTTTCATTTTTACTACGCCTTCCACACCTTCACATAACCAATAGCTTTCACGGGGGTGGTGTTGCAATCTGTCTATTCAAAGCAGAGATTTAGTGCTCTTACACACAAGACAAGACTAGTCTTAATCTTTGTTAATTTGTTGCACATACTCTGTCTTTTATTCTGTTTTGGGTGTATACCACATTTGCTTGTATCTTCCAAGTTTGCAAGCTTATCAGTGGTGTGTTCCTTTAGTGTTATTTTTGCCATTTTACAATGAGAAGTGACACGCTCTCTGACTGAAGGGCCAGTGACCGCTCGTATCCTGTTTGGTCAGTCTGGGATCCAGAACAAGCCTATGTTACACTGTGCATTCGACATGCTTGATGGTAAACATCCCAAACCTTCAGTTAATGGTCACAATAAATCCTTTTTCATCTGCTTCTATGGTTTCTACACTTCTGGTAATGTATCCAAAGTCTATGATGGCATCAGTCTATCACAATGGAATAAGAAGAGTTTAATTTTTACCAGTGCAGAGATTCAGCCGTTATCAGATTCCGGTTTATTTCTATTGTTTGCATCAGAAGTTTGTAGTGTAGTCATAGTGTGTCCCGCCTCTCATTCCTTCCCCTTGTCTCCCAGTGGTTTTGGGTAGAGCAGACGCCTCAGGCCTGCTGCTGACTGACTGTCAGCCTCTTCTTTCTGTAGAGGTGGTGTTGGAGTTAGTGGTGAGCAAGGTGTTGGAAGCCAAACCCAACGTCTTAAACAGCTACGACGATATTATGTTTATGTTTTTCTGAAAGGAGCGTCGGTGTTTACCAAATTACGATGCTCTCAAAATAATTATGGTTGACAGAAACAAAAAAGGAAAGAGCAACGCTGGCATTGAAAATCACAGTCATTCTGGTCCTGCAGATTGGTAAACATCCTAGGCTGACATATTTAAGAGTCATTTGTAAACTTTTTGTTTTTAGTTCAGGCGATTTTGCGGCTTTCAAAAACCAAACCCCCAGAATTGATCCAAATTAAAGCATGACAGAGATTGGTGAGGCTCATGCTGCAGCAGTAGTTATTTTTTGTCCACTCCCTTTTGTATTCTTTTTTTCATTTTGAGACATTTGGAGCCTTAAAGTGAGACACAGGAGAGGAGAGAAAAAATTGGTGGGAATAGATCCTAGATTTAACAAATAGGCCATTTACGAGTATATCATCACTTTATTTTTAAATGCGTCACAATAGAATTGTTTTAACAGTGCTCATAGCAAAGTTGTGTTCAATGCAGCAAATTGCTGCAAATTCTAATTCTGTTAAAATTTATATTGAGTTTGATATTTCCTGCAGAAGCAGGATTTGAATTGGATTCACAGAGGTAAAATTCATTTCACTGAAATTCAAGCAATTCACGTTTACATTTTCCATCATTTTATTCTTCATCTCCAGAGTGTTGTTTAGGTGAATATGTTAATATTTCTAGGTGAAGCTGAGAGGTAGAAGGGTTTACTTCCATTCTCAAACTCCGAATTGGCCCAGACTCATGTATTGTACCCTTAAAGGATAATTGCAGCTATGGTGAAGGTTAAGCCTATTTTCCAGAGTGCCCTCTCTCTATTGTGAAATTCCTGTATTTTTTTTATTTTTTTTATTTCATTTTTTTTGTGGTAACCTGTAGCTAGAGGGATTTCATAGCTGTCCTACAGTTGGATTAGAAACAAACTTTTTTTCATTAGGTCTGACTGATTTTTGCATCCACGCAAGAATAAAACTTGCTTACTTGGCACCTTATTCTAATCCATAGGAACCACTTTCAGGCAGAAAAACTCTTCCTCAGCTGAGTGGCTTGAAATGAGACGGGATGTAACCACAGAGGATGCTAGTGATTGGTGAGAACTGCTGTTTAAGGCGGGGCTTCCAGTATGCACTGTGAGCAAAACTATAAGATTGTGGTGAGAGTTTTGGGTGAAACTGGTCAAGCTAGTCATGCTAGCATTTGGAAAGGTCATTTTTATATTTATATATATATTTTTTTTACATTATATTGTTCCAATAACACTGCTGTGCTGCTACTTCCTACTTCTTTTTTCCAATTTTTCCATTTTTGCCTAACATCATAGATATGACTACTCTTACCCCATTCATCCAAATAGGGCTTTCTGAATGCATGTGTTAGTTCAAAAACATTCAAATGTACTTGGATACAAACTAATTTTCATTCACAAAATGATGGTTTATTAATGTTTTATTAAGAGAGGCCTCGCACAAAGTTTGCTGACACACACATCTCTGTGGTTTTGATATCATTTGGAGTTGAATGGAAGGAAATGGCGTCTAGAGGTAGGGAATTAAGTCACATAATAACTGTTTCTCTGATAATAGCATGTAAAAATCCACAGGAATTTTTGGAAGGCAGAGCAGGCCCGCTGGAAAATGGACTGAACTTTCACTGTGGCCGGAAGTATCCTTTCAACACTGAACTTTCTCATGGCCATAAATAGTTTTCTGGTTATCCAACCTCTTCACCTGTTTATGACTCTTATATTCATTTTCAATTAGCATACTGCCAATGAACCCAAGTCCCAGCATCTGTACAGGAGCTGCAAGATGTCTTTATGGTACTTCTGAAACCAGTGCTTATCAGCCCCGGTGGCCTTCAGCCTAAATATACTGGAATGTGGATTTCCCTCGCTGGGCTGCTCTCCTAGCTCAGGTCTGTTGTTGTTTTTGTCGGTTTTGATTTTATTTTAGGTGTTGGGCTGGGAAAGATCCATGAGCACCATTCTTAGTACGGTGGGAAGAATGCTTAGGGAAGTTCAGAAGCACCCGGCTCTTTTTTTCCCAAAGAAACCCAGTACCCTCAGTGGAAATGAATAAGGAGCGAGTCACGAATAGCATTTATCTTATGAGTGGTATAACTATCTCTGGTTTGATTCTTACCACGGCTCATGTATAGATGGTTGAAATGCGCATACTTATGCATGTAGTAAAAGCTATTATTATACCTATTACAGTGACTTAAATGAGATTTCATATCTTGGTGCAAATGAACTGAATAATGTTTTTTCACTTTTTATTTTAGTCACAAAAATGGCAACATCTGGTCTTGGTCATTAAACATCAGATTTTGATCTATTTTAGTAGCGTTGTTGTTGAATATCTGTAGTGGGTCCATATTTCCTATGTAGCTCTTGGCTAAAGTCACTTAAACTGTTCATATAATGAAAGAACTTCAAAGTTTGTGTTGTTTACAGTAGGTGCTTGAGAGGGAACAGAGTGAGCTTGTGGGGAGATAATGCAAACCTCAGCCACTGCAGGCTTTCAGCAGTGTGAGCATGAAGTACTGGGAGATCTAACGATAGCCTGAAGGTTCCTGCTCTTCCCAAAATAGGCGCCTCGTGCGCCCAACAGTCATTGCTGGACAGTTTTGGGGCCTTGAACCTTACGGTGTTGACACTAACACTGAGCAGTATAATTATTGTGCATAGTGTATAAATCTACTTTAGCTAGAGTTATAGCGGAACCGGTACAGTGATGAAACTGCCTTCTCAATTAATCCACCGTTCGAGGTGAACTTCTGAACTGTGGTCATTTTTCTGGCTGTAGGGCTGAGTTAATGATCTGGGTCATGTGGACTACGACAAATGAGTTGCCAAACTTGGACACTTTCTTCAGTCGATGTGCAGGTCATTAAGTCAACCACCTCTAATTGAGAAGGCCTGAATTATTCCTCCATAATTTGACAAGTAGCTGGTCATTCCCATGGAGGAATACGGCATGACTCAGTGCAGAGTGTTCTGCAGGGGGCTGCCGAACAGAGCTGCAGTGACCACTGGCGAGGCGGCGTTAACCGCCCCTCCTCCACACTGTAATTACTGGGAGAACTTTAAAGCCACATTGTCTTAGTCACAGACATTTGGAAAAGAAAATCAAAATGAATTGCTGGGACTTTGTCTGTGTGGACGACACACATTTGATATGCTGCACACTTTAAGACAGTATCTCAAAACATGGCGTGATCTCTGATCAACCTGAGCAACACATAGTGATGAGGAAAAGATCGAAGAATTGAATTCTTGTGTAATTGAACTTAGCTAGTAGATTTAAAGCTACTGAAGTTGGTTTTGTTGCCAGAAATGCTAACCACAGAAACAAGTATAAGATTATTTTACTGCCAACAAGCAATATGCACATGTGCAGCTTGGCTGTTACAGTTTGAAGTTACTGAATGTGTCATTTTATCTCAGTTTTACTGCCTGGATGGGAGGGGCAACAGAAGAAAAGTAATGCTTAATTTCGACCGTAAAACAGGGGACAGTCTTGGTAACGGGACATGTGCATTGGTTTTGATGGTAATCCTGCAAATCTAAAATAAGACAGGTTTTAAGTCAGCAGTTTCATTTCAAACATGGTATTAAGATGCAAAAATACCAGAATGCAGTCATCAAACCCACCACGTCCGTGACCGCTCATTTACCTCAGTGTCCACTGCTAAATTGACTGCAAAATTTGTTTTCAACTCCACGTAGAATAATTCTTCTTCGCTTCCTATGTCTGATAGGCTCGCCACTTTTTGGATGCGATGCAAAGTCTCCTTCAGTGGTGGGGAAACCACAGAGCTGTGGTTAACTTGGCTTTGTGTTTTGCTTCTCCTCCTGCCCTCTTCTCAACAGTAAAATCCCTTTGCAATCTCCCAAATAGAGTATGTGGAGGGACAAGTTTTTCTGAGATGAGCCAAATCCAATCCTGCTGGGCTTCAAGCCACGACTGCCAAACTGCAATCCTATAGTGGAGTTTTGTCAAATCCCTGTCTTACCCCTCTTTTTTTCCCTCTTTTTTTAGACAACTTATCAGTCAGCAGTCTGCCATACTCTTATATTGCTCTTATAATCTGCACTTCTATCATCCAACTCATTGTTAAATTACTTTGAAACTTGCATCTCCATGATGACTTTATTTCTATGATGGTAGATTTTTTTTATACATGTTGACACGCACTAATGGTTTAAATGTAGTTGTCATGAAGTGAGCATGTACATGTGCTACTTGTATGTTGACATAGCAACTGTATCCGTGTTTTTACAGCTTCATAAAGATTCAAGTTAGACTATGAAGTCATCGGTGCCACAAGCCGTTGTTCTAAATTAGTCTGGAAAGTCGAGTTAATTTGATGTCTATGTTTACATTTAAAATGTGCCTACACCACTGGCTTTGAAAAAACTCTCTATTGAAGAGAAATGTGTGTAGAGGGAAGGATGGAGGATGATCGACATATATTCGTGACAGTATAAAAAATACCACCGGATATCATTTTTAGGCATAAATGATGTTCTAGCTGCTCGGTGCTGCATTCCCTTCTATACGGTACTTTTCATTGTCATCACTCATCGCCAGTCGCCGAGTGAGTCAAGCATCAGGACCAATTTCTTTTTCCATCAAATCGATTGACCAGGGGAATCCAGCTGTGATTCTTCATTGATTATGTATTAAATCAATCTACGTCAGCCATGAAGGAGCAATGTAGAGGAAAGCAGATTGATTAAGCTTTTAAGAAGGATTTTTAAGCTGTGAGACATGGATTATCCCAAAAGTAGTACATCTCAATATTAGGAGGGCTTTGTACACTATGCGTCTATGTGAAGACAGGGGAGAGGACTAGCTGGTTGTCTTGCTGGTTGGTGATTCGGTGCTGCTGTCAACGTGCCTCATGTTGTGTTCAGGAAAGGCACAGTTTACCTTCACCCCGCCTGTCTCTTCTTCCTGTCTCTGAGGAAGTGTCAACAACAGAAACACACAAGAGAGGGTGAAAATGCAAGCTCTCCTCTGCGATGATCAGCACCAATCTATTTCCATAGCGAAGATAAGTTATTTGGAATTTCAGTTAGCCTTTAGCCCTTAGTCAGCCTCTTACTGCATCACGAGAAATGTATGCTTACGTATATAAGACGTCATCCTTCAGGGTGGGAATGTACACTGTTATGTCTGACGTTCTAAATTATGTCCGAGCTGTGTTTGTGCTTTGATCTGTGTTGTGTTTGCTGTCAGATAAGCTAAGCTTCTGTTTTGCATGCAACAATAACAGTCCAAGTACATACTGCACCATACCAAATAAACGAGAAAACTGTTTAAGAGGTGGCCTTACCCCTAATGGTTTGGTAGGTTGAGTAAGTTCAGGCTTATTCTTGAGGGATGGGGCAGTCTTTGATCAAAAACTGTAGACATCGCAACGATTGACTGGCATGCAACCATAATAAATCGCTGGGGTGCAACATTTCAAAGTTAGAATTTCGGTCTTCAGAGTTAGGAACGTCATGGGTTCCTGCGCTTGAAAGAAACAATTTCTCCCCATTTCTGTCACATGTGGAAGTGCTGTCATCACTAGTAAAGTTTGATGTCTGGCATGCACAAGTCTGTACACTCTGGTTAGCTGTGGCTGCTCTCACAGCACCTGGTTTGATGATAAGTGAGTCAGTTACTCTTCTGATGTCACATAAATTACGAAATATATAAATAGTATTTTTTGTTGGTCCTTTTTCTCCCCCATGTGATGAAATGGTGGGTGGGTGATGTGATATCTCAGACACCACTGGTCTGATTTTGATGATACTTGGAGGGATGAAGCATCTTTGCATTGTGTTCCATAGTTTGAAAAAAATATATACACTTATTAGCCTAAGGGGGGCGCTATAACAAAAGGTCAACATTTTGAATTCAAATCCTGACATCTCAGACACCACTAATCTGACTTTGATGAAACTTAGAGGAATGATGCATGTTGGCACTGTGTTCTGGTGTTTAAAAAAAATACATTGATTGGCCTGATGGGAACACTAAAAGGAAAACTTGAACTCCTACCTACACCATACATCCGATTGATATGAAACTTGCCACACAAATCAAGCTATCCTTACAAATTACACTAATTGGCCTGATGGGGGCGCTATAGTCGAAAATAGAAATTCAGACTAAGGCCATATCTACTACATCATCGCTCTAATTTTGCTGAAACTTGGAGGGATGATACATCACGTTATTGAATGGCTGAAGGAGTGCATCATTCGTGGAGGACGACATGTTTACTTGTTTGAAAGTGCCTTCCAGTGCCATGACTGCATGCATCTTCAGTATGGGTGGCCCCAGTAGCAAATGATCCCCCATCACTGGCAGTGGTTGTACCATGTTCAACCTATTGAGCTACACAGAACCACAAAAAAAATCATTTCTTTCAGACTGAAATACAACAGAAGTAATCTTCTCTCCCTGTTGCGAAGTCATAAAAAGTATAATCATGATCTGTAAGACCCAGCTGTGCACAGATGTTGGTAACACTTGGAGTCTGATGAAAGCTGTTGTCAACAAAGACTGTATTTAATGTGCTTGTATTCTGACCAGCTGCGGTTGCTATTCCTACTTAATAAGCCTTTAATAGCCCACTCCTACAATTATTGTGGGTGTAAACAATGCAATGAATTTGTGAGGTGGTTGCCATGTTGAGCAATAGCATGGCAACATATAAAAACATCGCTTTCTACTGTATATAAGGATCCATGCCAACTCTGCTATCCATACAAAGACCTGGACTCATGCAGTTATTAGGCTGTGTGAATTATTATGTTTATTCCCATTGTCCTTGATTCAGAAGGGGACAACGTGCATTTCATCATCCCCTCTGTTCCTGTTTTTAGTTAAAATGGCGTCCTTTATGTCTGGAAATTGACCTTTCAGGTTGTGAAGTATGGAAGATAAATTCCTTATATCCCACATGCATTGTCTGCCAAGACTCCTGTGTAGATAAAGATAACTCGCAGTCTCCTTTGAGCCCAGCATGCTCCCGGTGGCAGATGGTAAGCTATTGTTTATGGAGATTGCACCTTGAGACAGGAGGATCATTCATCATTGTAAGTGCCATAAGCCCCCTATGATTAAAAAGAACCTGGCTGGACTTGCTAGGGTTTTACACTTTTAGCTTTCGGTGCTTTCACCATTGTTCCTCTGTGAGTCAGCAGAATTCAGCCAAGTTGGTAACAATTTAAGAAGTTGCAGTCAAATGCATTTAAGAGGAAGGGCAATTTAACTTTGATGCCTGAAATGTAATGCTGTATTAAACCTCTTTAAAACTTCATGCTAGGGCAATTCTTATCAGCTTTTTCATATTTTGGACAGTGCTGTGCACCTAATGTGGTTTGATACTGGAGATAGGAGGTAGCATTCTTTTACCCTGTGTGTGGAATTCAAGATGAGATCCTCCTGAGATCAGACCTTGAAATACGGATACACCCAATTCTTATTCTCTTAAGATATCTCAGCTAAATATAGCCGTGGTTTTATGTAATGACAGATTGCAATGTCCCTCACGTTTGCTCTAGGGGGAGAGTGACTATGCAACTGGCGTCAGTGTCCCCCACAGAGATCTGCACATGGGTGTCCCAAAACCACTGGTCCTTTCTCCTGAACTGCTATTGTTCTTTCTCTGTCCCCTTCAGTATCATATTTGTGCATAGTAGGAAAGTAGGTGGATGTTTTTACCTTTTTGGAAATAGAAATCATTCAGACAGAACCCATTATTAGTGAATTAATGAGAAGTTTAGGGTCCCAATCATGTCAGTCTCTCCTAATAATATCTTGGTCAAGCTAAGACAGCAATACAGTACAGCAGTTCAAAAAGAAATCAAGTGTGTCCATCTTAATGAGCGAAGGCTTATTTTGTTTCCTTGCAACGTTTTTGATTTGAATCTGGCTCAAAACCTTTTTCACATGCCGTACCCCGTCCTCTTGCATATTTGCTGTCACTTTCCACTATGTGCTATCACAGACAATAGGAAAAAAAATGAAATTATATGTATATGAAAATGTCATAATTTATACATAAAAATGTCATCGTTTATATGATTATATATACTGTACATTATTTAGATGCTATAGGACAATGCTATGAAAAGATTTAATTGGGCTCGGGGTTTTATTGAACCATAACATTATTGTTATAGTGGGTCCCAAATTAAGATTCTCCTTGTCTGTCACTGACCAAAGAGATGGGGGAAAAAAAAGCGCCATAAGGGACACGATGCAGCAATTTGAGGTCAGGCTGCTAAAAATGGCAAGTCCACAGACGACATGGCTGAGGTTGCTGTTTTTCACAGGGTTCAAACAGGTGCAGCAAAAAATAGCCCAAACTGAGCCGAGTTTGTCTGGATGCCTTTTTAAGAGAAAACACTTCAGATTATAGCTTTCCTTTAAAGATCCTCTCCATGCGCTTTATACACATAAAGGGATGCTGTTGTCATTTTGCTCATTAACTGCAATCAGGAAATGGATAAATGCATAGCTTTGTGTATTTTTGTTTTGATAGCTATATATCTTCCCTGCTGATTAACTGGGCGATAAAGAAAATGAACGTGCATCTAAATCCTTTTCCCCCATCACTTTTGGTGCGGCTGTTTGTGAAACGGTCCCGTGCTCTGCCCTAATTTGCACTGCAACTGTTGATTTGTGTATCCTGTCGGGGCGCTTTGATGTGTGAGGCAGATTGGGCTGCTGGTCGTGGTTCTCTCTGATGCCGGGCAGCTCTCCAGCCATCCAGGCCCAGCCTCCATACTGCCGTGCCCAGGGAGTCCTAAGGGCAGTTCAATCCCCTATTCACAGCCAAAGCCTGCAGAGACACACACACACACACTCACACGGTAGTGAGTTGGCATTGGCAAATGTCAGAGCAGGGATTAAAATATCCTCTCCTCTGTGGGACTTGTGGATTGATCACGCATTCCCATGTCCCAAAATGCACCACAGTGTCAGCCTGGCCACTGTGCAGCCGGCCCTGCTGCCAGACAGAGGGCATAAGAGACACCGGATTACAGGACAGCATTCATGCCAATAGGGATGTTGTCTTTGAGAGGTTACAGTGGGTTCCTCTCAGGGTTGCAGTCACTTTTGAGTCGCTCCAACAAAATAAACTAAAAACTGTTTACACAGTTAAAGGAAAAATCCACCCTAAAAAACACTAAAGACAAACATAGACAGCATGATGTCACATTGAGATATTTCCAACACAGCTACAATGGAGTTTGATAGCAAAAAAAAAAAGTTCAACAACCATACCGGGAGAAATCCTTCATAGAAGAGGCAGAGAGACCAATTTCTCCACTGACAGTACCTTCAATAGACCACAATGCAATGCAGCCAGAATGCAATGCAGCCAGAAGATATGTTGTGTTTTGAGTAAGAGGCGCATTTTTTTCTCAACTGGAAAAAAACTCACTTGCTCCAACTAAGATATCACTATTGCTCCCTCCACCTACATGTATACCCCGCAGCTGAAAGCAACACGTTCAAGACTGTTGTTTTTGGATTGTCGAAAGGCATTGTGGGAGATGTAGGAAATCACTAATAGAAGTAGAGGAGGAAGGTTGAGGGGAACTGGGTTCACCAATGAAGTAAATTACAACATTTCATCACAAAATAACTCCTAGAATACAGTGAACATCACAGATTGATGATATCTAACAGTGTATCTGAGGATGGATTTTTCCTTTAAGATGCAACCTTCATTCTCAGTGTGTTTACCGATTCAATATTTTGTGAAAGTGAATAGACCCCAACCCGGGCCTCTGTTTCAGCTGTAAGCTTGTGACATGTCGGGAGAATAATCTTCAGGCAACACAGCTGAATAAATCGTCTTCCGCTGCTACGTATCTCTGCAGTGGGTGGTTCGTTCGAATTTAACACGAAGGATGGCGGCAAGGTCAATTATCGTTTTTCCTCTCGCACACATAGCCGACATGGGGGAGGCATTTGTTAATTTGTGCTAGCAGGGGAGTTGCCTTCCTCCTCCTCCCCTCCCTCAGTTGACCCCCCTGAATGTGTGTAATGAGGCAGGCCTGCGTTTCTGCTGATGGGTCCCAGAGGAGGAACGGCCCAGAAATAAAGGGCCAGAAGTTGACTGTCGTGCCCGACCTTGCTTTTCTGTTTAACTGAAGGTGAAATGGTCTGTGGGAAATAAAAAACAGCAACACTTCCACGGAAATGGTTGAAAATCAGAACCAGATGTTTCCAAAATAATACCTCCGGTCCTCCCATTCTTTGGACGTTTCCAAAGGTGTGACTTTTGGAATAATTAGCATTCTTGTTAGTTCGCTATTCCTCCGTAATTCTAAACTGGATCCTGTTCTCCATGCTTGTGGTTGTTTTTCTTTGCATTTGTCGTCACCTCCTGGTTAGAAAGCCATATTGTCTTCTTGCAGTGGTTGTACATGAGGAAGCTTTTTCCTACCTCAAGCTAGTCCAGCATTGTACCACAGGAGGGCAGCATGCTCAAACCTTTCACAGACTCAACACAGGACTTTCATAACTTAATTGTGTGCAGTAGGTTGAGTTCTATCTTTTAGCACAGTTAAAGAAGAACACTTTGAGTTCATCATCCATATTACTTAGGGTCATGCACAAGAAATGCCTCAATGTACCTATATATATACTCTTGTAGTACTGTGTATTTTGTTGTTATTTAGCATTCAACCTAGACTAGACTCTGTGCCTGTAATTCTTAACCTCAGATGAGGTGATCTCCAGCTCCAGACAGAAGGCAAGGAGAGGAGACCACCCGTCTCTCTGTAGCCTGTCTGTCCCTCTGGCTGTGTTCACACTGCAGGTCTTCATGCTCAGTTCCAAATTGCTGCTCATATCTGACTTATTTAGATGACTGTTCACACCTATTCTAGGATGTAACCCATATCTGATACCAATATGAACCGACAGCCTTGTTGATAAGACGCGGGTGCGCTTAGTAATAACAAAAGATGTCACGTCCGTTTCTATGCTTGTCCGATTGTTTCAAACACATTTTTATTACAGCATGTGCCTTCGAGTTGTGGTTTTTGTTTTTTCTAGGAGTTTTAGCCTTAATTTTGCAGCTAACAGTGGAGAGAGACAGGAACGTTTGGGAGAGAGAGGGGATGACATGCAACAAAGATCCTTTGCTGAATTCAAACCCAAGACGTTGTGGTTACCAGCCGAGCCACCAAGACGCTCTGTGCCTTCGAGTTTTGACTGAATCGAGGCGTCTCCCCAAATACCGATCAAGTCTTGTTGTCCTCCGTGTTAAAGCTTGCTCAGCCAAGGTGAATTATGTAGGATTTTCTTATTGTCATGGCAACATTGACAAATTCCAGTGCATGTGTGTGAGTCGCATGTAGGTCGCAGCCTGGAGATCCAATTTTGTTGCATATATCCACGTGGTCCAGATTTGGAATTGAAAAAATGCAACTCCATGCTGCTTTTTGCTGTTCACACTGGTTAGATAACATCAGATCTGTGTCACGTGAAGGGAAATTCATCACAATTGGGACCCTTTCAGCGGCAGTGTGAACGTAGCTGACTCTGACTCTCTGTCGCTCTGTGGGCACAGTGATGCTCCTGAGAGGCCGGTGGTCTCTGCCAGGGTAAACACCTCGGCTCATGAATACACGCCACTCATCTGCACCCTGCCCTGTTTTCCTAAGCCCTCTTTTCTCCTGCTTGTGAAAGAAGCAACGCCACTTCTCACATATTGGGCACATTCTTCAGCTCGAGCGCAAATAAGATGTACAGGTAGCCCCATTTTTCTGCTTTGATAAGCTTGCACGTATCTCAGGGTTTCATTTGAATCTCGGTCCACGCTCCTCATCATTAGCCTGCCAGTCATAAAGTAATCATATCGCAGAAGAGAAGGTAATGCTTTTCTTTCCATCTCACCAGGCGTACAAAAAATTGGTCTTATTTCCTGTAATTACAAACTCTCAAGATACCATTTTATCACAGCATTTCCTCATAATTACCAGGAAAAATTCTTGGCTAAATTACACATTTCTTCACACAGTATCACATGGAAGTACCATTCTAATGTCGCCAATCAGCATCAAGTGCCTTTATTCCTTACAAGTTATGTTTTATTCATGTTTTTTTTGTATTCATGAGGCCTTACTGAGAACATTAGGTCAAGAGTTACATGCTATGACGGACTTGGAGTGTGTAACAGAGATGTGAGCGACGCCATATTTAGCTCCATACAGTCTGATTCACTGTTTAAGCGCTGTGTGAGGCTCGGGCTGACAGGATGTATCGAAGAGCAGCTGGGGGGCCTTTGAAGAGAAGGCAGCCCAACCACAGTGACTCTGAAGTGGGGAACATGACCCTGAGGTCCCCCTTACCCCCTATAGATGCCACTGGTGAGGTTAAGCGGTACAAAATAAAAACTTGGAAAAAACACATCAGCAGGGCAAATACTGGTCCCTGGCTCATATAGGCCCATCCAAACCATGATTTTTTAATGAATTTTTAGATGGTCTCTGAACCAAATTTGAACATTACTGCTGTATTTTTCTTAGCGTGCGATGATGTTGGGATGTAAACCTCTAAACCTCCTTTATTTGGCTTTTTCCTCTGTCAGCAGAACGTTAAAGAATCAACATCTTGGTAATGCTGATAAGCATAAAGCATCTGCAATGAGCGTCTCCTTCTCTGTGAAGACAATAACGGAAATATACACTAGTCCATATAAAGAAATTATCCAACCACACACTGTGAGACTTTGCTGACAATATACTTGCATCTTTAGGTTCGCTTATAAAAGGTTCGCTCAGGTTCGCTTTAGGATGCAGCCCAAAGCCTACATAGGCATCAACTTCACTATTTATATTTGTCTAAAAAACAAATTTCAAGCACTTGAGCAGAGTTGAGGCATGCAGTATATTGATGTTTGAAAAAAAAAAAATCAAATGTATGTCACCATGCACCATACAGCCCAGAGAATAGATGATATATCTAAGTTGCACTGATACCCCTTTTCGACCAAGGCAGTTCGAGGGCCGGTTCGGAGCCGGTGCCTAATCTCGAACCAGTTCTTCGCGTTTCGACAGCCAACGAACCGGCTCTCGGCCAGGAAAACTGGTTCCAGAGTGGCACCAACACTTTGCTGGTCTAGAATAAAGAACCGCTTACGTCAGGGGCTGGGGGCGAGATTATCGTGACCAACCAAAACCAACAAGACCAAGAGGACCGCCATTGTTAAAAAACCAGAGCTTCATGGACATGGACGTGAAATCTAAGCAGCAGTGGTCCGTGGAGAAGACAAACTGTCTCCTTGCATTGTGGTCCTCGACAGAGATTCAGAATAAACTCGAGGGAGCTTCAAGAACGAAACCGGTGTTTGAACAAATACAGCGCGAGAGGGCTGCAGCGGGGTACGACAGAAGCACTGAGCAAATAAACAACAAACTAAAGAAACTGAAAAAGGATTACAGGCCCCAAAAGAAGGACCTCGGGCAAAGCGGCAATGGTAAAGAGACGTAGTCCGCCATTTTGGTTGTTGTGCTTGAAGTTGGCGCTAGTGTTGCTGGGAAAGCGGAGATGTAAGCAAACCGGTTCTTAGGTTTGCAAGTTGAACCAACTGTGAACCAGCACCCGCACCAGCCCAGCACCAGCACTAGGTTCCAGTTGGTGGAAAGGGGGCATGAGCAGTGTGAGTGAGCAGACCAAATAGTGCAGCATGGTTTTAATGAAAACCATTTAATGGCGTTCTGTGTTTTTTGACGCTGCCAGCATGAAACAGTGTATTCATCCACCTACGCCTGTCCACCATATGAACCGCTGCTCATGGAAAAGTCTTACGGCTGGTCATTGATCACCCTTGGCTCACTCCCTATACGTTTTGTTTTCAAAAAGAGAGAAATGGAAGCATGTGTCCTTTGATGTCTTCTAACCTAACCCATTGCTTATTATTCTTTGGAGGAAGGAAGGTTTTATGGGATTCTGTGAGGAAGCTAATCTGATGCTATTGGGCTTTTTTCACTAGATCCATCTGAAGCTCTGGACTGTGTTAAAGCCCCAACCTGAAATTTCAGAATGGGACTTGATGATGAAACACTGCCACCACATCACATTATTTAATTTGTGTGTTGTGATTTGTCTTCTGTTGAATACATTTATTGATATTTCACAGATAAACACGTCTTAAATGTTTCATGAAGGTGTAAAAAGATAATTTTCTTGGGTGTTTGCAGTCAATAATGGTGTGTGAGAGTTGAAAATAAGCTTATTTTCCACATATGTCAAATTCCTCAGGAATCCATGTGCATATTCCTAAAATTGATGTAGTGGAGGATTCATTGTCTATCTTTCATGTAACCCTGATGAAGTCTTTCTGCAGAAACACTTCTTCTGTACCAAAAAAAATGTGTTTTTAGACTATCCATTGGCCTCTAAGAATAGCTGACCTTGTTCTTCCTTTCTGCCTTTTTCTGGTTCATGCACTTTGGTTGTAAGACGAGGTAGCGACAGTTTCGTTTTCCATGGAAATATGTTATGAATTGGGGCTTTAAGATTCAAGGAAGCCCTACATGACATCTTTGTGTGTGTGTGTGTGGTTGTTTGTGTCTCTCCACAGAGGACGCAGGGACATACTTCCCGAGTCTGAAGAGGGACCCGGGCCAGTACCTGCAGCCCTGCTCCGACTCCGTCAAGACCTGGCTGCGCAGCATGAAGAACGCCGGGAAGGTTCTCCTCCTCATCACCAGCTCCCACAGCGACTACTGCAGGCTTATCTGCGACCACATCCTGGGGTGAGCCTGACCAGACCAGACCAGACCACAGACCACCCCACCCCTACCATCCCTCTCCAGACCAGGTCCCAGTTTGCAGATCTTACCATAACAGTCCCCAAAGGATTTATAACCTGGCAGTCAGGGGAAAGTTTTTGCTCAAGACAGCTCAGGCAGCGGTTACTGTCCAGTCCAGCCCAGCCCGGCATTTTTGGTTTTCCCCCAACTCCCAACATTCCTTACAGCTCTCACATGCCATCAGTCATTCCTTGAGCCAACTCTGGTTCACATGTCCGCCTTGAGTTACCATCACCATCGCACACATACGCTATACACCACTCATACCCTCAGCACCCACTCTGCACAGTTAGTTGTTATTTCCTACCAGCCCAGCATAAACACTAAGCACTTCATTTTCTAGGTTTAAGTGTGCGGAAGTGATTTTTGTCTTTGCATGCTTTCTATAGTTTCGCAGTGGCCAGCTCTTTGGCTTTGTGCTGACCCAGAAGAAAGGGCTTTCTGCATAACTGCCCTCCCCCTCTTTGCAGTGTACACTCTGTGGTTTAGGCTTATTATTCTAGCGTAAGCCCTGTTATACACTCGATCAAGCAGTAGGAGTACCTTGGAAAAATGTTTCAGTGCAGGATTACTGTGCTATAACAACACACACACACACACACACACAAGCATGAACATTCACACACACACAAACACTCCCCGTTCTCACTGAAGTCTGTTATCTTACACTGCACGTATTCATATCACCCGTTCAGGCGGTCTGCTTTTCTCACTGCTCACGCTAAGGGCGGCCTGTTCTCGGTCGTAGAGCAGAAACAGAAGGGGGCTAGTGGTGAGCCGTTTGCTCTGGATGCCAGTTCGTCTCGTGGGACCTCTGCGGCGCAGGCTTTCCCCCCTTCACCATTTCCTGTTACACAGCGAGCAGCCTGGTCACTCTGTTGTTCCGCCCCCCTTTCCCCTGCTCCCCTACTGTTTCACTGGCCTCCCCTCCCCTCCTCTCTCTGTGACCTCTAACACCGCAGCATGTGCCACCTCCCAAGGAGACAAGTCATAACCCAGCTGTGTGTGTGTGTATATGTGTGTGTGTGTGTGTGTGTGTGTGTGTGTGTACACCATGTTCAAATCACTGTTTTACAAGGTCAGAGGATGCAGATTTATGTTGTGATAGCTACAAGAGGAAATCAGGCAGGCTTCATCTTGCCGCCAGGTGGTTTGGGGATAAGTGTACTTTGTTCTCGGAAAGGGATTGGCCTCCTCCTGATGGGCTGTTTTTTAAAAGTCTATCATAACGCCAAAAGGTTTTGTGTTTATCTCTTTTACATCCGCCCTCAGGCAAACGCTCATTATTCAATCCATGCAGCACCGCACAGAAATCATGTCTCATCACTTCACTGTTGCAAAGGCACTTTGTTGTGAAACACCGCTCCTGTTTACCCTCGCCTGAGTCACTTGGTGCCTCCTTTCCAGAGAAGCTCATTCTTCCTCTCTCATGACGTGGTCCCCCCCCAGCTGTTAGGCTGGACTTGTTCCCCTTCTTCTCAGATCAGAGCCTGTGCTTCTCTTAGGCGCTGTCAGTTAGCTGAGCGGGCTGGAGGCCAGTGACAGTCAGCTGTCAGAAGTAACACAACAAGGCCAGAGCCGTCTGACGGGCCGCTGCCAGCCAACACCCACCGGCTCCTCCAGGGACGCCGCTGTTATAACTTGGCAGGCTCAGACACGGGCGTTCATTATCGGGAGTGCTGCATAATTTATCGATTTATTACTTGCCGTTAAGTCCCTTGCTGTGTTGGTTTGTCTGAAGTGATGACAACCAAGACGAGCCCAGAGGAGCATCTCCAAAGCTGCTGGGATTAGCTTGGATCTACAGTAAAGCAAAGGGATGATATCATGATGTGTTTCTAGGCAGTAAAGCTCTTACCCAATATGGACATACACTCTTTCAAACTGTCAAATCGTCATTTTGATTAGTTTGCATGTTTAAAGTTTCCAGTAAGGGATTCTTCCTGTTTCATGGGACTAACTTTTGCTTCTCACCAAGTATGGTAGTAGCATACAGATTCTCCCTACACAGGACAGCAGTGCAAGGTCTCCCTGCAGACATGACCCAGCTATAGATATGTTCGGTCGCCTACATGATGTTAGAGAACACGCTGCCTCCCTAGCTAGCCTTCTGTGGGTGTACTGCCCTCTCAAAGTGTTTACGTTATTAGGCTGAGCATTTCCCTTCATAGCGTTGTATGTGCACACTGTTTATGGTCCATGTTTTCCATCAGTATTACAGGCTTCACTGAGGTATTTTTGGTTGTGTAACACCAGTCCATTTGGATGCTGTCCAAGCGTTGTCCTTAACACACAGCCTGAGCACCTAACACACAGATTTATGGTCATTACAGGAAGGACTTTGAGGAGCTTTTTGACGTCATCATCACAAATGCCCTGAAGCCGGGTTTCTTCTCCTTGGTGCCCCAGCAGCGGCCCTTCAGGACCCTTGGTGAGTGTTTTTCCTGCCCTCCTCCTCCTCCTGTCCCACTGCCTAGTCAAGCATCAACAGCAGCACCACACTGCACAGTAGTACACTTCACTCAGCCCACATCAAAGAAATAATTTTAGAGCCTGAGGGTTACCACCCCAGTAGAACGATTAGTGTAAACCACATGATGGAGATTATCAACTCTTGTATTGCCTGTATTGCTTTTAAGGATGGAGGATTGGAGGAAATCGGAGGTCAGTTTCCCCAAATCCTGCATTTCACATCTCCTATAAAACTACTGTGAAGATTTATAGCAGCTGTTGGAGTTGTTGTCAGTGAGGTGAAAGTCATCTTGCCAGTATTTTATTTGCTCAGATCCACGTGATTGCCAATCCACACAAATCCCTATTCCCCTCCCAGTCTGTTTAGCCCTTATATTAGCACAGGCGTCTGATATTGGATCCTAATGATGAAGGTGTGCACTGGCAGTAGCAGCCTGCAGGAATGCTCCCCTCATCTGGACTGTCTTCCCTCCAGCAATAACACTGGTGGGATGCATTATGTGTGAAGACACGATGATCCACTCACTAAAATATTCTCTTCTTTCTTTCTCTCTCTCGCTCCTTCTGAGTTTCGCCACGCTGGCAGAAATAGCATCAGCATCTGCTCTTCCCCTGGCCCCTGCAGAGATATTGGCCACTCCTTTTTTGTTTTTGGAGACAATACTTGTTTTTCACACTTCTAAATTCTTCTGAGTGATATGACACTGTTAGCTGATAAAGTTCACTCATTAGGCTTTGACACTTTGATTTGAGACTGCTGATTAAACACTTTCTAGGCACACTCAGCTTGTAATTTTGTTGTCGCTTTGGTACTTTGTATTAGGTATTAAATATTGGAACTACATCAAGTACAGATCCTGTACAGTGCCATGGTGCATTTGTATTGATGACATATAAACCTAATTAATTGTCAGGTTATTTGAGCATAATCTCAGCCTGAACCATTAGTAAACGTCGCTTATAACATATTATATTACAATTTGATTTATTATGAAATGTAAGTAAGTGGTGTCTTACAATCATTTCTCACAAAGATTTAGCTATGTGTCTATCACCATACATCACGGTATTGCAGCAGTCCATACAGACATCATTAATACTCATTCCCATGCAAGAAGAAGGTTATGAAAGTTATGTGAGAAATTGCAGAAGATGTAAACATTTATAATCTAGGATACATTTTCACACTAATAGAACTTTTACTTCCTTTTATTAATTAGGTGCTAATCAATAAAGAACAGACATGATTTGTTGAAAATGATACTTCCCACACTGTGACCAAGTTTGATATCATACAGATATAGAGGAGTGAAGCGTCACACCCTGCCTGACCTGATTTTGCCTCCTGAAGCCCAGCGAGCCGTGGTAAAAACAGTATTAAGATGTGCTGTGCTTGCCAAGTATCAGAGGAAAGTGTTCTATGAATCAATCCTTAGCTCCGGGCTCCAGACGGTACAGCGTCATTTGTTCAGATGATGCCAGGGCTCTTTAAATATTTACCTCATCAATACAGCCTCACTTTGATTACAGTGAAAACGACCATAGGACATCTTCAAAGGTGCCTGGTCATCTTAGTAGCACAGTTTGCAGTTTTGTGAGCTTACTTAGACCACATACCTCCCATTCCTCTTTCTCTCCAAGTCCAGTGTCCTCACAGCTGTTACCATATGTATGTGTGTGTGTGTGTGTGTGTGTGTGTGCACTCACACGTGTGCAGATGCTCAGCCCCGTTCTTTCACTCCCTTCTGTCACAATATTTATAGCATATTTAACCTTACTGTGAACCTGCAATGGCCTATACTCTGTAAAGTGCCGGCGTTTTCACAAATGAGAGTGGAGGCTTTCTTTTCCCCCGCTGCTGGTCTTAAGCACCGTTCAGTTCAGCCTAAAGACCACTCTCAACTCTTCCTGTCCACAAGAAAATTACCCACTTCAGAGAGCGTGGGCTGTTGATCCCTTAGATAATGGCCAGGCACAAGATGGCATCATGTATGAATGCCATTCAGTAGTCCAACAAAAATACAAAAAAATCGTACATGTATGCATTTATGAGGGAAGTCATACTTAGCAGCAATGAAGTTAACTAAAGCCTTCAAGTGATGGCACTCTAAACTGTTTTTGCAACTGATGCTGTAGCTATTTTGCAACATTTTTCTATTCAGTGGAATGTTTTTGGGGCTTTCCTGATGTTATTGTATGAGTAATGGTGTTGTGCAATTAAAGCACAGATTCCGGCGACTCTGTGTCTTATCTAGATGCTCGACATGCCCCCTGAAATATGCTGTTAGTTAGTATTGAAAAGCAGCACTATCAAGCAGACAGTCCCATTTCAAAAAGAAAGACCAAATACAGACACACACACTTCTCCCGTCTTTCTCCAGCGAGCTCAAAAACTAAAATCATACAAGTTCCTGGGTGCTATCGTCTCCAAGGATCTCAAGTGGGAAGAAAACGATTCCTCTATCTCTGAAACATCTTAGGAGAGGATGTTCTGGCAGCTTAAGAAATTCAACCAGCCATAGACAGTTATGGTTCTGCACAGCCATCAGTGAATTCAGCCTCTACTGTATAACTCTCCCCTGGCTGAGAACAGCATTAATCCAGGCCAACTGAAGTGCCTCATCCGGTCAGTGGAGAGGATCATCGACTGCATCCTGTCGAACATCTAGAACATTTGTTATTTAAGGGCAAGTCGACAGGCAGGGAAGACCAGCTCTACTTTTTATACCTTCTGACAGCTGTGGCTGATCAAATCAACACACCAGAAAGAAAGTTTCTTCCCCTGACTGATGCCCCTCAACAGAAAACCTCTCCTTTCACACTAAATCTGTGGCCTACTCTGCATATGCAATGCCTTCAGAAAGTATTCAACCCTCTTGACTTGTTTTGCATTTTTGTGGTGTTGCAGCCTGAATTCGAAATAAATTAAAATTAGATTTTTTTTGTTAACAATCTACACTAAGTACTCTATAAATTAATGTAATAATAAATGTTTTTGCTAATATATTGAAGATGAAATGGAGAATGGGTTTGACTGATAATGGGTTTTTGAAGTCCGATACCAGTATTTTTGTGTTGAAACTGCTGAAAGCCAATATTGTGTGATATTCAGTATTTTTAAATTTGACTATTTTCAAGCCAAAACATTTTCAAGGATTCAGTGTTTCCTCCGGAATTGTATCCTTGTCAGGGTGGAAAAGCCTCTGAAAAAGCATTTAGACCATCATGGGACAATAAAACTCTCCACTGAAACCCAGACTAATGAAATTCTTTTAGTGTTAGCAGCTCTTTAATCCAGGGTGAAGCACCACACCTATTCAATGACTTTATTTTACAATGGCCTTATTCCAGTGTATTAACCTGTATATTAACCTATGGAAAAGTACAAAATATTACTGTTTAGGTATAAATCTCCCTAATGCGTAATGTACTTACAACAGTGTGACAGCATTGATTTAATGAAGCCATTTGAATCGTGTGTTACCCTGTTGCAGAATATTTTTATGTAGCTGTGGTCAGAGAGGAATGTCCAACATATCGCAAATAGATGACACTGACTGACTGATATCTGATATTTAATAAAAGGCCGATATTGGTCTTACCATAATACTTTTTAAATACATTAGCAAAACCTTCCACTTTGTCATTATGGGGTAGTTTGTGTAGATTGTTGACACAAAAATCTCAAATTAGTCAATTTTGAATCAGGCTGTAAGACCACAAAGTGTGGAAAAAGTTGAATACTTTGCCAAAAAATAATATATGTGTAAAAAGAATGTAAAAAAGAATGTATTTACATATATATGTTGTAGTGTAACAGATATAAATCTGAATACATGTATAATATATATTTCATATAGTATGTATATTAATATTTGTATATTTTAGATAGAGAATACTGTCTGCACCAGCCAGAAGGTTAAATTGCTCATACGGCAGCTCCTGAATAAACTGCACTCTGATTCTCATTCTGACTGCAGGTTTAAACACTCAGTTTGTTTGTTTGTTTTGGGTTTTTTTCCCTGAGCAAACATGAAACACGTACCTAATGACTGGAAAAACCTAGGTCATTATTCATGAACTGTGATTGCCTCCATGAGGTAATTGTCACTCCCTTTTTTTTTTTTTTTTTTTTTACACGGCTGAGTGGGACTGTTACACTTGTACCAGACAAGGTTCAGACATTTTAGGAGTGAAAATGCATGGAGGCTTTGGAGGAGTTCCTGGCTGACACGTGGTCTGTAGTGCGGTAGGACTGAGACCAGAGGGGCAAGGCTGAATCTAAACGGGCCGGTCGCCACTTCTCTGGTTTCACTCAGAGCCTGGTTTTCCCCTCTATGGCTGCACTGATGTAATGGCTGCTGTAATATGTATCAGCAACAGAGCTTTGTGGGGGGAAAAAAATTAAATAAATAAATCTATGTCCAGAGACCACATGCTGAAACGCAAATAAACACACTGAGCGGAAGTAGCTCTGATTAGGCCCTTTTCCCATTTCACTGTGACTTTTCCCCTACATAAGAATGCGGTCTATCATAAACTCATTATTCACATTATTAAAGCCCAGCTTCTCCTGTCATGTTTTCTTGTGGCTCTGCTGGTGAGTGCTGTGGTGGTGAGGTTGAGCCGGGGAGGGTTTTGTGCTGGAGAGTGTGCGGTCATGTCTGCTCTTGTCTTCTATAGCAGCAGCTGGCTGTTTTGGTAGAGCTGCGGTGACCCGTGTGGTTTGATTCTCTTCTTCTTCTCCTTCTTCTTCTTCTTCTTCATCCTGCAGTGAACGATGTGGAGGAGAGCGAGGGGCTGCCGTCGCTGGACAAGCCCGGCTGGTACTCCCAGGGCAACTGGCCGCACCTCCATGAGCTGCTCAAGACCATGACCGGGAAACCAGATCCCAAGGTACGGCAACAAGCTCGTATATTACAGGGCTGAGCGGTTGTCAAACGTCTGCCTCTGGAAGATTTTAGGCTCGCTTTGAGGTTGACTCAAGCTCCCGTCTTTGGCAGACGTATAAAGGAATGAGAGCTTCATGATAAATCATCTGAGGGAGATTCACACCGGTGTGATGGAGGGGGGGGGAGCGTGGCCCTTGGCACGGCTGTGGACAGGGCTGCTGTGTGCCAGCGTGCTGAGTTCACTGATAAACAAGTCAAACAGTGCAGCCACTGCCCTCATACCATCTTATCAAGTACAATGCAGCCCATTCTTAGAGCCATTTTCTGCACAAATGAAAGACTTTTTTTTTTTTTCTCTCCGGTTTGGTAGAAAACTTTCCTCTCTAAAATAAAGGTTGGGTTTTCTCTTGTTTTCTCTGTGAGTAACAGTAGATACACGCAGAATTCAGATACTTCATACCTTGGTAAGAATAACCTGGATAATCTTGTACTCCAATTACGAGAAACCGGGTTAAGATGGCTGGCTAACTCCTGTTTTCAAACGGTTTACTATGTAAATCTCTTACTAACATCTTTCACTTTTGGTTACTCCATGCATTTAAACATTGTCACTGCGATTTTGACCTGAATCTCCCCACATGAAAAGTTTAGAAATGTGTTCACCCCCTTTTTCAGAGGCTGGGTTCTAAAAGTAAATTTCCCATTCATTTTCCCCATAGATATTTCATAAAATCCTGATATTAAAGAGTTTTAAGCTTTGAACCAAATAAAATATCTACCAGTTGAATCATGAGCTTATAACAATAGATTCAGAAAAAATATATGAAACATGAAAAAAGGAACTGCATCAAAGAAAAACAGGGTTATAAAGCCTTTATTTCATTGACCTGTTCAAAGAACAGATTAAAAACTTACAACAACACATTTCCAACACATTTCAGCATTGGCCTTCCTCAGGAAGCACAAAGTTTGTTGGTTGTTGCTTTGTGCTTCCTGAGGAAGGCCAACCAATCACTCTCTACAATAAAGGAATAAAGGCTTTTAACCTTTTCTATGAAGAGTGCTTTGGAAGATGGAATTAGCTATTCATCCTATATAGCATTGCAAATTATGTTATCTATTCCTTTCCCTCGTTTTCAACAGTGATACTAAATAATATAATAGTGATTACTGTTTTGTAATGGTTTTCACCCCTGTGAGCACTCTTCTCGTCCCTAAAAGAAGACATCATGTCTGACAGTAAAACCATGGTTGAGGGACATTAATCACTGATAAAGTGATTACTTCACTCTGGTCTTGCCTAACTTTGGAGCGGGTAACGTCTGGTAACAGCTACATCTCCGAGAACTCGCTAAAGCATGCGGGCAGTGTACTATTTCACAAGGAACTAAGGAATAAAGGAAGGAAACATTTATCAGTAAGCATGCTCAGGCACGGGAAGAGCAGCTTCAGCCCACCCCGGGTCCACCCAGGGCTGCTCGTCATCGTCCACGTCCTCAGCTCCTCTCTCTCTCCCTCCACCCGCCCGTCCCGCTCCGACTCGGGGCTCAATGCCCCCTCTGTTCCCCGGCCACGTGGAGAAAGCTCTCGCGGAATGCAGTGTCAACCTGCACTTACGGCCGCTTTAAGCGCTCCTCCGGGTGACCTGAGGCACTCTGTGTTTTGAGTTCTCTCCACTTTCACCTGACAGGACTTAATGCAGGTGGCTGAATGGAGGCTTTCAGGGAAGGTTACAATCCCCTCTCAGCACGGTGCTGGAACAGCTGGGGTCACGGCTGGGGTGACGGGACATGATCATACACATTCAGTGGCTCAAATATGGCTGGTCGGGAAAATACTTGTGCCATGTTTCATTAGTATGACGGGAGGTGGAATTCAGTGTGTTATCACAGTTCGTGACTGAAATGTGAAATTCTTTTAGTAAGCCAATGTAAAGCAACCGAGGATATTGAACTTCCTCTGAGAGTCACAGTCATTTTGATAGAGTAAGCTCTTTCCACTCTGCCTTTTCTGTCCTCCCTGTTGCACTGGTTTATATTGGCTGACATTACAGAGAGAGAGAGAGAGAGAGTGAAATGAGTTGCTCTCAAAAGGTTATTCTCAAAAGTTCCTTCGGATGCTTTTGTGCTAGAATCTTACTTTTCTTAAAACAAGTACAAAATCTGCCAAGGGTGTGATATAATTTCACTTGTTTCCAATGCAAATCACTTTGTTGCAAGAATTTTCTTGATACTAGTAGGGTTATCTGGCTCATTCTGCCTTGTTTCAAGATTGACATCTGTCTCTAGAAAATGCCTGAAAACATGTGAAACTGCATCGATAACAAGTGGAATTATTTCATCCTATTGGTAGAATTTTAACTTGTTTTAAGATAAATTCGATTTTAAGACTGAAAATGAGGCTAAATGATGGACATTTTTGCAGTGTTATCTGGCTGGCCTTTCTCTTCAGATGTGTGATCAGCCCCCTCCTCTCTATGTGCCCCAGGCCCCACACAGTGTGGAGCACAATGGATTCATTAAGGTCCCCCTGCATGCCTGCAGCTCTGTTTACCTGGGGCTGGCTTTAGCCTAAACTGCTGCTCTGAGTGATGGAGTGATGAACAGGCGGTGATCCCCAGGAACACGCTGCAAAAAATGTCCATCTTAACATGGTATTTAATTTAATATTGAGTCTATATTTCTTAAAACAAGTGAGACACTATGCCAGTGAAATCAGGAAAGATGCCAATGTGGTAATGAGATAAATACACTTTATTATAATGCAAATGAACTTGTTTTAAGATTTGGAGTGAAAGTGGAGTGAACCTCATTCAAGATATTGGCATTTGTTCCAATCAAATTCTCGAGACTAGTAAAACTGCTTTGGAAACAAGTGAAATTATCTGACCCCATTTGCAATTTTTCTTAATTGCTTAAAAGAAGAGCTTAAGATTTAAATATTAGATTCAATGACTTGATGTTTTTGGCAGTGCAGGGACTATTATATCATGCAAGAAGTTCAGCTGTCTGGGCAGAGCATGACTGGTGGATAGAGCCACAAAAAGTCGATGGTTTTACCAAAATCCACATTTCAGCTGCACTAGTTTTTTTGGAATATACAATAACTTGTTTACTTTGACATGATTTCTGGTGTACTTAAGATACCACAAAATAAGAGATGCATAGTCACTGCTAGGATTATTCAAGGAGCTTATCAAGCAGTCAAAGGAAGCGAGAATCACACTTATCTGTCAACACATCAATAATTCTTACAATTACCAAACCAGTTGTCAATAGCAGGAAAGTCAGTAAAGTTTTAGTTTGAGAAGTTAAGTTCACGAATGCAGAAATATCTGGAATAGAACATCTATTGCTAAATACATTGGTTCTACAGTGTATTATATCAAAGCATTATGGTTATAGTGTAGTTGATTTTTTTTTATTTAGTTAACAGCGTTGCTAGACAGCCATAACTTCTGCATTGTCTTTGCGTTGGCCAACACTGGCAGGAGCTGTGAGGCTGAACAAGAAGCTTCTGATCACATGAAAGGCTTGTTGTACAAAGCCAACACAAGCTGCACAGTGGCACAGTGCAATGTCTTGTTTAGGCAACAAGAAAACACATGCATTTAGAAACAATGAGCAGTGTCATCTTGTGTGCATTTGCTTTGAGGAGACAGAGCACGATCACATAATGACTTGTTGGAGAAGGGATGAGAAGAGCAGAGAAGTGTCTGCCCAACAATGCCAGGCCCGGCTAATTTGACTGCAGCCTGTAATCTTACTCGCTTCATTGTGCTTTGCCACATGCAGAGCTCAGTCTGGTCCAGGCTAATGAAACTGTGTCTATCCCCATGAAAGCTCCTCTGTAATATGTAGCCTCTGTGCTGGAATTCTTGGCCCCTGTAAATATTTATCATACTGATCCCCTGACTCTGGCAGCAGAGGCCGCTGAACAATGATAGGTGCAGTGCGCAGCAGTGCTTTTTGGGTACGAGTACAGCTGTGGCCAGTTCTGGGAAAGTGGTGGAAATGCGATGCCTGAAGCCCTTCCCCACAGGCCCACCTCGCAGCCCCGACTGCCCAGGCTGTTTGTTTATGTGTGGAGGGCCTGGCCATAGACACAGCAAAAGGTCTGTTAGGGGGAGGGACTGAAGTGACCTAGCCAACTGCAGGAATGCCTTACAGCACCTCCTCTTTATGGCCGTCTGCCTCATGTGGAGAAGTGTGATGTAGTTATACCTCAGCACACACAATGTCTTCATCCCCATTTGCAATGTATAGAAAGGTATCTTGGAGATATACATAGTTCAAGACCCTTTTTTTTTTGGAAAATGCCAACAGTAGTCAACAGTAGTCAAACCAACTGTATATCACAGTCTTCATCTGCTAAGCTTTTAATAATAAAAATAAGCAGCATTTATAGAATCAGACTCTTTGTATAACCATGCTGTTAATGTTGCTAGACACCTTCTGATCATCTTCAGCCCACCTATGCACAAGTTACATAATTAGGAGAGAGAGGCGAGAGAGGTTTATGTGTTTTAAGCTGCATTTTTTTTTTCATGTCAGACACCAGAAAAGTAGTTGTAATGGCAATGACAATGCATTTCAATAGATGATTATTTTATACCTAGATGCATTTCTGTTTCTAAAATCTGCATTTCTGCATCTTAAATCTGCATTTCTGCATCTAAAATCTAAATTTCTGCATCTTAAAATCTCAATTTCTGCATCTAAAAACTGCATTTCTGCATCTAAAAACTGCATTTCTGCATCTAAAATCTGCATTTCTGCATCTAAAAACTGCATCTAAACCCCTAAAACTGCATTTTAAATTGTGCAATATATCTTGTGACTTGTCCTCTGGTCTTTTACTTTTGCAGCCTCTTAAGGCTGGAAAGCCTTTTTCCTGTGTTCACTGTGTCAGCGGACTTCTGTGTTTTGTCATTTTAATCTCTGACATTTCCCATTCTTCAATCCATTTTCTCTCTCATTTGAAGGGAACAGAAACAAATGGTTGTTGAAATGGGATTTAAAGCTTGGAGCAGCCGTTGGTTTTGGAATGGTTTTGGAATGCTGCTCAGTAAAGCCTGTCTCAACTTGCTTTTCTTTCCAGACGTGGAGGACAAAAGAGATGTGATGGTCAAAGACGCTGTGATGAGTTTTGCAGACTCATCGTGTCTGGTCTAGTTCACCCTCGAGGGCCATAAGACATATGCCAGCTTTACTGAGTTTGACAACTGCAGAGTGCTCTGTAGGGAAGGATTCAGCTAAATGGCAACTTTATCACACCACTTACACTAACTGCACAAATAAAACAGTCCGTCACTCCCAACAGATAAACCTCATTGATGGTGTGGCTGTTCAGATTACGCACGCCGCTCTCTGACTCATGTCTTACTCATACCCCTCCAGGTAGTGTATTTCGGGGATAGCATGCGGTCGGACATGTTCCCTGCTACAAGCTTTGGGAAGTGGGAGACCGTGATGATTGTGGAGGAAATGGAGGGAGAGGGCGTCCAGAGGAGCGATGCAGCAAAGTCCAACGAGGCCCAAGTGGAGCCGCTGGAGAAAAAGGGAAAGTTTGAGGTAAGTTCACTGGAGCAGCTGTTTCCGTTTAGCAACTCGCCCACCATCCCCCCCAACTCTACAAGCCTCTCTCCCCATCCCTTGGCCTGCTGCCACCATATACCCTTTGCTGAATGTATGTGTGTGCGATTCTTCGCATGCGTATACATGAGCCTGTGCGTCACTATGTGTGCGCGCGTGTATGCGTTGGCTCCCGGAAAGCATTGTGGGAAGGCTTTTGGCAATTACAACCTAGTAAGTACGCTGTGGTAGTTTCATATCATTACACTTTCACTTCTAATGGAGAAACCTGTAAAATTAGGCATGTAGAGACAGGTTTATGTTAGACATGTGTTGAAAGCCAGTGTGTGCAACACGTCAGGGCATGTGACCTATAGACAGGAAGGAAACGATAAGGAAATGCTCTCAGCAAGGATATAATATTGCCCAGCGCTGCCCAGATCTGGCTCCGTTGAAAGCTCTGGGTTTTGCACAGTTGCCCCTCTGTGAGGATATCAAGCAGGATGTTGTGCTCCAGACAGACAAAAAGAGATGAGTCAGCACATCTGTTGGCAAGATAGATCGAGACCATGACTATTCCTCCTTTTTTTCCACAAAGGAGAGTTGGCAGTCCAAGTGTGTTGTAGTTTTTTTTTGCTTTGGATAGTTACAGCGAAGAGAGGCGGGAATGTGGGTGGCAACAGAATAGCATGATCCCCGATGTGAAACTAAGCAATCACATGTAGACAGTATGTAAATTAGAAGATTGAGAACAACACTATTGACCTAGATGAAACCTAGATGGTAATAAGATGGATGAAAGTTTCATTACGCTCTTCCTCTTCCTCTGGCTCTTCCTTTTTGTTTATTTTATTATCTCAAGTTTATATCCTCTTTCCATGCTGAAAATACCTAATATGACTTGTGGTTCAGTATGAAACTAATGCTGCCAGGCTTCAGTTCCCATATACAGTACTGTGCAAAAGTCTTAGGCACCCTAGATTTTTTATATACATTTCTTATAAGTCTTAGATGTTTATTGTTTTCTGCATTAGTGTGTAAGTAGACTGCTGATTATTGTAATTTTTTGATATTCAGAAACTTTTCATGTCATTAGTTTTGAAAGCATCTTCGCTTTATGGATATCTTTGACATATGCCAAAGACAGTTGCACAGTACTGTATGTACTCAAAATACTGCAGAGTGCTTTGGATTTCTACCAAAATGTACGTAATATGTATGTAACATGAATGGTGTGAAGGTAGGCAGAGAGATATTTCAGGATGCTTATCTTAACGCATCTTCAGTATCTGTCAGTTTCCTGACAACAAGGTTAATCTCTGTCATCTGTGGTGAATGAAGTCACAGTGCAGAGTACATTTTCTCCCCTCCTTCACAAATACTTTAGGCAATATTACTTTGTTCAGGTTTTCAAATACCTTTTGGAACATGATGTTCTGCGATATTCTGTACAAATCTCCATAGAAATATGATGCCTAATTCAAGATTTCATTTATTGTCATTGTACAAGTACAACGGAATTGCAATCGCAGCTCCCTGAGTTTGATGCATAACAAACTAAACCATAATCAAGTATATAAAGTAAAATAAAATAAATAAAAACTGAGTGCAAAGAAAAATGTGCAAAATGTGTTGTCGAAAAACTCCCAAAGAGTAGTCAGTTACAAACTTAAGAGCAGTTAAGTAAGAACCTTCACATCACCTTTTCATCAGCTTTTAAATATACTGTATTTATTCATTAAGTTTATTTTTTATTTTAACATTTTACGGTGATATTGGCAGGCATTGCACAATAAATGCATTTATCTTTCAGCTCGCTTGTTTTGTAGCTTATCACATCCTTTGTTTTAAAACACCACATCCTGTTTTCAAGATGTTATCAGCTCATTACTTTCTATCTATAAAATATATATCGACGTAGCAGTAATGATGTTGTGTAATGATGTTGAGTAATGGGGTCAGGGATTTCTTGGAAATATCATTGATTGCACTTCTGAAAATAACTCTCAAAGCTTTTTGGGTTAAAGCCAGTTGGACGTCGCCCCATACTTCCCCTGTGAGTTGTGTTCATGGTAGAATTCCCACCTCCTCTTATCAGGTCTGCACTTGCCTGAAAATGAATCTCTAACCCATAGTTATTACACAGTCTGTTTTTGTGTGTCGACTCCTCCAACAGGACCAGGGCATGAAGACACCCTCTGCTGTGTCCAAGCAGTGGGGCTCCTACTTTGTTGACGTACACAAAAGTGGAGGAGGGGACGAGGAGAGCCAGAAGCTGACCTGGTGTTGCCACAGCATTCACAAATACAGCACCATGGCCATCCCTAGTGTTGAGCACATAGCAGGTACGTGGGAAAGGACATTGGGCACACATGCAAGTTGGACAAAATTGCAGACACTGTAATGGATCTGCAAAGGTTGGACAGAGATGGGGGGAAAAAACGTCTCGAGTGCCTCCAAAGGCAAAGTTCAAATGGTTTCCAGTCTATGATTTTAATATTTGTAGTGGATAACAGCCAACTAGTGTTTCCCTTACATTCATTCAGCAGTGGTGGGCCAACACAGCAAGGAAAATACCACTACTGCTTGAGAAAATATTAAATACACTTTCTACTTACTTAATATTAGCATTGTGACAGTATAGCAGAAAGGTCTGGGTGAAGTCATAGTCAAAGTGCGAGAAATGGTGGAAACAAAAAAACAAAAACAAAAAAACATAAAGCACATTTGTATTTCTTCAACCAGTCACAGTCCATGGTGGCACCCAGTGTATTGGTTCCCACATGGCACACAGAATGTGACTAATCAAGTACAGGGAAAAACAGGATCAGGATCGAATCAAGATGCGGGAACCAATCGGAACTTGACTATTCACCAGTGAAAAATCTCTCTTCCCACATGAAGCGTCCTTGGTGCCAGACTATTTTAACAGAAACATGCATTAGCACCAAAACAGGGACTGGACCAGAGACAGATGTGGAACCAAAGTCAAAAAACCCCAGACCACCACTGCTACAAAACACTTACAGGGAAAATGGTGCCAATCTCATGCGCCATTTAACTGAAAAGTGCTGTTTCTTCTTCCTTATTAAAACAATTTGTTTCTTTGTACTCCATTTCTTCTTTTTTGGAAGGTTTGGTTTGGCAGAGATGTAAAAAAAAAAAGTGAGAGGGATGGTTGTGACTCGGGACGTGGCATTGCAATCCCTACTCAGAATTAAAGGTGCTATGTGTGGCATTTTTAAACATCAATATATCATTGTCAAATTAATTGTGATACCTTAAGTAATTACCGTAAACAAATGAGACCATGGTCGTGATGACTGGCAGCATCTATCTCACGCCAGTGGTGTTGTTAGTGCTAGTGTTTCTCAAAATTAAAACCTCATTACCCATAAAACCCTTTGCAAAAAGGATGATTCTACTTGTACCCCCTCTGCATGCGTTTGTTTTCTTTACTGAAGAGGATAAAAATGTTGGAAGTGATTTTTTTTTCAACCGGCACGTAACCACAAGTTGGCAGCTCCAAATGGCAGCAAGAGATATCTGTTTGTAAAAATTTAAGGACTTAAATACCTAGAAATTGTGTAACGTAATGTCAGTAAACTGCACACATCACGCTCATGTTTACCAACCTGGCCGGTCAGTGATGCTTTATACCAAAAGATATCATAGGGACGAGAGAGGAAAAAGATCTAATGTTGGTAAGAGTGCTCACTCCCTGCTGTTTAGAAGAAAGTTTGTATTTCAGTCTTCAACTGAATAATGAATAATTGCATTTGTAAATTTGCTGTATACACGAACACATTCAAAACAGTTTTGCAGTTTTTGTTCAGCAGTGCATTAAACTTAGAGGCGGTCTGCACATGTACCGGATAACTTGCAGCTGACTTTCCTGATTGATTCCACTCTCCCCTCTGCAGATCTCCCTCTGGACTACAAGTTCCCCAGGTTTTCTCCCGACAAGCCTTGCACCACGGGCTACTACCCCAGGCCCCCGGATTCTCTGCTGAAGAGGTGCCAGAGTCTGTCGTAAGAAGTCCTCCCTTACCCTCTGCCTCAGGAGAGGAATGTGCCTCCATTTTGCCTGTAGTTCCCCACCTGACCCGTCCCATCTGTGGAGCACAGGAACCATACACTCCCATTCAGAGAAACCATGTGAATGTAAGCCACAGTATCTCTCTGTAATACGCCTACATTTGAACGTCGTTTCGTGGTTTATTGTGCTGTACACGTGGAAATATGACTCGCCAAAATAAGTGTGCGTGTGAGTGTCAGCATACAGTAATAATAAGAGATGTAGTGTTCATATTGTTTCATGTGAAATCCCACCCCTAACCCCCTTATTTTGTACTATAGAGATCTAACCAGTTGAAGCCAGTTGAATTTAAAAACATAAGTCCATTGTGCAGCATAGGTTTCTTGTTTGAAGATCATAACTATGAATACTAGGGAACTTTTCCCAATAAAGTGAACACTTTACTGTCTCTTTATCCCTGAAGTGATTACCTCAAGAACGTGATCTAACTGGAACCTGACTTGTCACAGGAGTGTTTGTCCCTGTAGAACAAAAATCCCTTGGATTCAGTGTGTCAGTATTTGTAAACACTTATGTATTATTACACTGTTATTGTGCATTATCAGGTTTTTTTTGTTTTGTTTTTTTAGTTTTACTGTATGCATTTTAGTAACTTGAACATGACGTGTACGGTCTAATGTTTCCCCTGTGTCAATTTTGTGGAAGGTGTTTTTCAGGTTATTGTTGCTGAAGAAATGGCACAATCCTATCCTTTGTGTTGGCAATTAATCCTAAAATTTGGGAAACACTTAATAATGGATGATGAAGACTATGCTAGATGTTCTCTGTATTATTTTGGTGCAACAGTGACATGTGCTCTTTGAGTGATTGTGTAAAAATGTGGAATACTTATGCTTCATATGCAGTACCAGTTTGAGATATGCTTTAACCGACTTCTGAATGGTTAATTAGTCGGTGTGCATAGACAAGTTGTGCCATAATATTAAGAAGTCCAATGTCTTACAAATGAAAAGCTAATATTTTGACATTAAGCAGCGAAGAGCGGATAACATGGATGTGAGACCTTGGTCGTCCAAAGTGAATTATTACTTTTGCTGTGTGTGCAGGTGTTTTATGCACACAGCTGTAGTGATTGTACTCCTCTTTTCTCATCTGACTGACCCAGAAAATTTGACATGCACATTTGCCTTATGTTGAATTCATTTGTGGTCTTAAGTTCTTGAAAACACAGGGAAAGATCAATTATGTGTGTTGAAGTACTGTGAATGAAATAAAATGTTCTACAATTTTGTTACATAAGGTATCTTTGATTTTTCTTTCTGCAACTCACAGCGGACTATATGCAGACAAACTGAACATCCAAATGACAGCTTGTCATTACAGTGTTTGGTTGGTGACACTGTTTAGACACTCTGCCCTCACTCAGCATCAGAGGCGCAGTCAAGACCACCATAGTCGAGTCCAAGTCAAATACAAGACCTTAAGTTCAAGTTAAAACCAGGACTGAAGTAGGTAAAGACCCGGTCCAGACTGAGACCATAACAAATCAAGTCATATTCGAGACCAAGACCAAAATAAGCAATAAACACTGCACATCTTTCCACATATAAAAAAATATATGATTAAGGAAGTTCTATAGCATGAACAGAGATGTAGATCTATCTGCAAATCCACGCTACCTGTCCACTTAGAGCATCCACCAAATTGGTTTCTCTAGGATTCACTGTTTCTGAGGTACAGATCATTTTAGGGCAGAAAAAGAAGAAGAATCCTAACAGAAACAGTAGGGTTTCAGCTCCATTGGCTTGCAAACTTAGTTACAATAATTTTAGGTAGGTGGGAAAAAGTCAAGTCAACCTCCAAATCCTTTAGTTGCTTTCACTCAACGCTAACACATCCAGTAGAAGCTGAAGATTGTGGCTACTATAGTCTCATGTTAACATTAATACTTCTTTGCTAAGACTAAGCTTTTAGAAAGACAAGACAGTTTACTGTGTCACTGTAACCTAAATTTAGAAACAAATTAGCTTTTCAGACCATTCACCTCTACTTCTACCATTACTGAATTGACCTATACCCACACCACAGCTACATATTTTCAAATATCTCTCTTTGTCTAGCCTGGTTGTCCAGTTGCTCCAGTTCTGGACCATCCATGATGGTGCCAGACTTGGTTGCTAGGAGATTTGTGACGCAATTTCAAAGCCTGGGGCCAGTTGCATAAAGATAGACCTACTTAAATGTGACCTTAAGTCAAACTTGCTATAGACACTTATATTTACCCGTTCCTACAACTTATTGATTGTTGTAGATCTCTAATGTGTTGTTTCTGTCTCATTCTCTTCTTCAGGTCTTTCCAAAAAACAGAGATTTGCCGTCTTTTATTAAACAGCTTCAGTATTTAAACTTCCTACTCACAGTTAGGCCGACTCGTTGCCATAACAACAAAGTTCTTAACTGAAGGGGCCAGTTGCATAAAGCTAGTTTAAGACAAGTCTAAGCCTAGACCGGTCTTGGATTATCAGGTTGGAATAGTCTAATTAAGACTGTCTGTTACTTAAATATTACAACTGACTTATTTTGAGATAGGAATGTTAGCCACCTTGCCCCCGGCTAATCTTGAGTTAAGAATTTTGTTGTTATGGCAACGAGTGGGCCTAACTGTCAGAGTGAAGATGCCAAATCTTTGGTTTTTGGAAAGAGTCTGAAGAAGAGAGCGAGTCTTAGAAACAACCCATTAGAGATCTACAACAACCCAGAAGTAGTAGGAACAGGTAAATATAAATGTCTATAGCAGGTTTGACTTTAAGTCACATTTAAATCTAAGACCAGGTCTATCTTTATGCAACTGGCCCGTCGTAATATTTAACGTTAAGTAGCCTAACAGACAGTCTTAATTAGCCTAGTCCAACCTGAGAATCTAAGACCAGTCTAAGGCTTAGACTAGTCTTGAACTAGCTTTATGTAACTGGCCCCTGGACCAATACCAGTCCAAGTCAAATTAGGCAGCAGACAACACCAAAAAAAGTGGTCTCCGTACCGAGATCGCACTCGAGCAGATCATCCCTGCTCCGCATTGTGTTTTGCAGCCTGTACCTGGAGGTTTGTGGGAGGAGGGCAGACACTTAATTCATTAGTTCTCCTTTAAGCCACTTTCTTTCCCCTGCTGCCCCTCCTCATTCTCCAGCATGACGCTCCCTCCTCACTCACAGATCCTTTCTCTGCGCAGTGTAACTTTGCTTCGCTCCTAAAACAACTTTACAGCCATCGATTAATATTCCGAAAATTACTGTTGTTTGCAGGCAAGAAATGACTCGCGAGACGACTGGAATACGCTTTCGTGATTACCGCTTCTGACAGGTAAAGTAAACCGCTTTTGCCTTCATTGCTCCAAGTCTTTCGTGCTCGACTGGAACAAGGCTACTTTTGTGCGCATGATTTTGGGTTATCGATACCATCGATCATTGATAGTGCTGTAAAAGCAGCTTTACTAATTGGGGGGGATTGTAAAACTTTCACAACCATATTCTGTGATGTGTAGTTTTTCATCAGCCTACATGGCCTGATGAAGGAATGTTAGAATAAACTTTGAAATTGTAAATCTAGTCAGATATCCAAGATACTGCGCCTGGAGCAGATGAGTAAGGCATCAGCAGCAGTAGGTGCACTGGAGCCAGGAATGACTTTTGTGGGTATAACCATAACATTTGACACCCCCTGCTATTTTAGTTATCCATTACCTTCTTCTTACAACCATGGATCAGTGTTGAATAGCAGTCATATATTTAATTCAATAGCACTTTGCTTTATGAACTAGGTAGGCCCTCGGTAGGTAATAACTGCTGTTAATCTGGGGCTCCAGGGAGGGTAGAAGTGGCGATTTATGTTTACATTGTTTCTGGCTTTTTACTATTTCTACAATGAGATCAAAATCGCAGATGGCTGACTTGTTCATGCTCCCACAACCCTAACGAAAAGTAATGCTATAGGCCTACACATATCACAGCAAAACTACAAGGCCCTTTAGGAATATTACAATGATACCATATAGGAGATAAAAAATATCCTTAAGGTCACTATAAAGTCACCATTGAGTGCCACAGACACAATATAAATCTCTAAGGGGAAATTTAGGGAAATAAAGCAAATTAGTTATGGAGCACTCTACTTCTGGTTATAGACTTCCTCTATAAAAATGGGTCTGAGGCTACTGACAGTCACAGCTTCGCTGTGATGAATTAGCCCTTGGTTGTCTTGACCTCTTCTTGGCCACATGCTCCACCGTCCTCATGTGCACCGCAGAGGAATGTGACGCCTCATAAGGTCAAATGTCAGGATTAACCTGGCCCATCAGGAGAAATGTTTTTATGTTTTCTAATGGGAGGACACAGCACATTGAGCTCGTGTTTGTTTATTTAACGTGGAAAAAGGGCAACAAAATACATGTACACTCAGGACAGCTCACGCCATAAGAATGGCCTGCAGTCTAGACGTCTTTTAAATCACTACCAAATGGTTTTCCACCAGGCCATTGCCAAGAGCTCCACTAAGGTCATGGAATTTACTCTCATGTTCAGAGGGGAGATGATGGCCAACTCTGTCTTTCTGTAAAGCGCAGCACTTTGGTTTAAAGCTTGTGTCTAACAGCCCAGTAGACCAGAGTAATGTTACTTCAGTAACGGGCCATTTATGACCTCCAGGGCGCTGAGGCCTGCTTGTCTGGACATCTGGGTGTGCATGGCTAGACTTGTCTGACACTACCAATTTGGGAAAAAAAGCATGTACATTGAATAGTCGGAAACACAGTGGCCAGAGTTGTGATACAACCTCCAGATTAGACCGCTAAGTGGATAAGTGCATACATAAGAATATACAGTAAGTGAGGATTTAAGGGCGAAAGGGTATAATATTTTAAATGCACATTACTTGGTGACTAGGGATTTTAGAAGAAATGTGAACTATAAAGAAGAATTTACCTGCCGACCTTTCCTGCTGAGTTAAATCTGTATAAATCAGCCTGGCAATAGCTTGTATGTATATTTAGACAACAAAGGCCTCCCTGCGTGTGGGGGCAGTTTTGAGATTGGTAATAGTTCCTAGTTGTGCTGCTCAATATCTGCCTAGAACAGTAGGGAAAGCCAGAATGATCAGGAATACAGCTGTATCTAATTATTCGAGGAATGCGGGGCCTTTGTAAGAAAACGCTGCGCAGAATATGGGCAGGCTTTCTCAAAGTCTTTTCTTCCCCCCGCTCTCCTTTTCAGCTGAGCTCCTTCGGCGATGCCACGGACCCCTCTCTGATGTGACGATGAGAACCTACACCCGCGGGGCCCCCACAGTCTTCTTCATAAGTCTGCTGTGGCCCCTGCTGGCCCCGGCGGCGGGCGAAGCGGACCCCAGTGGAGGAATCCCCTTCATGGGAGGGAACTACGATGGCCATCCCATGCTGTACTTCAGCCAGGGGGATGTGGAGGAGCTGCAGGCCGCCGCCACCGGGACTCACCGGGACATGGCCCGGCGGATCCGCGAGGCCGGGGAGACCATGCTGGAGCACCCCGAGGAGTACCTGCCCCCCTGGAGCCCCGCCGAGTTCAGCGCCCGCTGGAACGAGGTGTACGGAAACAACCTGGGCGTGCTGTCCATGTTCTGCCTGCTGTACCCCCACAGGGCCGGGGCGCTGGACCTGGCCAGAGACTACATGGAGAGGATGGCGGCTCAGCCTAGTTGGTAGATTTTCTGTCTTTGTTCCTCTCATTATTTATACATCCGTCCCCTGTTGCATATAGGTTTCATAGAAGATTCTGTTGACTGAAAATCCATGAGAAAAGAATCAGTTTTACTGCTCACACTCTACTTTAGAAAACTGAACCAGCCCCCTCTTAGGATTTCCTTTCTTTTTGTTTCTGTTTTTCTCATTACAGGGAATAACAGAAAACTGTTTAGAGAGATGGTGCCTGATATCTGTGATCCTCCATGTGTATCCACTGGATATTAATACTAATTCCTCCCCCTCAGAGGATTATAGTCAATCCCTCCCTCCAGTGTATTCTCATTTTTCTCCGTGGGCAGAGCTGGGGTGCAGATGCATTGTGGTCCGATAAGTCTGTGGTCCAGGAAATATGTTTAGCAGCTGTTTGAATTCATTGCTGAACATGCCCCCGTTCAAAGGAAATGAAATGTTCAGATGTGAGCTGAACGGCCCGCTGCAGCGTGATGGAGCGCGTTGGGTTGAGACTGCAGCTCAGCTGAGCGGGGAGGGATCCCAGACGACTCCCACAGCTCGTCTCAGTTCAGTCCCACACTATCCTGCCTCCTAGTCTCGCAGCAGGGCCCAGTGTTTAAGTTATGTAACAGAGAAGCTTTGCGTGTCCCGTTGCCATCAGCGATGCATTGCTGTGACGCTCTACCTGCTACACACACAGCGTGCCAACTCCATAGCGTTCTGATTATCCATTGCCCTAATTTCATCAGCTATTCTCAACCCATTAAGCATAAACAATATGCGTTCATAATATAAATATAATCTGGCAGGTTATTTAACATTTAGCTAGGTACCATAAAACTGAAAATACTAGATGTATATTGCACTTGGCTATTAAATGGGTGGACATCAAATTTATTTTACATTAACCAAAAATCACTAGAAACAGTCTATTTGAATTTAAGCATTTCTTGGTATTTACATGTAGGATATATGCTAAATAATTTTATAGTATGCCACTAGAAACAACACACCTGGTGCACCTATCATTATATTGCATTTTAAATGTGTGTACAGATTCACATTCGTACCAGCCGTCTCGACTTCCTCGATCACAGTCTAAAACTGCACTCTGTTTCTCAAGCTGAGTGTGAGTGTGAGAGGAGGTCGCTGACACAAGGAGCAAAACAATGAATTGTTGCTGCTAATTTTGTGGTTGTGGCGCTCTGTGCTTTGAGGCTTTTCTCTCAGTTTAGCTCAAGGATAAAGGTCACATCTCATTCATTTATGATTTCACAACAAGAAATATAGATTTCCTTTCCAAATTTCAAACGGAATAGGGTGTAAAGAGAAGGGAATAGAGTACTGTTTGACTGGATTTGTGGTATCCTCAAACACTACTGCTTAATTGCAATGCGAGAATAAATGCAGTGCTGCTCAAAACAAACGCTCCAATTCTACAGATTTTTTTTAACCTATAGCTTTCTATGCTGACCACCAATGAAGTGTTTAGAAATTGTCCAACAAAGAATGCCAGATTTTAGATTAGAAAAAGCAGGATTCTGTAGGCACCAGTAGCAAAATAAAACCTAACAGCTTTACAATGCGTTCACACTGCGAGCAACACCATCAACACCAGTCACCAGAAGTCCATTCATTTCCTGTTGATTCCTATTCATTTCCTGTGTGATCAACAGGCTTGTCGGCCGGGAAAAGTTGGCCACGGCAAGAACTTTTCACAGTTATCAGCCGTCAACAGCGTGCTCGATTCTTTCTCTACCGATGTGATTTCGATCTATGAACAAAACACCTGGCAAGTGCAACATGGATGACAAGTTGATTACAGCCAATGAAGGCTTCTCAGTTCTCTTCTTTTATTCAAAAATGCTGGGGTCGATGCTAACCATAACAGTCATTTTATTATGTTTTTTCTGTTTATTTTCAATTAATCCAACCTAATTATCACTTGCCAGCATGCTATAATAACCTCTTAAAATTATGTAACTTCAGGACAGGCAGTGCCAGAGCAGTTTGTAGCTGCCCAGACCCACTACACAGATGCAGTCAAGCCTCTTGCACCGCTCACAGTTGGTCCTAGTTTTCTCAATTCTCAGTTGGCAAGTCATAAGACAGAATTGTCTGTGTCCTAATCTTGGACTGAACATAATAACCACACGTGGACAGGAGATTGTGTTAATCTTTGATGAACTGAATCTCCAGGTACCAAATTATTGCTGTTTTTGGCAGAACGGTGAGACAATCCCCTCTCTTGCAGGTACACCCAACACCCCTTCCCCCATGTGGAGAGGGAGGGGAGTCCAGCAGGTTAATCCTTTTCGTTTTGCTCCACGGCTGCTGTGCTCCCTTCAGCCATTGAACAGGGGAAAGGGGATTTTCCACAGGCTCCTTTTCTAGGGTTTTTAGACGGTGCGGTATTAGCGCAATTCGCAGGACGTTTTTTCACAATATCGGTGCCCGTGCCGCAGCTGAGAAACGACAAGCCACCAAGCATGTGTTTTCACATCTCAAGAACACGCTGCGAGTTTTCTCTTTGGCCGCACTTTTATTATGGTCGCCGAACCTCACACACAGTGGCTCCAGGAACCAGTCAGCTGTGGTATCCATGACCTTCAATTATGTCTCCGACAACTCGTGGAAGCGAACCATATTCTGACGGGGAAACTCCAGCTTGTGGCATACTGGTCCCTGGTTTTTTACACAGTCCGTGTGTAAACATACAGAAGTGAGACTCTGTGTGCTTTGGCATAATTCAATAAACAGTGCAGCAGTGACATGGAATTATTCCTGTTACCGTCTTCCTTTTGCAGCACTTAACTAGATTGAACCAAAAATGTGTACAGTTTACCTTTTTTTAATAGACACATTGCAAGATATGGATTCCCTTTCATCCCTTTGGTTGTTTCATAACCATGTTTAAAAGGAATTAATTTCAAATGAAGCTCAGCAGCCTCTTGACACATGGAAATGATGCATTAGCAACATCAAATGGAAGAACCTGCCCCAAGGGATAGCAGTGTGTCTTTGATATATCATGTGTGTAATTAAGTGTTTTAAGAGTTTTCAAGGGCAGCTGTTAGTTGGAGGGGATGTTAAGGTCTATGTGGAAGTGTAGCTTATTGATTTCAGTAGATTTGTGTGTATATCACAGCATGATCTACTGAGTGAGATCACAGCAGTTTATAACACGAGTTTGGATTCATCACCACATCTGAGGTCCATTTTTTCTGTAATTAGAGTGTGTGGAATAATTAAAGAACACCTTTAACTGTTTTACAACAATAAAGATTTGCGCTCTTAAAAATGCACGGAAGTCAGCATTCTCAGATGCTAGCTACTGTTAAAGAGGAGGGAATTTGCACATGCTACACTTTTATTTGGCTCTTTACACGGTAGTGTAGACGTAGATGTAATTGCTGTGTAAAATGCTACTTAGCAGCTTTGTTTTTGCTTTCAAAGTGAATAGACATTTTAAGGCTAATTAAGAGGCTTGGCAAAGGAAAAGACTTGCTGTTCATGACATTTTCCTGGATTTCATTTAAAGGGTGAAACTTTTCACAGCTGTATTTTGCCACGTTGTTCAAAGCATATTTTCCTCTCAGTTATTAAAATCTCACTATTTACCAAATTCCCTAAACTCATTTGTCTGCTCGTCTTGCCTTCAGCCGTTTGTTGCTGTCTGTTTTGCAGGTTGGTCAAAGACGCCCCCTGGGATGAAGTTCCTTTGGCGCACTCTCTGGTCGGGTTCGCCACCGCTTACGACTTCCTGTACGAGTACTTGAGCAAGGGGCAGCAGGAGCGCTTCCTCCAGGCGATCGGCAACGCCTCGCGGCTGATGTACGAGAAGTCCTACGTGCGCGGCTGGGGCTTCCAGTACCTGCACAACCACCAGCCCACCAACTGTGTGGCTCTGCTGACAGGCAGCCTGGTGTACATGACCCAAGGTGATTATCACTGATGCATGTGGTTATAATCTATGTCTCCTGAGTTTATGTAAACAGCAATACATTAATAGATCAATACTATGGCCATGGTTTCACTGAGGTCTTACATCTAGGGTTAGACCGATAAATTGGTTGACGATATTAGCCTAAAAATCTGATATCTGCCCGTTTGTCATCCACCTCTGATATGATGGAGGTTTCTCTCTGACCTCACCCAATCAGAGAAATGATTCCAGTGTGGTGTAGGAGTATTTTATACAACCAGTTTAAGAGTTAGGAATAAAGCCAGGAAAGAAATCTGCCTCACTCTGCATTAAGGAGCTGCAACACATCTAAAAGAATTTCATTCGTAGGGTTTTCACTGGAGAGTTTTAGCGTCACATGGTCCAAAAGCTGTTTCACAGGCTTTTCCCACTCTGCCAAGAATAAAATTCTGGAGGGAAACACTGAATACTTGTGATTTTTCTGAAGGTTTTTGGCATGAAAATTATCACATTTAAAGATACTGAATATAAGCTCAAAACACTGGCTATGGGCAGCTTCAATCCAAACATATTTATCATTATTGGCCTTGAAAAACCCATGTTGGTCAAATCCTGCTTAGAATTGTGAGACTGATTTCCAGGTTAGGGTTAGGACAATATTTACTGTTGGTCTAGTTTGAGAGTTTTGAGAGTAGTGCCCCTTTGATGATGAGAGTCACGTAATTTAAATATAAATATAAAATGCCATTTTTTGTTAAAATACGTGGGTTTAAGTTTAATTATTCCACAAAATCAGCTCTTAAACCCTGTGTATTATTAGCTTACTGGCAGCTATAACTTGCTTCATACTGTAGAAGTATTAGTTGTTACTTATTAGTTTGTTTTGAGTGAATGGATAATTCACAAAAGTAATTTTTTTGTTCCCATGGTGAGACTTAGCAGGCTTTATTCGTTTATGCGAAACTTTATTGACTGGAATTTCAGTTCAGCCAGCCTGAGGTTAGATACCATAGCTGCACTGCATCCTTTGTAATTGTTTTTCCAGCCGAGAAGCTCCACATGATTCTGTAGCATTCTGAAGTTTAGGTATTTGACTGCCATACTGTAGGCAACAATGATTATTTCCTGCGTATTCACTCTGATTCTTTCTGTTCAGCCTCAATATCCTGGACTAAATATTTTGTGTTGTGGAGAAAGGCCACTGGAAGGTGAATGCCTATTGTTCCCAGCAGGCCTACAGTGCAGCTTGGTTTGCTTACAGGGATTTGATTCCTGGTACAAAAGATCCAGTCCTGATGTGAACTAAATGACAGCTGGCTTACAGAGATCACTGTGGTCACGGTGGTTTTAGTTTGAGGCTTTTTTTGTAGAGGGTAACCAGGGGTGCGAAGAGGAGGGGCTGTGCAGACTCAGGAGTTACAGCACACCCTCTCTTTTGGTTCACTTCAACTTGTTTGTTTCAAGCCAAGGAAAAGAGTTTTTTTCTCCAGCTTGGCTTATTAACACGTCTGTTACCTGGGAGAAGGAGTTTTGCTTGGCCACCGCTTGTGTTTTTTTTCACAGATTATATTTGTTAAAAGTGTGCTTTTTACAGCAGACATCATGCAGGAGTGATCGTTTTATACTTAGCACTTAATTAGGGTGACAAAAATCGCTTCTTAATAGATTTCTAACATGATTTATGTGCAATGATCAAAAAAAGCTCATTCCTGCTGGTCCAGTTAGCAGCCTTACTCAGGCATGTCTCCTAACATTGTGCAGAGGCCGGACTGCATTCCATTTTCCTATATTTATCATTCATTTCCTGTGCAAAAGTATGACATTACATGCAAATATTATTCTGTCAAGATGGCTGTGAATAGATGGACATTTGCCAGCAATGCGCTGCCAGAAATGAAGAACAAACTCTGGCTCCATTTCAGAACTATCTCTTCTTCAGCAGTTATCTTCCGCAGGATTTACATTGCTGACATTTAAGACTCAGCACCATAACCCTAACCCTAACCCTCTCATATTAGTTAGTAGTGTTGTGTTTTCTCAGAGGAGGTTTTGGCAGATTTTTTTGTGCTTTAAAATAACACTCTCATGCTCTTAAAGTCACAAACCATCAAGAAGTGTTGGTCCATAGGGGAAGCGCTGTACGGAGATAGTGAGTTAGATCGCTGGATAAGAGGACAGCAAGCAACTTAGAGGATAAGTGCATTCCAGATGCAGGTGTCTGCATGTTGGTGCCTGGAAGCTCAACGCTTAATTGGACAGAATTGTGTGCAGTTTACCCGGAGTTCATCTGTAGTTAACCCCGACTCTCCTATCTGTCGCGTCCTCCCCGCCTGCCACCAACACTGTAGCAATGTCTGCCAAACCGATGCATGCAGTGTATTGTTGTTTCGTACTCGTATGGATTCTACTGAATGTAGAATCATACTGTTGACTTGTGTATTTGTCCTGAAAACAGCTTGGGCGTTTACTACACAAGAGGCAGATTAGGTTGGAATCACTGGAGATGCTATTAAGACACTTGTAAAGTCAATTTATGATAATGGAAGGCTCACTTATTCCACAATTACAGTGCAGTCGGACAGTAAAAAAAAAAAAAATACAAATTTGACACAGCTTGTGCTCTTACTGTGGTGAGACTTGCCTCACCTGACCTGATATATTGGTCAGATTGTTGGATTTGGTTTCACCGCAACAAAATAAATATTGTAAATAGAGAGAAGACCATTGCCCCAGCTCCCTATTTCTCACAGTATTAGTAGTCTTTATATTATTGCTTCTAATTTAAAGGGGCATTAAGTAACTTATGACTTTTATCTACCTCTTTTGGTGACCAAGGATTTTGGTGCAACAATATCAACAGGTCTTTGACACAGTGTATGGTGGCCTGTAAATGACAGAAACCACAACGTCCTGGGTCCAAATCTGGCCAGGGACCTTTGTTGCACGTCATCTCTGCCGACTTACTGTATGAAATAATAGAACCCCCCCCCTCTCTCTGTCTCTCTCTCTCCAGTCTTTCCTGGCTCTATGAACTATCTAAAGGCAAAAAAGGCCAAAAAAGCATATTTGAGAAATAAGAGAAACTTTGTTCCAAAACAGAGAATACAGGCCAGAAAGTGACTTCTGCAAGCCAGAAATTGCAGCACTTGGTGAAGTAATCGTTGCGTCACTGGTATTGATCAATAACTCTATCAACTGTCCCGCAGATATACGGTGTGGTTACAGTCTAATCACACTGTAATTACCATAAAGACAGAGTTTTTAACATGGGGAAATTGGGTTGCTGCAGCAGCAAAAGTAATTAGCATTCAGCAGGGAGGAAAAGGACAATAGAATATAAGCAATATAATTTTAAGATTTATTGTGATAACTAAGAACTTTCCTAATAGTGTCATTTCTGGTCCATTGGAATTTAGTAATCCACATCATATCAAAATGACCATTGTAACAACTAAGAAAGTAGCTTGGAAAATGTTGGTATCCATTTTAACCCCATCCACTCAACAAATGTTTTTGGAGATAGTGGCCAGCATTTGATAATACTTATGGAGATTAAACATTCATTAAATATTGTTGAGTAATATATGAAAATTACTAGAAATAATTAGGGACGGTTTAGTAATTTATTTACATGATCATTGCGATTCAACAGTGGTGTTATATTTTGATCTGCGAACAAACCGATGGGGCAGAAGGCGAGTCAAACAGTGCCTTGACCTTTCACATTCCTCTGGACTGCAGGCTCACGGTGCTCTGAAGAGTTAACTGGCAGGCTCAGTTCGCAGCACTCAAAGTGTGGGAGACTAATGTGTGCTGATGGGGCTCTGGGTCTCCAGACTCAGCACCCGGGCTAACAGCATGGGAGACAGCCGGCCTAAGCCCTCAGCACGACAGCAGCATTATCCCCTCTGCTAGTCATTAGGCAAACTAGCCACATTATTAGAACAGAGGAAATTAGACCTGAGACTGTAGTGTTATTGTGCTGTACATGTTTGTGATGTAGGTTGTCTGGTATGTGCTCTCCTTTTAATGTGGGCTAAAGTGGTAATCTTTGAGATCCTTGTTTTTTGGGGGGATTTGGGACATCCTTGGTGCTAAGTGCTCATTGCTGTGGTGTTTTTGCACTGGAGTTTCTGTTTGAGTTTCTGTAGGTTGGCGCTCTTTTCTTTGTCTGTTCAGCCATGGTGGCTCATCACTGCTCATGCTAACTACCCAGATCTTCTTCTATTGATTCCAAACAAACTCCTGCTGCATTTGTCCAATAAATTGGTATAGCTGTAGCAAGGATCTAACTTCATTTGTTTAATTGCTCGTATAGTAGCATTACTTGTGAGGAAAGTGACTGAACAGTGCGCTGCTCAGACGTGTGGAAGTGGAGCGCGAGCGCCGGTGAAGCGCAGTTTGGGTAAATGTGGTCTTTGTGTGCCAGGAGTTCCTGTTTGATGGTAAATACCTGCTCTGTGTAGGCCACCGGTCCCCAAGCCCAAACCAAACAGCGGCGTGGACAGCTCCGATAGGCGGACCCAGCCGACTGGGCGGGTGCCAGGCAGCCACCACCGATGGCCCCGGGATTCCTCAATGAACTGTGGCTGGAGTGTTTATGTGGTCACTTGTTCTCATAGTAAACTCTATGTGTGTGATCCAGTGAGAGAGCGAGAGAGAGAGAGAGAGAGAGAGGGAGAGAGGGAGCATACATGGTGTTAGTGCGCTACAGTGTCATATTTTCCATACCCGCAACTAAATGTTGTGTGTGGAAAGAGTTGCTAAAGGTTTCTTTAGGTAACGGACCAAGAACACGTTGTGTGCTGTTATGCTGTTTTTCATTAATTATATGAAGAATAAACATGAGTGACATAACACATACACATAAAGATAGATCAGCTGAGGCAGGTTGGGTCGTAATGCAAGGTTTCTTTCACTCTTAGTCCTGGTGTGAGCATATTCTAAATAAGCTAAGCACTTACAAGGCCCCTGCTTGCAAAGAGGATTACGGCTAGCCCTCCCTATTCATGCAAAGCGATAAAAAATCTATTTTTGCTTTGGCATGTTGCTGTAGGTTATTTGTCTGCAACTTTTGTGTTTGTCATGACTGCTTTCTTGGCCAGGTCTCTTTTGAAAAACAGGATTTTCATGTCAATGGGGACTACCTGGCTAAAGTTAAAGCTAAAGCTGCATTACGCAAGATTTTTATGTAAAACTACCCTTGTAATGAGCCTAAATCACAAAACAGGGCTGCAGTAGAGAAGTGTGTCAAATCTACCCAAATTGAGACCTCATAGATTTCCCCAAACTCAATTCTGGTGTTGAGTAAGGACATTTCTCAGCCCACAGAAAGTGATAAATCAAAACTTATAGCCAAATCCAGTGTCTCACCTAAACAGCAACAAGCGAGTGCTCTGTCCAGAGAAAGGTGGACTCATGAACATTAGATCTTTTGCCTTTCTCGTCCCATTGGTATAAAGTGATCATAGACCGGCCAGTTTGGTAAACATGAGCGTGCTGTGTGCAGTTTACTGCCGTCACATTACAGGATTTCTGGGTATCAAAGAGCTGCCAATGTGCAAAGTTGCCTGCTGTAGCTTCAAAATAAACTGTGGTGAGACCGGGGATCTCGGACTGCATTTAGCATCTGAAACCAAACCAACCCTCCTCTGTTCCAGGTTACCTTCAGGAGGCCTACCTGTGGACCAAGCAGGTCCTTGCCATCATGGAGAAGTCCATGGTCCTTCTGCAGGACGTGACAGACGGCTCGCTGTATGAAGGAGTGGCCTACGGGACTTACACCACCCGCTCTCTGTTCCAGTACATGTTCCTGGTGCAGCGCCACTTCGCCATCGGCCACTTCGACCACCCATGGCTCCTGAAACACTTCGCCTTCCTGTACAGGACTATCCTGCCTGGTAAGTGTCATCTGCCGTGACCAAACACTCTCATTTCCCTTCCAGAAGCTGTGAAATTTATATGTTACAAAGTGATACATTTTTGATTGAAATGGATATATTTAGGCAGCCAAATACAGACTGAGTCAACAATCTGTGCGCAAGTGTTTACTTAGCTATGAATGGCTGACACATCTGGCTAGCCCCTAGCATGTTCTATGCCAAAGTTACCCAATGGATGTATTAGATTAGGCATGAAAATATCCTCGGGCACCACACTGGAGAGTAGCTTCTCCTGTGACCTGATGTGGGGTATGCATGCGTGCAGTTATTACCTTCCTGGATGCCTTTCAAAGCTGCGCTGAGACCAGCAGGGATCCGAGCCTTTCCTCTCCTGGCTGTCCTGGAAGGCTTGTCTGAAGGTCAGGGGGAGGGCAGCGGTGGAGGAGGGGCCCCTCAGGTCAGGCTCGGACATTTCACAGCCCCCTGCCAACAGTTTCTGTATTGTGGCTGGGCGGCACTGCTGCATTCAGAAAGCACCTCTAATTACATCGGCCAGGAGAGCCTCGGATCCGGAGCCACAATGGCAGCTTTCTCCCCCTGGACAGGAAGACAAGGCCAGATTATCCTAAACCGCCCCCTTTGCAGCCCGGATGGTTGCTCTCCTCTCACTGCCTGTGTGTGTGTGTGTGTATGTGTGTGTACAGTTGACGGGAAGTGTATGGCAATAAAAATGCAACTGCAACTAACAAAATAGCTCTGGGCCTGTTCTGAATATTAGTAACACTGATAATATCAACTAGGTCATTGCCAATAACCTAGTTTAACCTAAAATAATATTATCTCAAACCCTGAAATAATTGCCTTGGAGCAATTATTTGCTCAATGTTTAGTCATGCTCACAGCTACGGTGGTGTAATGAGACACTCCTTACAACAAGAAACCACAAGCATGTGGAGTTGCAGCATGTGGAGTTGCAGCATGTGGAGTTGCAGCATGTGGAGTTGCAGCATGTACGCGTGTTCTGATTTTGGTTATCACTGTTATTTTGAGTTCCTGTGGTTAGATATTTACTATAGCTCATTTTTAACACCCATCTCCCCACCAAACTGCAAGTTTGTATTTTAGATATTTACAGTTAACAAAATGAATGTCAACAGTTTGTGTTTAGGATGGGACTGAGCGCTGTGAGCTGCTGCTTTCAGACAGTTAATGTTGGGGGCATGATTCACTTATTTCACTTTTGTGTAGGATTTTACACAGAATCCAAGCATTATTTAAAGTAATAAACTATAAATAAACCAAACTATTCAAACCCCAATCAGTACCTCAACATGTCAGCTGTCAAGTCATATTTACCCAACATTTATGATAATAATGTCAAGTACTTATGCATGAAATCCATATGAATGGCCACTATTGAAGTTGTGCTCTCTCTGTGTTTGAACTGTAAAATAATCTACATGTCTCTCTGACCCTCCCCTACCAGGGTTTCAGAGGACTGTGGCCATTGCTGATTCCAACTACAACTGGTTCTACGGTCCGGAGAGCCAGCTGGTCTTCCTGGACCGCTATGTGATGCGTAACGGCAGCGGAAACTGGCTGGCAGATCTGATTCATCAAAACAGGGTGACAGACGGGCCAGGACAGGCTGGCAAAGGACAGCGATGGTGCACACTCCACACAGAGTTCATCTGGTGAGTCGCTGAATGTGGCCTCATGCCAGAAATATCTGCAGTCTTTTTGTACTGAGTGCAGGTTATTATTGAAAGGAAAAATCCACAAAACACTTTAACACTGTTAAAAACAGCTATTGGTCATGCACCTTGGATTTTGTTGTTTGGTGATGTATATTTTTTATTCCCATGGATAACTGGGAAAACGTAGACGATGTGTCCTCTCTGGGGGTTTCAAAAGGCATTCTGGGAAATGTAGGAAATCACTAACTCAAGTAGATGGAGATAAGGCAGGTTGAGGAAATGCGGGTACACCAAAAAAGTAAATTACAACACTTCATCACAAAATAACTCCTGAAATGCATTTAAAAATTGACGATACATAGCAGTGTAAATGTATCTCAGGGTGGATTTTTCTTTAAGTTTTAATTCTATTTCAATGTATTTGTGATCTGATTAACTGTATTTCTGATCTCTATCCTATTATCATGTTCTGCAGGTTTGACCCGGGCCTGATCCCCAAGCCTCCCTCAGATTTTGGAACATCCCAACTCCACCACTTTGAGGACTGGGGAGTGGTCACCTACGGCAGTGCTTTACCCGCAGGCACCAACCGCACCTTCCTCTCCTTCAAGTCGGGGAAGTTGGGAGGACGCGCCATTTTCGATATCGTCCACAGGAACAAGTACAAAGACTGGATCAAAGGGTGGAGGAACTTTAACGCCGGGCACGAGCACCCTGACCAGAACACTTTCACCTTTGCGCCCAATGGTGTCCCCTTCATCACCGAGGCACTGTATGGACCCAAATACACTTTCTTGAACAATGCGGTGTTGTTTGGCCCGGCTGTCTCAGGGAGCTGCTTTAAGCCATGGGCTGGCCAGGTCACAGAAGCCTGTGACTCCAAGTGGTTGAAGTACAAGGCGGGACTGGCAGCTGATACCCAGGGAAGGGTAGAGGCCGCCATGGAGAGGCAGGGGATGGTGTTCATCCGTGGGGAGGGACAGTCCGCTTACAACCCCGACCTGAAGATCAGGAGCTTCCAGAGGAACCTGCTCCTGCTTCATCCCCAGCTCCTGGTCCTGGTGGATCACATACACCTGGATCCAGACAGCCCGACCAGGGCAATGAGCGCTTTCTTCCACAACACGGACCTGCCGTTCCAGGACACAAAGGTAGACGGTGTGCATGGAGCGTTTGTGTTGCGTGGTGAGAACATGTATAAGATGTTCTGGATGGACGACACAGGCTTCAGTGACAAAGGGGTGGTGGGGTACTGGAATTACCCTCGTGGGTATCCATATAATGGCTCTAACTATGTGAATGTGACAATGCCACTAAGGTACCCTCACACCAGGGTGGCCTACATTTTCTATGGACCAGGGGTGGATGTGCAGAGTTTCAGCCTGCGTGGCGACGACCAGAGAGTGGATATTTACCTGGCCACCAAGGAACACACCTACACCATCTACCTGCTGACTGGAGAGGTCACCAGCAAGCCCCTGTTTGCCATGGTGCTGTTGGACCACAAGAAGATCGTATTCGAGAAGGTGGCGGCTGCTGTGGACAGCTCGCCGGAGGAGGTAGAGGAGTATGTCAACGTGGTGGAGGACAACCTCCAGCACGCCAAGCCCGTCTTCCAGCAGATGGAGAGACACATCCTGGGACGGGTTCTCAACACTGCCAGCTTCCGCAAGACTGCAGAGCGCCTCCTCCAGTTCTCCGACAAGAAGAAGACGGAGGAGATCATTGAGAAAATGTTTGCTATGTCTAAGAAACAGGGCAAGGGGAAAGGGGGGAAGAAGATGAACCTTGGGGAGAAGCTCTCTGAGAGCCTGCCTGACATTTTTGCACAGATTGAGGTGAGTGACAAGAAGGAGAGGCAGAGGACTTCGAAGCGTATACTTGAGGACAGTCCAGAGGAGGGAGAGGGGGACTCGCGGGCCTTTATGGATTATGCAGACGGCCGAAAAAACAGAAAGGGGGGCTTTGTTAAGGGCCGCAAATTCAAGGAGGTTCACATGGTGGCCACCGCTGGGAGCGAGGGTCAGTCCAGCACGGCCTCCTACATAAGACTCTTTCTCATCCTGAACATAGCCACCTTCTTCTTGCTCCTGGCTGTGTTACTGACTCGCTTCCAGAGGGGGCGAAGCCTGCACACCCAGAGGTGTTTCTATGCCATCCTTCTCATCGACAGTTTCATCTTACTGTACCTCTACTCGTCCTGCTCTCACACACAGTGTTAACATCATCGGTGTGTGTGAGGGAGGGATCGTCCGTCGACAGATCTACTGACCTGTTGTTCACGATGGATGAAACGCACCCCACACACCTCAGTCTGAGCCAAATCTACCTAATGGGTGTTCAGGAAAAGAATTGATTCCAAATAGGAATTGATAAATCGCCAAGATTTAAACCAGACCACCTCTGACGTAATAAGCTTCTGTGGAGCTGTAGATTTGAGTCTGTGTGAAGTTTGTCCTGTACAGTATTGAGAAGTCCGGCCTTGTATCGAAGATCTCAAGGTTAGCCACTAAAAATGCAGTCATCACCGTCTGTACTTGAGATTTGTCATGTCTACATAGTTCTTAGGAATACATATACATGTATATATGTGAAAACAAGATATATTTTTGTGGTCTTATTTTTTACCAATTTGTAATTAAACTTACTACACGCATAGCTGTGCATTGTCATTGTGTGTTTGTGTCTAGTGACTGTGGGAACTGACATTTAGGTCAGATGTGTTGCCCATAAAGGTATGCAATAGGTTTATGTCTGTCAACAGTCATTCAGTAGTCATACTGGATACATGTTTGTCAAAGACATTGTATTTTGTATGTTTATCATCGGCGACATGCGCTGTACCTTGTTTTAGTGAACACCAGTGCTAGAATAACATTGGAAAGGAATTACTATTGGAATCGGGGCTGCGTTCAGAAAAATTGTGCGAAAATCTGTTATCACATGATTGGGTACATTGAAAATATCCATCCATTCCCTTACCTTGGCAGCAGGGATGCGGCTATTTCCACCTTCCTGTTCAGTCTTTCACTTACAGGTAATAACAGCAGCTGTAACAGAGATACATTTCTGAACACTGAAGGGTTTTACTTAGTCATTCACAATATTAGTGAGTCCATAAACCATGATTCAGAGTTTCATAGTACGCATCTGCTGAAAAGTCAACACAGTCTAGACACACATGACTCCTCGCCCTCCAAGTCTCACATGCATCAACACGCCTCTCGGCTGTCTTATAAACGAGTGTTGCTAAATCCACCGGGTCCCCATCGAGATAAGTGAACATCTGATGGAAGTGATAACCAATACATCAAAACATTCCCACGGGAAAGAATGAGTCAGAGACCATTACTGTATTTTGTCGAATAAACTCATTTTCACAGCAGTTTGGTGTTTGATTTTCATATCTTGAAAAGAAAAAGTTGAATCTTTTCTACCTCATTTATTTTCCCAGCCCCTCACCTTTACCATGATCATCTATTGTCAGGGCACTGTGGTTTTGATCCTTGCACTTTTTATTTGCTTGTAATATCAGTGATGTAGGTATTGATGTTTACAGAAGACTAACTTCTGCTAAACATCTATCTGCTAAATATAAACACAAATTCAGGGTTCCCACGGGCCTTGAAAATTCTTGAAAGTGTGTGAATTTGAGAAAAATAAGGCCTTAAAAGTTTCTTTTGTTTGTTTGTTTTTAATGAATGGCTGGCCTTGAACGTTGTTGATTTATTCTTAGGAAAACCCCATGAGGGATATTTGCTTTGATATAGCAGCAGTTTAAAAATGAATGATTTCACCATGATTTCTTGACTTGAGTAAAAGCAAAAAGACTCTATGGTGTCTAATTTTCCCCGATATCATGCCTTGCCCCCAAAACATGCCAGTTCTGAATCCTTGAATTACTGAAAAGTGCTTGAATTTGAAAACCCTGCAATATGCGTAACTCTCTTGTGTAACTGAGAAGCATCAAAACAGAACTTTTGTTCACACAGTTAAGTAACCTATGGGTGAAGTGACTGTCTTTCCATTTCTCTCTTCAGAAAAAACGCTGTGGGTTATTTTGTCCTGATTGAGCAGATAATCACTACCAGATGTGCTCCATAGTGTTCACTTATATAAACGGTGACTTGGCTGAAGATGTCTAGCTACTATAGACAGATTTACTTGCATGGAAGGAACTAATCAGCATGTTTTCTTCATCTTTGTAACAAATGCAGTCTCACCGAGCCAAACACCGAGTCTCCATTTGTGTTTAGTCATGTTAAATTTAAGCCAGACTGATGATAACTAGCTACAACACGAGGCTCATAGAAACTGACCAAAGACCTTCCATGTTAAGGCTACTTCTTTCCCCTACCACTAACGTTAACCTACTACTACTACTAGCCTACTATTAGCCTACTACTACTACTACTACTACTACCCTACTACAACTACTACTTCTTCTTCGTCTTCTTCTTCTTCTTCTTCTCTGTGTTTATTGGCAAACCAATTTCAAGGTGCATATCGGATCGCCACCCACTAAACCGGAGTGTGTAGATTCTAACACATTTCTGTGAGTCTATCTTTACAAAACGAACAAACAAAAAATAAAAAGTAAGTGTTAAGGCCTCCCTAAGGATAACAGCATATGAAATGCTGCCATCTGCTGGCCGCACAGCTGCTCTTCATCTTACTTTGATGCGTTACATCATCTTCCAACCACGTAGTGTCGCTGTTAGTTTCCATGGTTGCGTTTCCGTTCGTCGGTGAACCTTCTCGCTCGCCGTCGAAATTTTGAATAACCTTTATTGCTCGCCGACTTTTTGTAACATGTCAAACATGGGGGCACGAGTTGCGCGTATGTTCAGGAATTTTAACCTGGAAAACCGGGCACTCCGGGAAATCTCCAAGGAGAAGCCGACAGTAGCCCCTCGACACACGGGCAGCACCCCGGCGTCCGTCCGCAGCTCTGAACCTGAAGGTGAGTCTGAAACTGCCTCATCTTCTTCAACTTGTGTAACAGTCATGTCGGGGTCATCCCAGGTTGGTTCACAGACTTGGACGCACAGTTTTAGCTTGTCAACAAATCCTCAAGAGCGTATTTTTTTTTTTTTTTTTTTGTCTTTTAGTAGCAGATTCAACGGATTCAATCCATCAGAGAAACGACCCGCTCCTGACGCTGCTGAAGTCGGTGTATGTGGAGTCGAAAGATCCAGCAGCATCAGAGGTCAGACTCAGATAATGGCTTGGTTTCCTATTGTTTTCTTTCTTTATAGGTTTGATATGGATGGGTCATGCACAGGAGGACAAACCTGAACTCATTCAGATAGAACAGCTATCAAACTATCCAACAGTGATACCAAATGCAGCGAAGCTTCGTGCACACGCCCTATAGGACCTGATGTAACCGGGGGTGTTTGCCATTATACAAGATCTAGTGTGAGACGAATCGAGGATAAACACCTTACATGACCATCTCTAATGCCAGAAGTCCTTGATGCTGATGACTGACCCAGATGACTGAGTAATAGTCACATTTTATATTGTTATTGTATTGTATTCCTCTGTTCACTCCCTTCCCCATGATTTATACTAATTAAATTTGACTGCCTGGACATGACAAATCAATATAAGTCAATCAATGGGTTTGTGCAGACTTGTACTTCCCAATTAGGCCAGACTATGAGCTTTATGTCTAGTTCAGTGACTCTCAACCTTTTTCATATCAAGGACCCTAATTTAGTCCACATTAGAGCCACAGACCCCCATATGATGAGATTTTGTCTCTCAAACCCAAATCTAAGAATATTTTTATTGTCAGATATGATTTTGTCCAGAATTCCATGACTGACTGTATTGTAGGTAGAGAGATAACAGAAAAACTATGATCAAAACAGTCATTCTTCTACATTCTCTAATTGTGTTAACTTCTTGTAAATGAAATAATGATGAAGTTCAACAATTCATCAGTTTTCTGGGGACCCCCTGGAACCCGCTAAAGGACCCCTGGTGGTCCCCGGACCCCACGTTGAGAATCACTGGTCCAGTTCACCTGTACTGAATGTGTATGATTCCTTATCAAGTCATCAAGCACACTCCATAAACATTTCTTTTTAGAATGAATTGCTTTTTCTAGAGCAAAGGTTTTTTTGGGTTTTTTTTTTTAAACATGTCCCTTTCTTTCCCAATACACTTATAAATGTAGCTAACTTTCAAACTGTTTGAAACTGACTCTTCACTGCTTGATAGAAAAACATGAGTTATACTTTGTTGTAGATATAGTTAGGCTGTGGAGTGTTACAGGTTAATGTAGCATATTGTAAGTTTTTCCTGATAGTTTATTATTATTAAGAAACCGCATGCTCACTTGTGCATGCTAAAGTCAAACTGATTGTTCATCTTTCCAAACAATATTAACTTCTGACAGCCTTGGTGTGTTTGTGACTGCATATGTGGGAGGAAATTGAAAAGTTGAGTGGCAGTGTGTCTAAGGTTCTTTATTAATGTGGTAATCTGGGAGATAATTTTTTTGTTTTTAATTTTATTTTGGCAACATCTTTGGTGCTAAGCAGTTATTGCTGTGGTGTTTCTGCACTGCACTTTCCATAGATCACCTGTCAATCAAACAGTGTGGGCGGGACTGTGACGTCTTTTTCCTTTGATTTTCTGTTGATGCAGTTTGAGTTTCTGTAGGTGGCGCTTTGTTCTTTGTCTGTTCAGCCATGTTGGCTATCACTGCTCATGCTAACTACCTATAACTACCTAGTTCCAATATTTATTCCAAACAAACTACTGATGCTGCTGAAACATAAACTATTACTTTAATAGTCTGTGACATTTTCACACTAATAAAAATAGGTATCATATCAACTAGATCTGGTAGACAGAAGAGGGAACATGCTAGGGCTGGGCAATATATCGATATTATATCGATATCGTGATATGAGACTAGATATCGTCTTAGATTTTGGATATCGTAATATCGTGATATGGCATAAGTGTTGTCTTTTCCTGGTTTTAAAGGCTGCATTACAGTAAAGTGATGTAACTTTCTGAACTTACCAGACTGTTCTAGCTGTTCTATTATTTGCCTTTACCCACTTAGTCATTATATCCACATTACTGATGATTATTTATCAGAAATCTCATTGTGTAAATATTTTGTGAAAGCACCAATAGTCATCCCTACAATACTGTCGCAATATTGATATTGAGGTATTTGGTCAAAAATATTGTGATATTTGATTTTGTCCATATCGCCCAGCCCTAGAACATGCTCCTCAAATGTAGCTTGTGTTATCTTGCCAAATACTCTCTCTCCAATTAAGTATTTATGTACCAAAGTAGTTTCTTAAATATTGTAGACTCATTTCTCATGTTTGATCTTCACACAGACACCAAAGCCGGTGGAGAAAGAAGAGGAGCGCAGGCCGCTGAAGTTCAGCCTGCCCGGCGACCCGTACGGCCTGGTGGAGATCACAGACGTCCCCAAAGGAAAGCTCTCCCTGGTCGAGGCTCTGAAGGCCCTCAACAGCCACAAGCGTGAACCTCAGACCTGGACGCCCGAGAAGATCTCACAGGAGTATTCCCTGGACTTGAAAGACACTAAAGCTCTAGTCGACTTCTTCGTCCCCTTTGACGTTAAAATCATTCCGCCCAAGACTGGCGGCACAAAGCAGATAAAGGCTTCTTAGGACGATGCTCTGGGCTAACGGCAGACATCAGCCAAATATCATCTGATTTATTTATTTATGTGAATAGATTTCAATGGGAGTGTGATTCAAGGTTCCATTTTGAAACAGCTCAGGCATAAAAGGAAATAGGCTATCGTATCTGTATTTGTCTAAATGAAGGTGTAGACAATATTTCAAACTATACATAGCCATTTTTGTTCAACATGATCAGTGAAGCAGTATTGATGTGAAGCTGTTAACCTCCAGTATGTTGTTAATTTAATCATTAATGTAGCTGGGCAATCTCTGTATGCGTTATTTGTTATGGTTGTATGTCAGATCTCTGTTGCAATCCATTTTGATTTGGATATTTGCCGTTTGTGTGACAGTTTGTATCTGCCAGCCTGACAGCATACAGGGCCTCTTGGGAAACACAATGCCTGCTGGTTGAAATGACAGAAAATGTCATATAACAGAGGGGGGAAAATGTTCCAGGGTGGAGTCTTTGTGATTTATGTCCTCTAGTCCATCCAATTATTATACAAGGACATGTTTGCTTCCTGCACAAAGCAGAAGCTAGGACTTTACTGAATGCAAAATGGGACTGAAAAAAGCTGAAGTGGTGACACAAGCCAACTTGATGTCAGTTGCTCGGTGTTTATTCTCGAGGTTACTGATCCTCCTCAAAGCTGTTTTTTTTTTTTTTTAGTTTAGGACACCTTTTTTCAAATGCATCATCTTACAGATACGAATGCAGATGTTGCTCTAATTTTAAATAATCTGACCATTTCTAATTTCCCCAAAGATTGATTTACTTCTAAGAGGGATATCACATACCAATGAGAAGATATACAGTATACTGAGTTCCTCTATCATTTCACTGGGTGTCATCAGTCGTCACATTGGGCAACAATATAGGCGTGCTGTTATAATGCAATTATTGTGGAATGAAAAATACATGAACAGTGGTGTAATACTTCATTCATTAATGATTAATTCAGAGCTGTGGGTCAGAAAGAAACACCCAATGCACTAATTTAAATGATTTCACAAGGCTGAAATGCCTGGAGCCTTCACATTCTGACAGCACCACGAACTTAAAGGAGCAAATCTAAATAACAAGAAGTTAACTTTTTTTTTTGGATGGTAAGAAATATGTTATGGCAGTTATGGCACTTGCACCAGTTCGCTGCATATACGCACAATTTTCTTTTTTAAATAAAATACTTTATTTTGACTTTATTGAGTGTTTCACATTATTTCAGTTGTTTGTGCGTTCCTATATGTCCTGAAGGATGTGATGTGTCAGAGTGAGAGGTTGTGCTGTTTTCAATGTTTTGCAGTTCTTGTGATGGTGAGTAAACATGTAGATTGAGATGAAGCCTTCACATGCATCTCATTTTAGTCAACCAAGATTCCTAAATGCTGCATTTGTGTTGCTGAACTGTAACAGGTTTAGTATTACCTAAACACATGAAAGACACTTTTTGCTATTTAGACTTAATTATTACAGTGAAGGAGACTGAAGAAGCACAATAAATATCGGCTAACAATAGATTAACATCATGTATCATTATATGCTTCTTGTTTCCCATACAGAAAAATGGATTTTACATATAGATATGTTTCAAAAAGTGTATTTGTACATGTAAATTACCTTCAGTGGAAATGATTTGGGGTGGCCAAAATACTTTTTGGGTATACTTGAAGATATACAGTATGTTGTTAACAGTGCATTGGGAGAAAAATAAATCAAAATATATTTCCAATGCATGTCATTTTACATGTATAAATACATTTTAGCCTGTTCTGGTATAATTTGAAACCTATCTCTAAACGTATTCTCGTTTAGATGTTTATTGAATTGTTTGTTTATTTATTTATTCTTCTTTCTAGTATGGGTTTAGTTGACCAGGATTCCATTAATTGAATTGATATTGCCTAAACATACATGAAACACAGTAATTAACCTTTTACCACCGAGGTTACAGTTTTACAGTGACTTTGTATTAACTGGCTACATTTTAACCTTTTGATTTTTCTCCCCCCCGCACGTGCCCAAATAGAACGCTTCCTCCAAATAAACCACGCCCCCTTTACCCAGGTAGCTGTTTCCATTGGACAACGCTGTAAATGGGAGTACCCCTAAAAAAAAGTCCACTTTTGACCATGCCACTGGCTTTTGTGGGTGTCAGTTAACATCGACTACAGAGCTGCGTCAAGCTAGCTAGAGAGAGGCTGAATCGTACCGGAAGCTGTGCTATTTTGCCTTAAAAATAAAAGCATAAAATTAGTCACTTTTGAAAAAGAAAACATGGGGCGTATGGAAAGACAGAAATCTTATCAAAATAGTCACTGGAAACATTGCATTAGACACAGAGTGAAGCTTAGCTGTAAAAACTAAATAAATACATGTATTTTGTTGCTTGGCGTTTTATGATGAGAGAGTGCCTCGGAAAGAATGGCTGAGTAAAATGAAAATGTTTGGTGGACAAATATGAAACTTATAAGGATGCCTATCGTTTAAAATACGTCTATTTAAACACATAACGATAGCAAAATTGTTCCTAAAGACTATAGAATTGAGCTCCAGTGTCAAGTCAGCCAAAATTTCACTTCTGTACCTTGTATTGATCAGAGGCATTTTATTTTGAAAGTCCTAACAGGAAGTTGTATTTGTTCACCGTGGCTGCCTTGACGCTGGTACCCGACAGCGAGTGTAGTTTGTAACAGTGTAGTAATAATTGGGCTACATAGATTGCCTGGTACATTTCGCACTGGAGGATGGGCTCAGGCTGCCCACATCTCACAGCTGTAGGAAGGAAAGAGTGAAAAAGTGGCCTGGCGAAACGACAGACTTCATTAATCTACATAAAACCGCCGAATCGGTGCTATTTTTTTCCTCGCTCCCCTGGAAACAAAGCGAGAGTGATCCGAGACTGAACCAAATGCGGATTTCACTTTACGGTTTTCAGTTGTGTAGGAGGAGGAGGAGGAGGGGGCATCGCCGGTTGTCGCACTGTTGTTGAAATACATATATGTTTTAAATTTTGATCAAGCAGCACCGGGCCTACTCTTCTTTTTTTCCTGGTAGGATTAACGTATGATTTTAGCTACATGTCTTGACTACAAAGAGGAGAAAGCGTTTTGGGCGGCGAGATGCACCATTTGGAGGACTGAGCTACACCACTTCAACCGCTCCTGGGCTTCAACATGGGAGAATGAAGCAGGTAATATCAAAGGGAAACCATTTGAAACCAACGAGGGGCGGTCGACAGTAGAAATTAAATGCTTAAATGCACAAATATCATATATATTTGCTAAAACGCGAATTTTACACGTATTTGTGGCTCCTAGCTTAAAAACACCCACTGTTGTCGTCGTCCACAGAGATGTAAACTCTCCATGGACTCTCTCTCCATTGAAGCCCACTGGTTGTCGTCTCAACCATTTTGTTGGCAAAACAACACAATTGTCAAGGCTCTACATGTTATTGAAAATGTCATACGAAAAGGGACAGTGAGCTGCTGGAGTTGGCCTAAATTGCACTTCACTTGAGGTTAATGAAGTAAAGGCCTGCTTGAATGAGGTGTAATTTTATTTGGCATTGATTTTCTCAACATTTGGGCCAGATTTCAGGACACTGCACACACTTAGGTTTGTGTTATAAAGTTGTATAGATGCTCGGATGTGTTTTATGTCTTCCTTTGATTGAAGATTAATCTGAATTTCTATTCCAGAGACAACATAGCATCCACATCTGTCAATGGTCACTTCTTGTAGGTTACAAGAAAATATTGTATTGATTTAAAAGGTGAAGGTGGATGCTTTGAATATCTGCTAGATTACATTTCTATTTACGAGGTCACCATATTAAACAGGTCAAATTTCAGCAAAAAGTGCACAAAAAACCCTCATCTGAATATTTTAACACGAATATAGGCTTGGTGTCACAGAAACAATACCAAGTCTCAGATTAAGACATTTATTTCATCGAAGATCTTAACTGAAATTAAGTTCGTCGTCTACCCATGTCTGCAAATCTGGCCTGTAGTATTAGCCAGATTTCATTTTAGATGTATTATATTGTAGTAATATATCTTTCCCTACAGATTTTCTTATATGTGTCCATCTATTTGCAGGATCTGACGTAACTATCCATCAGATACTGTGTTAGTAAATAAACAAAAATGATAGGCAATATAAAGAGATAAAGGAACAGATGTTGACATTTTTGTCCACATATTGACCATCACCATCCATCACAGACACATTATCACAGTTTAACCAAGTTTGAAATACCACTGAAATAGATCAGGTACATTTGGACAGGTTGTTTTTGCCATAAACCAGTAAACCGGGTTGTAACCAACAACACTGACTTACAGACTAGGCTGCCACTGAGCCTCTTTAGTGCCAAGTGCCAGTTTCAGGGATACAAGATGCGGATAAAAGGCTCCCAACCTATTTCTCTCTGAAATTTTCCATCACATGATTGTGTTGCCACATATTTGAACACTTCCCAGTCTTTAAGAACCCTAAGTGCCCGATCATCCGTTTTACTGCAGGTTGATTGCTCGGAGGTTGAAGAGGCTATTTTAACGTTTCTAGGTCACTCTGCCCGAGAGAAATGGAAACAGATGTGTCTTTACCTTCCTCGTCGAGGTAGACTGCCCCACAATGCATATTTGGTGTACAGGTCCATGCCCTTGAGACGGCATCCTCTACAAAATGTGACATGTAGGGATATAAAGGGAACGGAGCAGCAGGAAGTAGACCAAGATTAAGACGCTTTCTTATTTGCTCTCATTCACTAGGTCTTCATTGTTATGAAGCTGTGGGTAATTGCAGCAGACAATGCGCTTGTCATCACCATATGAATAAACCACAGTCTTCCCAGTTTCACTGCCTGTTTATCTCCTTAATACAGCCCTTTCTTTCCTCACTGTCTCGGTGACAATAATATGTTTATTTCTCTGCTATCTGTTTAATGACTACTTATCCATGTATCTGAATAGCAGCCAACCTGTGTTTTAATTAGCATGGCTACATGAAAGGTCGACTTGGGCTACATTTTAATGCCTGCGCAGGGCTTATAATTGTCTGTAATTGTATTTGCTTAATTTTCACGCCCACATATGACTAAAAATAGAAATGAAAATGCTTCATTTGTGTGGAAATGTACTTTGGAGAGATCATTTTCTACAGAATGGTCAGCACATTTGTTATTTGCCATTTGCCGCTCAGCCATTGTAAATGATACCGGCCAGTCTGAAATAACAGTGCCCAATGTTTATACAAGTGATAAGGGTTTTTATTGCGATATTGACTTGTACCCAGTTGAACGCTGGCTGCTGCTTACTGGCAAGGTTCAAGAGAAACCACTTTAACGTGATTTGTTATCACATCATGGGCAGAGAGCTGGGTTCAGTTTTGTTTTTGTGCATTTGAATTGACATTTAGCCACAGTGACTTAGACGTAGAACATTTATTCCAACATGCAGTGTATTGCTGTGTCTTTGGACAAGTCTTGGAATAAATTGCTTTAGGTTTTAACCTTAATCACAACACCATAATTATACCAGTCATGCTTTGATACACGTAAAATTAACATACCGGGGACTAAATTGAATAAATGGTGATTAGTGTGGGCAGCAGCTTGTATGTTTATCGGAAATAGCTACAATGCAAATTCAAACACTTTGAAACACTTTTATCCTCCAAGCACTGTTCTCTCTCATGTCACTACTAATCATTGTTCAGAGAGAATTACATCATTATATGCATCACCCATTCTGCTTGAACCATCTGCGAGGTAAAAACTGAAGTGACGTTTAACTTTTCAGAAGGGGGCCTCTTTTTATGTTGGAGAGAGAGAGAGATTGCGGCAATGTGGATTTAATTGGGGAAGTGAAGGCACAGACATTTCTGCCGTTCCCTCCCATCTAACCCTGAGTGGATTACAGGCTCGCTGTCTCCTTCATTACAACTCTGAGGGGAATTTGATGGAAAGGATATTGTCTTAATCGCTTTTGATCTCCTTTCAAAAACGCCCATCCATAGAGGCAGTGATTTGTCAGCTTTTGTTTGGGCGGCGACAGGAAATATAATTAAAACCATTGGAGCAATATCATGTGATAATGAGAATAAACCCACCATTTGACGTACATTTTGCTTTACTTGCATTCATTAAGTTTGTGTGTATTTCTTAGGGTCTCGCAGCCACGGAGATGTCGGCGTGTTCGGTCGAGCTGGGAGTATCCGCATCCACGGCATCATGTTCAGCGTGAGATCACCAGCGACGATGCCCGCTCACCCTGGGGAAGAATGGTTCGCTCCACTGTTGCTCCCCGTTCAGAGGCAGGGGACACTAACGCCAGCCTCTGCTGCCTCGTTACGGGGCTGCTGAAGCTTTCCGAGAGGCCGGCGATGGAGAACATCTCCATGGCGAACGCCTCCCACGGCTCCCGGGTGCCTCCAGAGCCAGCCGCGCCGACAGCGGAGGCCCGGGAGAGTGCGCAGGGCGTCGGCCTGCCTCTCCAGGTCTTCTTCAGCGTCGTCATGATCGCCATCCTGCTGGTGGCGCTCCTGGGCAACGTGGTGGTGTGCCTGATGGTCTACCAGAGATCCGCCATGCGCTCCGCCATCAACATCCTGCTGGCCAGCCTGGCGTTCGCGGACATGATGCTGGCCATCCTGAACATGCCCTTCGCCCTGGTTACCGTGGTTACCACCCACTGGATCTTCGGCGACGTCTTCTGTCGAGCGTCGGCCATGCTCTTCTGGTTCTTTGTGATCGAGGGTGTGGCTATACTGCTTATAATAAGCATAGATCGTTTTCTTATCATTGTCCAGAAACAAGACAAGCTGAGCCCTCGCAGAGCCAAAGTGCTCATCGTGGTCACTTGGGGACTCTCGTTTATTTTCTCTTTCCCGCTGGCCGTCGGTTACCCTTCCCTCCAGATCCCCTCCAGAGCCCCTCAGTGTGTATTCGGCTACAGCAGCGAGCCGGGCTACCACGCCTACGTACTGATCATAATGCTAGTCTTCTTCTTCATCCCCTTCATGGTCATGCTGTACACGTTCATGGGGATCCTCAACACCATCCGCCACAACGCCATCCGCATCCACAGCCACCCGGACAGCATCTGTCTGAGCCAGGCCAGCAAGCTGGGCCTGATGAGCCTGCAGCGGCCCTTCCAAATGAACATAGACATGAGCTTCAAGACCCGTGCCTTCACCACCATCCTCATCCTCTTCTCTGTGTTTACGGTGTGCTGGGCGCCCTTCACTGCCTACAGTCTGGTGACTACCTTCAGCAGTGGGTTCTATCATAAAGACAACTTTTTTCAAATCAGCACCTGGCTCCTTTGGTTGTGCTACCTCAAGTCGGCCCTCAACCCTCTCATTTACTACTGGCGGATCAAGAAGTTCCGCGACGCCTGCCTCGATCTGATGCCCAAGTACTTCAAGTTTCTTCCTCAACTGCCAGGCCACACGAAGAGGCGGATACAGCCGAGCGCTGTGTACGTGTGTGGAGAGCACCGCTCTGTGGTTTAAAGGAAAAATCCACCCTAAAACACTTTGACACTGTTAAAAAAAAAAAAAGCAGCTATTGGCGATGTACCTCGCATTTCTGAGCCCATTTTGTTGTTTGGTGTTATACTTTTCTTATTTCCATGGATAATTGACCAAATATAGACAACAATATTTCCAGTGCAGCTACAAAAGAAGTTGATAACAGAATTTATCTAAAACATCAACGGTAAACATCAAGTTTTGGTGTCAGTCCCTCAGAATCAAAGAGCGAGGGCTTTCTTTCTAGAGCTGCCATTTTGCACCGACATGCAACAATCACACAAGGAGAAATCCATTGTAGAAGAGGCAGAGAGACCAATTTCTCCACCAACAGTAGCCCCGATAGACCAGAATGCAATGCAACTGCAAGACATTTGCATTTTGAGTAAGGAGTGTAACTCTCACTTTTTCTCGACTGGAAAAACTCGCCCTCTTGCTCTTACTATTGCTGTTGCTCTCTCCACCTACACATGTAACCCACAGCTGAATGGAAGTAGTTCACTGCCATTCTCTACTTCTGGGAACTGTAGAAAATCACTAGCTGAAGTAGAAGTAGGCGACAGTGGGTACACCAAAAAAGTCAATTGCAACACTTCATCACAAAATAATACCTGGGATGCATTTAATTGATGAATCATAACAGTGTAAGAGGACCCAAGGGTGGATTTTTCCTTTAATCCTGGACTGAGAGGACAGATACCTTCTTCACTGCCACTGGGTTTTGTTTGACCATAATTCCAGTCTTCTCTTGCCACTGAAATCATAAGTCGTGGGAAACGACAGTGTGTTTTTAGCCGCGTAGAATTTGTTTTACAAGGCATGTAAATTAACAGCTTAAATGGAATTTGAATATGGTCAGAAAATGGCCGCAACACATTTGAACGTGTATTTCTATTTAAATGTTTTGGATGTGCCTATTGATTAGTCTATTTGCCAGTCAGAATGCTGCTATATCTGGTGAAAATGTGCAATTTCAGTGTACTGTACTTCTGTTGAATGTAATAAAAAATTAGACATTTCTTACGTTGTTAACACTGTCTTAAGTGTTCTTTGTTTTGTTTTTTGTTGTGGCTCGATCCTTCATTTTTTATATCAGGTCATGGTGTTAAGAGACGTACCTGCTTTTAACAATTGACTGACGATTGGTGCAGTAATTGTGTCGGCTAGTTAAGTGGATGATATATACTGAACACAAATATACAAATATAAACCCAACACTTTTGTTTTTGCTCCCATTTTTCATGAGTTGAAATAAAAGATCTGAAGACATTTTCTATGCACACAAAAGGCTAATTTCTCTCAAATTTTGTTCACAAATTTGTTCAAATCCGTGTTATTGAGCACTTCTCCTTTGCCAAGATAATCCATCCAGCTGACAGGTGTGGCATATCAAGATGCTGATTATTGCACAGGTGTGCCTTGGGCTGGTCACAATAAAAAGCCACTCTAAAATGTGCAGTTTTATCACACAACACAATGCCACAGATGTCACAAGTTTTGACTGCAGGAATGTCCACCAGAGCTCATGTTGCAGCATGATAATGCACGGCCCCATGTTGCAAGGATCTGTACACAATTCCTGGAAGCTGAAAACATCCCAGTTCTTGCATGGCCTGCATACTCACCAGACATGTCACCCATTGAGCATGTTTGGGATGCTCTGGATCAGCGTGTACAACAGCGTGTTCCACTTCCTGCCGATATCCAGCAACTTCACACAGCCATTGAAGAGAAGTGGACCAACATCCCACAGGCCACAATCAA